>NC_068296.1:31502755-31870880 GCF_025860055.1 Xyrauchen texanus | reverse complement strand
GGATGAAGTGTTAAGTGGCGTTCACACATAGTGACTTGCATTCTGAACGCCTCTGGACAAAGCGTCCAGACGCAGGGATGTAAAGTAATTGAGTAAAAATACTTAAGTATTATTTTGGGGGATTTGTACTTCACTCGAGTGCAATTTAAATAGAATATTTGTACTTTTACTTAATTACATTTCCAAAGAATAAATAGTACTTTTTACTCCTTACAATTTTATTTAAATTTGAAAAGTACTCATTAATTTTTTGCAGATCATTTTCTTTTGTCTTACTGGACTGAAGCTGCCTTTTAAATGCATCTGACAGATGACAGACCAGATGTCAGTCATTTCAAATGGTGTGTCGCACAGCAGCTGTGTGGAGTTCTGACCATCTGCAGAATCGGAATTTCGGATCTGATTTGGGCTTCAGACACGTTGAAATAATTGTGCGACAAGATTGTATGTGACCACCCAACTGAATGTGATGTATTCATTCAATACAATGAGCACAATGTGAGAAACACTGACGGGTTTGTCCTAAACTTTATTCTAAATACCTGCTACTTCTACAGGTTGGACAGTTATGAAGTCAAAAATTATCATTCACACTGCAAATACTGTATATATGTAAAAAACAAAAGGCTTTTGTAATTAAATATGTAAATGTCAGTACTTTCTACTCTTGCCTTCATATTTAAATCATATTTATGAATTTCTACTTCCTATTGGCTGAATTATTCTTGTTGTTGTTGTTAGGCAACTATTAATTATTATAAAAACTATAAAACCAGAAATGATAATTAAATTAATAACGGCAAATTAAATTATGGAATCCGAGTAAATATTAATTATGAAGAAAAAAAAAATCCATCTGCTCAACAACAAGGTTTGGTAGCAAACCACAGAAAACAGTTCACAAAACCCACAACATTACTAACTTTCTTCAAAGCTTATTTTTATTAAATGTTTTTTCTTTCTCTATGTCTCAAGGGGCTGGATGCTCTGACATAGTAATTTGTGAGAGCCCTCTCTCATAGAACGACATTGCGTGACTGTGGCAATGTTTTGTTACATGTGTCAGGGCAGTTCCAAGTGAGAATCGAGATTTAAATCAACAAAACCTACCTCCCTACCCTAAACCAAAACCTAACCTTAGTGCCATAAAAAGAAAATGGGAGATGAAAAACAATATTTCTGAAACAACCACGTAATTTTGTGCTCAGTGTCGACTCGCATGCTCTTCAGGACTCGTACCCTGTTCTTTTGTATTGCATATGCAGCACTCTATCTGTAGAGTTATCTCACAATTTGATCACACTTAAACAACCTTGTAAATGTAGTTGGTTATGTAAAGCAAACGTTAAAATAAGTTGTGCTATAGTAAAAGTGTTTAGATGTCATAAAATAGAATTGCATGAGGAATAGAGTGGAAAGTCATAGTGTATATAAATTGATAATCTGCCAAGTCATTGTCGTTTTAGTACCTCTAGTGTTCAATTCACCAGGAAAATGTGTTTTATACAACAAGCCACATAAAAATAGTTTCGCAAAAATTTAATTATTGTAACATGATTGTGAATTGGTCAGGTTGTGAATGCCACTGGGGAGAAATATGCCAGTCATCAGAGAGAGTTAAATGGAGAATTAACAAACCAATTAAATTTAACAACATCCTCTCTCACATAATCTCCTCTCTTCATTTCATTCTAGCTAGGAAAAAAATTATTTTAAGTACAGTTTAATGTGAATACTTTTTTACTTTTAACTCAAGTATGTTTTTGGCTAGATACTGGGACTTTTAATTAAGTAAAATCTTTACACCCCGTCCAGAAGTCATTAATTTTTTTGACCATTTGCAATGCAATTTGAGCAGCAACTGCCAATAGAAGCAGCCTTGTCTCATAAAATTCATGTGACAATGGCAACAGTTTTGCAAACCAAAATTATGTGTTTCATTTCACGTTTGGCTGCAGTTTCCCAGTGATATGTCAAGTGGAGGGCGCCAAAATCGATGTGGTAATCTGATGAGATTTTTAAAGTGAATATGAGATGGATGTTTTAATAACTAAAACATACCTCTTTAACCAAAAACTTTAACCAACACCTAACCAATAGTGCCTTAAAAGATAAATGAGAGATGAACAAAACAGACATCCTTGATAGGGAGAGCTTGGACGCCATGTGAGGAGCAGACCTGTAGACGGCCAGCACTGCGCACTTTGCAAGTTTTGAGTTATTTTTGTGTTAGAATCCGGTGAGATTTGAAACACCCTGCTACATATTTGTTCTTTGAAGTCAATATGTAAAAAAAATAGCAAAATCCTCAGGCTCTGGAGATATAAGACACTTACGTGCTCAAGCTGAAACCTCTGACGGGCCTGTGGACCAGGGACTCGGTTTGAATGGTGTGGCCGTGGAAATCCAGCATCAACTGCCCAACATGTTTGTGATGCTGACAAAGTTGTTGCTGACTTAGAAGATCTCGCTGTAATACATCCATTGATTATGGTGATGGAAACAAAATTATCAGAGCTGGTTACAAGAGTGGGAGATGTTGAGAAGCGGATCAATTATCTGGAGTCATCGGAGAAGGAATTATCTGATAATCCGCTTGTGACCAATGTTGATTTGGAACACGTTCTTGAAAAACTTGAAGATCTTGAGAATAGGAGCAGCAGGAATCATATCCGAATTATTGGAATTCATGAGCATGAGGAGGGCAGAGATATGGTGAAATTCCTAGACGAGCTCTTCCCGAGTCTGCTCGACATAACAAGCCATAAACTAGAAATCGAGAGAGCTCACAGAGTCCCAGCTCACAGTTTGGCTGGGGAACACAGGCCCCAATCAATCCTGGCCAAATTCCTGAGATCATCCAATAAAGATCTTGTGTTATGCGAGGCGAGGAGCAAAGGAAAGTTTCCTTGGAAGAATCACAAAATGTTCTTGTTCCCAGACTGCGAATTTGACAAAGGAGAAACATGATCAAATCAAGGAATGCAAGAAACTTTTACATCATCGAAAGATTTCTTTTGCACTGATGTTTCCGGCCAAACTGAGTATAAATACCAAGCAAACACTGTCCTTCATAAAAACATTGGAATGAGTTAGCCATATTGTGTTTCTCATGTGAGTACATTGACTCACTGTACTTACTCTTGGCTGTCTGAGGAATCTGGGTGCCATTTTGTTTCGTTCTGTGTTGGTTCCACCTAGCGGCTGGAGTTTGTTATGTGGAATAACACTGCGTCAAGAAACGTTGATGGAAGAACTGAAGTTCCTGGCCAGTGATAAGGACGACTACATGCTACAATGATTACAAAATATCTACATGCCTACAACAAGTGATGTCTTTTATAGAGTTGATGGACTCAGGAAATCATGGTGTGATTCTTATGTGGCCTCTGAGTCAACTTAACTCGTTAAAAATACACTGGACTGTCTGAGGAACCAGGACGTCTGTTTTGTTTTCTTTTGTGCTGGTTCTGCCTAGCAGCTAGAGTTTGTTTTGTGGAGGAACATACCTTTGGTACAGCTGTGGATGAATCTGCTTGCTCTTTATGCTTATGCCTTCTATTGGCTGGAGTTTGTTTTACAAAGTATTTTCTGTTATGTAATTTTGCCTCACAAAATTTGTGCAGAAGCACCAGACTTGAGCGATACGATGGCAAAGTTGTCGCGGGGGTTCTCGTAGGTGTACAAGGACTCTGAGTTTGGAGGGATTAATGCCGGTTGGCGCTGTCATACTCACGTGTTAAGGCTCACGTTTTTCTTTTTTCTGTTTGTTTTGTTCGGGGGGAAGTTCAGGGTTTTATTGTTGCACTAATGCTGAAAAGTGGTCTTAATAATTTAATTTTTGACACACAATTTATTTTTTCTATTATATCAAAATGTCAAATGTTAATATGAGTGGATTGTCTCCCTCCACATGGAATGTGAATGGGTTGGAACACCCCATAAAAAGAAGGAAGGTTATTTATTTTATTAAATGTAAGAAATATGATATTGTGTTTCTTCAAGAAACTCATCTTTCCCTGCAGGAACCTGAAAAATTTGGGAAGATTTGGGGTGGACATGATTTCTTAAATGCTGGCTTAAGTAAAAGCAGGGGAGGCATTATATTGATAAATCAACATCTACAATTCAAATTTCTCAAAAAAGTTAATTGAAGATTTGATTATTCAGGGCAAGACAGTCATACTTTGAGTCAGGGGATAAAGCAGGGAAGCTTTTGGCTAGATATATAAAGCAAAGCGAGTCTTTTTCTACCATTCCCTCTGCTGGTGAAATCTGCTGGTGGGGACATTTTTAACTCAACCATTGATATTAATAATGCCTTTAAAGAGATGTATCTTGATCTTTATATTTCCATGTCTTCGTCTACTGATGAAGATATTAGAAAATTTGTGGAACCATTAGAACTCCCTAAATTGATGATTGACCTTGATGAGGTAATAAAGGCCTTACCTACAGGCAAGGCTTTGGGGCCAGATGGTTTTGCAGCTGAATATTTTAGATCTTATGCTACAGAACTGGCTCCACTTTTGTTAGAAATTTATACAGAATCATTAAAGAATTGAAAGCTTCAACCATCCATGACACAAGCCCAGATCAGTCTGATTCTTAAAAAGAACAAAGATTCAAGCTAGTGTAAAATTTACCATCCAATTTCTCTGATCCAGCTAGATGTAATTTTTTATTTTTTTTATTCTGGCTAACCGATTAAGTAAAGTTACGACATCTCATATACTTACAGATCAGGTGGGGTTTATTCGGGGCTGTAGCTCTACTGATAACATTAGGCGTTTCATCAATTTTGGGATACAGAGTTAATTGGTCTAAATCCGAAGCTTTGGCTCTGAATGCATACTGCCCAGTAATAGCTTTTCAGCCGAGTGCTTTTCAATGGCCCAAACAGGGCATTAAGTATTTGGGTTAATTTTGACCCTTTATTAAAAAACATTTGAGTGATGTGGGCAGGTGGGCTTCATTACATTTATCTATGATTGGGAAGGTTAATGTTATTAAAATGAATTGAATTCCAAAATGTAACTACCTGCTACAGTCTCTCCCTGTAGATGTCCCCCTCTCTTATTTCAAGCAATTTGATAGCATAGTGAAGTCCTTCATATGGAATGGTAAGCATCCCAGGTTTCATTTCAATAAGTTACATAAGCCGATTGACAAAGGTTGGCTAGGTCTACCCAAGATTTTGTTTTATTATTATGCGTCACACCCCGTTATCTCGCATTTGCATGTGGTTTGGACAAAAGTGTCCAGAGTGTTTAATTTGGACATTTATTTAAATGTTGCCTCAAGAATTATAGTTTTTTTTGGAGGGTTCTTGGAGAGTGGCTGTGGAGAGGGAATTGTAGTTTAGTTGGGTATGTGTTTTTTTTTATTTAGTTTGAACATATATCTTGATTTTTTTAATGTATTTTTTTTTATTTATTTTATTTTAATGATCCAGTTGTTGGTGACCACAGTAGTAGTAGGGGGCGATAATGTGAATAATTGATAAAAAATTTTATGTTGTGTTTGTATGTTTTATCTTTGGAATCAATAAAATTGTTGATAAAAAAAAAAAAAAAAAAAAAAAAAAACTGACATCCTTTTCCTAAACCAACGCTAGAACTATGCGACAGTGTTAATAAAGATACATGAGAGGTCAACAAAACATAAACTTATGCCTAAACCTAACAAGTAGTGTTTTAAAAGCAAATTCAACATGAAAAGCACATTTACTTTTAACCACAACATATCGTGTCTCTTCTATGGCACTTTCACTTCACTTTCATTAATATGTATTGTTTTTCAAATGATGCATTAGAGTAAAAGTGTTTTGATATAATAACATAGCAGGGTGTGAGTAAATGAGCAAAAATAAGTGTTTATAATGTAAACAGCTCATGTAGTCAAATTTGTGTTAAAGTGAATAAGCTGCACAGTTGTTGTAGTGCCTCTAGTGTTAATTTCACCAGGAAACTGCAGAAAAACATAGTGGGATGTAAACATTCATTCTATGAGACTAGGTTGAATAAAGTTGAACGAAGGCACACATGATACATCATCTCCTGTGAGATGAGATCTATGGAAACAGTCATAAATTGTCAGTTTTCTAAGTGAGTTTTATTTATACATTGGTGCATTATGCACTACTGCAATTAATATAGACCATTTCAAGGACGTAAACCATAACAAAGGAATTACAACGCTAGCGTGCATGTCTGGCCATGAAGCATTTCCGCTAGCAGCAACCCAGATCTGTCAAAATAAAATGACTAGCATGACCTTGTAGAGTCTAGCTAAAACAGAACAAATGAGATATTTGCAAAAACTTAAAATAAGAAATGAGGTATCATTACCGGATCCTTTAAATAAGACTCTGAGTAAAAAAAAAGGCATATAAAAAAAATCAAACGTTTACCTGAAGTGACTTATCCAGACGGGTTGTTGATACTGAGCATGCTTACATGAGAGAGGCGATGAAATTGTATCGTAGTTTAGATGCTCACAGTTATTACCTCAGCGGAGAGATGGGGAATATTGATTGCTACTGCTATAATCAATGCAGCTGTTTCTGCTGTCTGTGACCTGCGGACAAGGTAAGGTTTTTTTGGAATTATAAAAATTAGGGGTGCATCAATCCAATGACCAACGTTCCAATGTTATCAATACAACGATTAAATATCGGTCTAGAATTTTTTTTAAGATGTACCTTTATTTTAATACTCTCATGTCAGCCACACCGTACGCATTTCTGCCAGGCGACGAAGCAACCTTAGTACATTAAGTTAACTTTATGAGTGCCAAATAGGCTTTTCGTGTGGGACACGAATTGTGCTCTGCTATTCGCTGTCATCAAACGAGTGATGATCACTTACTGTGACTTTATTTTTTATATTATTATCTGTATAATATTTTTAAGTATCTTATTTTGTAAAAGTAAATGACTAGGGCAGCTTCATTCATTCAAATGGGAGTGATAGTCACTGTTAGTTATACATTTTATTTGAGATAAGATGTGTGATATGGTTGTTAGTAAAGTTGTCTTTGCTTTTTCTGAGATATAAACACTTTAATTTCAATTAGTTCCAGGCATCCAGATCATGATTTTTATCCCTTGAGTGTGATTTATCCCGTCAAGGAACAAAAAGACATCACTTCCTTAAACCGTCTTCAATGATCTATTGACCAATAATTTGGCAACGTCACCGCCTATGTCACAGATGGAAGTGATGACAAAAAGACCTGTGCGAACTTTAAACCAATCCTGTAGTTAGCTGATTCAACAGTCCTCCAAAAATTTAGCTGTTACCATTTAAATTGTCTGGTAAAGCTAAATTAAATGTCGTGCTGCACTATTGGCTGTCAAAATCGCAATGGGCTTCACTTTTATTGAGCTGACTGGACTGAGGAGATTATTTCCAACTCATGGCTTTTCAGTTGACATTTAATTACAGGTATATTAACAACTCATATCATTATAATAATAGTATAGCCTTGAATATTTCTGTATTTATGATGGCTTTGTATCGTACTTTCGTTTAATCAATGATTTTAACTAGCTGTGTTACTAGCAATAGTGCACCCTAACCAAGAATCTGAAGGCTAAATTTATTCTATTTTATCTTTTAAAGGCAAGCCTTCCCTGGACCATGAATCCCCAGGCCACAAAGGTTAAGCACAGGGGACAGTAGTGCGACAGAATTTTTTTTTTAACACATTAAAAACTTTACAGAAAATTCCTCAAACTTCAAAACATAACATGGCATGCACTGGGAGTAGTCTTCGACATGCATATCGATATTTAGAGGAGCTGTCTAATCTGTCAAATATTACACAATAGTTTGTGCATCATTTCTGCACAATGGCTGTTTGTAAACAATGAGATTTGTCTATAGAAACACTTTCCCTTCCAAAATGTAATTTGTTTAAAAAAAAAGATGTATTTACTATGGGAAAAATGCCATGGCCTTTTCTCTCTTTTTTTCTCCCAAGAGTAAAATTTTTCAGCTGTTGACAAATGTATTCACATCGGGGAAGGTGTTCTTTCCCAGGAGGAAAAGACACTGTGGAGACCACATCCTGTCTGAAGGGGAGGTTAACATGTTGCAGATACGTCACGTGGGCTTACCAGCCGCACGTGGAAGAGGCGCCGTGGTAGGTCCTACCCGAAGGGGAGGAGCTCTACAAATGCAGTGACCAGTGGCAAAGGGAGCTCTGCCCAAGGGAGACGCGGTTCTAACGACAGGGAAACAGTACTGTGGAAAATACACCACAGGGGGTTACCACAGGTAACCAGCACATGTGGAGCACCTACCCCAGTAAGGGGCATCCTGGCACATGTACTGGGCCCGGCTCTGAATTTCTCCGCTGAATTCGGCATCCACAGGGCTAGGGAGGAAGGACATCCAGGGTCCACTGTCTTGTGAAATCGAATGGGGGAAAAAGTGCACGTCTTCCCCTCCTGGAGCGGGAAGGCACTGTACGCAAGCGGTACACCCGGCCAGCTGCCCCGCATACTAACCTGTTTGTACCTGTCAACACACAGGATGAAACCATCTTAACCCGGAGATTTTAAAATCCCAGCCCGCTGCCCAGCAGATATCTTCTAGAGAGGTACCATTGGCTAGTGCCCAAGAGGACGCTACACTCCTCATGGAGTGTGCTCGTAATCCCAAAGGGGCGGGCTTGCCCTGGGCCTGGTATGCAGATGCGATAGCATCCACGATCCAGTGGGCTCCTGTTTGGAGACAGCATTCCCTTTCCACTGTCCGCCAAAGCAGACAAAGAGCTGCTCAGAGCATCTAAAGCTCTGCGTGTGATCCAACTAGATACGCAAATCACGTACCGGACACAACAACGACAAGGCTGGGTCTGCCTCCGCCCAGGGCAGCGCTTGCAGGCTCACCACCTGATCCCTAAAAGGGGTCATGGGAACCTTGGGCACATAGCCCATTATGGGTCTCAAGACCACGTGAGAGTACACCGAACTCCAGGCAGGTGTCACTGATAGAGAACGCCTGCAGGTCCCCAACCCTCTTGATGGACGTGAGCACAGTCAGGAGGTCAGCCTTAAATGAGACCACTAACGACCCAAACGGGGCTCTCTGCAAGCCCAGGAGGACCACGGAGAGATCCCACGAGGGAAAGCGGCATAGCCTAGGAGTGTTCAGCCTCCTGGAACCTCTCAGGAACCTGATGATCAGGTCATGCTTCCCCAGGGACTTACCGTCCACCGCGCCATTGTGCGCCGCTATAGTGGCCTCAAACATCTTTAAGGTGGAGGGGGACAGCCGCCCTCCAGCCTCTCCTGCAGGAAGGAAAGCACTGACCCAACTGCGCATGGCCAAGGAAAACTAACTATAAAGATGCTCAACATCTGTCTTAATTTTCTTCATTGCTTTGCATCTCCAGGGATACCCAAAGACACTCCACAGAGGACGACGCACCTTAATTTACAGTAGTAAACTTTTAAAGGTGCTCATATTTAGAAGAGAATCATTCTGGAATAGTCAATAGAAGTCAAAAGTAGTCAACCATGCCATTTATTGATTTGAGTAGTAGATTCTTGCCTGCTTTTGGAAGGTTCCATTAGCAACATAGTGTGCAGTTAAATGCTTTAGTTGGGTGGTAATGTAGTCGGGCTGGGAAGCTCAAATTGGATCAGGCTTCGTTAGAAATTATGTTGAGCTGCCCAGTCGAAGAGAGAAGACTGTTTGCTTAGGGACTTTAAACAGACATTGTAGAACATCACTGTCTGCTGCAGGGGAACTACTCAGCAGATTACTCACATTTATTGATAGAACCAGGGGTTTAATTTGGTAATAATGTAATAATTTCATAATAATGTTCCTTTCTTCTCATTGTATTGCTCCAAAACAGAAAATGCCATTAGCGGCCTGTTGAGACATCTGTATTTGGTGGTTCTGAAGACTTGTGATTTCATAAGACAAACACTGTGGGAATAGAAGGGTGGTATTTACAGTACACTTAGTTACTTTATCACTTCCATAATGATGAATTAAGGATTCTGTTACAAAAGGAAAGAGCTGTTACGTGCCACATTTTCTTTCTCGTCAGCATTAAATTAAAAGAGGGGAGTCAGCACTGGTGGGAGAATGTAGTGCTCAAAAGAATGTCCTCACAGGGGTATTAGAGGGGAAATGTTTGGTGGAATTTTTGAGAGTGGACATTTGTTGTTATTGTTTAGATTTAATACCAATTTAAAGAGTGTTGACTACAGCTTGTAATGCAGATGCTAAAGGTCATATTCTGTTCCCCAAAATAGCTCAGCGACATGATAATTCTAGCCCCCTCAATCAACAGATTAACAGAGCCGCTGATGTCATGCAAGACGTTGCTGCCATGGCAACATCACAGGTTTGCTAACTTCTCAGAGTTTACAGTTAAACAAGTAGTTTGTCTTCCATATTACCATTCAATGTAAACTATTGCTCCAGAGGGCTGTGAAAAGCTGTCATCATGACAACTTCTACCCTGAGACTGTCCACTTCTTCAATGGAATCAAGAACAAGAGCTGACTTTAAAGGCTCTAGCAGTATTTCTTTATGTATTCATATATTATATACATGTAGACATACATAGCAACATCACCTACCTCCAGTCCTAGGTTGACTGTTCTATTCATTTCCTGTTCTATTTATTTCCCCCCTTCATTTTATTATTTGTGTTGCACTGGAATTTTAAATTTTTTTTTTAAGTTAATTTCTACAATTGGCTAACTTTTTCTCCATATTAAAATACTCTTACCCAAGTTTAATGAGCAATGACAACTGTCATTCACTGTCATTAACTTCCCATAGAGTGATAACTTTGCGTTCCTTTGAATATTGCTCTGTTTGTTTGAGGGGTCTGACATGTCAACTTCTGCCGTGAATTTGGGGTGGGACTACCTGTTTGGGTAAACAATGGAGACAGAAGACAAGGGAAGGTGGAAGGGCTGTAGTAGTGCTTTTGAAACCTGTTTTTGAATGGAGGAATTTTACAGACAAAACACTCCATCCATCCATCCATCCATCCATCCATCCATCCATCCATCCACATATGATGTTAGTCTATATGTGGAGTCATTTATTTATTTATGTAAAATGAAACATACCAAAATATAAATGAAGGATACCATGTGAAATATACTTTGAAATGAAATACAACTGTTACCTGTACCTTTAAGCAGCTTCATTTAAGCAAATTTCCAGAAAATTCTATCAAGCCTTTTGGCATTTAGCCAATTAGCTTCTGACAGGCTAATTGGAGGTATATCTGTGGATGTATTTTAAGGCCGACCATCAAACTCTTTGAAGTCTTTGCTTGACATCATGGGAAAATCAAAAGAAATCAGTCAAGACCTCAGGAAAAAAATTGTCTGGTTCATCCTTGGGAGCAATTTCCAAATGGCTGAAGGTACCACGTCCTTCTGTACAAACAATAGTACACAAGTATAAATACCATAAATACCATACCTCCAAAGCTGTGGCAAAATGGCTTAATAACAATAATGTCAAGGCAGTGGAGTGGCGACCACAAAGTCCTGACCTCAATCCGATAGAAAATTTGTGGGCAGAACTGACAAAGCATGTGCGAGCAAGGAGGCCTACAAACCTAACTCAGTTACACCAGTTCTGTCTGGAGGAATGGGCCAAAATTTGAACCAAAATGTTTGACTCAAGTTAAATATTGTCGTCTTTCCACAGTGCATCCTAGTTCCATCATTTCCTCAGGTAAATGGTGCACAAGTACACAGCCGTCCACATGATATAAAAGAAAACAGGACTCATTGGACCAGGCAACCATATTGCACTGCTCCAAGGTCCAGTTCTGATGCTCACGTGCACATTGTAGGCGCTTTCAATGGAGGAAAGGGGTCATCATGGTTACTCTGACCGGTATGGGACTACAAAGCCCCATACGCAGCAGGGTGCGATACACTGCATGTTGTGACACGTTCCTCCCGTTATCATCAAAACATTTTTGGTTCGGACCAGACGGGATAGCCTTCATTGCCCCAGTACATAGATGAGCCTTGGGCACCCTGCTGCCTGTCGCCGTTTTATGGGTTGTGCCTCCTCTGACCATTGTCGGTAGGTACTCACCACTGCTGACTGGGTGCACCTCCTAAGCCTTGCCATTTCAGAGATGCTCCGACCCAGTCCTCTGTCCATACCAATTTGGCCCTGGTCAAAGTTGCTCAGGTCTTTGCACCTGCCCATTTCTCCTGCATTCAACTCGTTGACTACAAGAACTGATTGTTCGCTTACAATCTAATCTACCCAGACCTTGACATGCGGCCTTGTTAGGAGATGATCAACATTATTCGCTTCACCTGTGAGTGGGCATAATGTTTTGACTGATCTGTGTATATACAGTATACTGTATACATACTTTATACATATATATTAGGGCTGTTGATTTAAAATGTTAATTTGGTGCGATTAATTACATGAAATATAATGCGTTAACAAATTAATGGAATTATTCATGACCCCAAAGCGTATGCAAACTCCGCAAGAAGTAATGTTCCCACCATAGAAGTTTAAGCTTGATGTAAAACACTGATTTTTTTTTATGAATAATGACTGTAGTGGGCGGTTAGCACAACTCCTGTACATGCAACATACCTTGTCAAACCAACTAGAGCAACAGGCTGCTCAGCCTTTCACAGCTGATGCGTTCTTGCACTCAAAGACAGCTAAACGGAGCCAGAGACTTTTTTAGCAGAGATGTGCCACGTCTATTAAAATGAATGGGAGAATTCGGAAAGAACAACGGTCAACGTTTGTAAATAGGAAGTCCCGCCTTACAGGTTAAAAAAGCCAAACACCTTTTAGTTGCTTGTCAATCAACTTGAAAACGCTCATGCGTATTAGCTATACAAGCCGGGAATTTAATTAAATTTATTTTGTTTAAAGTTTGCGTAACTTGATATAAAGAAGCACAATTTAGGATTGTTGTTAGATTTTACTGCTGATTTGAAACATATTCTTTGATCGTATTCTTGACCAATCGTCTTTGAGATTTCCATCTTTCCCCATTCAGTTATATTTTATAGCTGCACATGACTGGAAATAGCTTACCAGGAGTGTTCCAAAGATGGCCGACAGTGGACAGACTTGCTAGAAAGACGTACCACAACAGAATTCAGAGATCTCGAGACGTGTTTTACAACATTTCAATGCACTTTTAATGTGACACAGCATCCTAAAACACAGCGCTTATGACTAGAGACACCGAAAACCATTGAAACCCACCCGACAAAACCAAAGTAACATGCTCCAAAAGCATACATCTGACACATAGACCAACAATTAAAAATAGCGCAGACAAAATTAAGCCGATGATACGGTTTAAATGGTTGTACACTAAATTTTTGCTATTAATTCAATTAATTGGCAGATTTTTTTTATTAATTAATGATTATGAATTAATACAACTTTTACTCAATTGACAGCCCTAATATAATATGTTATTTTTGTAATTTTGACCAAAGAATTTATGTGGAGAAAGTTCTTCTTTTCTTTCTTTCTTTCTTTCTTTCTCTTTCTTTCTTTCTTTCTTTCAAACTCTGTTTTGTAAAGTGAGCAATTTGCACTGTAAGGAAACTTGGAAAGTGGCGATTGTCTGAGTTCTGATGTTCTCTTCCTTCCTGCAATCCATCTTCCTCTTGTTCTAATTACCATCAACTCAGTTCAACACATCCACATCTGTCAGGGTAAATCCTTCCCTCTCTTTCAGGCAGATGTGCTCTCATTTTACAAAATTGCCTGAAAAGGGCTCTTGTGTTGACTGTTTTGATGTTTGACAGTCCTGATGTTTTTGGTCTGCCTGCATCTTGTTCTGAGCTCGACCCTGGTTAAACCGTTCCATCTGATGCCTCTCTCTCACAGTGCCATTTAGGGTAATTGGGTGTCTGATATTAATCTTTGTAGAGTTCGATTTGTCATTATTCCTGCTCGAGGGCTCTTGGATTGGATTGGAGCCCATTCAGGACAGACTAGGTTTAGGCTGATTTTGATTGCTGCCTACTTCCAAGGCACTGAGTTGCTTCTGTTGTGAAATTTGGTAGCCTTTTCAAAAGTTTGTCAAAAATGTCTGGATTTTCAGGTCTCTCTGATTGCTTCAATTCAATGGCCATGTTCTTTACAAGTCCACCAAAATACCCAAGCTTGACCTTGCCCTTTCTCTCTTTCCCCTTTATTTTCCCTTTCAGGATGAACTCTAGTTTTTATGGTTTTAAACTGGTTGTGACCCAAAAATGGGTCAAAATCCAAGAACAAATCTACGAAGGTTAAAAAATGTGACAAAACTAGATTAAATACGGGTTCACTTGCAACAAGGATAAACACGTTTTGAGACGACCACCGTGTGTTTTATATGGTGCAGTGTTGGCTAACTAGAGCCTGCATATGCAATAATTACAAAGTTAGATACTTATTACTTATTGTTAGGTTATTTTTGTACAATAAACCCTTTTGGTACTGTGCTGGGTCGCCACTTAATGTTCAATGTAAAATCTGGGTCATGAAGCAAAACCAGTTGAGAACAACTGTGCTAGATTAGACAGGCTTCTATATTTTCCAGAAGACTGAACAGACATCTTCATGTCTAATGAAAACATTTTCCACATTTGTGAGTTTACCGCAAGATGTAAGAAACGTTTGTGTATCACAAAGAAGTTTCTTTGCAAGCCTGCTCCTCAGAGCTCTTTAAACAAACCTGTGCTGGGTCAAGCTGATCTTGCTTGAATTCTACCAAGGGGCCTCTTCACCTTTACTGTTTTTTTTATAGCTGCAGGCTGTATTTCCCCCATACTCACACAAAGTACCACCAGGAGTTCTGGAGCTATCCGAGTGACTGTTGATGTAAAACAAGCTTGGCTCAGGAGACATGCTTTTGTACCAGGTAAAATGTACTGCTCACAATTTTTTTTTTTTTTAAATGAATACCCTTCCCATAGCAACAACATAGTTTTGCAAAATGTCCTGTTTACTCTGCACAGTATGCATATTTTCTGAATGCATGTAATGTCAGACTGATCTCACTGACCATGTTTACATACATTTAAGAAAACAGATTATTACAGGGTTTTTGCATAATGCAGCATTCTGAAACATCATGTACACAGGATTCTCGATTTCCTTACGCCATTTAAGGGATTTAGAGAAAATGGTTTAGCATACCTAGGTTTTTCCCAGAGAATGCAGCTAATGTTGTCATGTAAAGCGATGGACTCTCACGTTCGCGTATATGCGTCGCCCTCAGATGCCATATTTGTTATTTACACATTATTTACAAATATACGTGTTGCTGTGGAGAAAGCTGCTTACTGGCCGATCTATATGTATACTGGAAAAAAAGAGTATGCCACTTATACAGTGCATGTAAACTGGAACACTATTTTCACACAAAACGCCGCTTTCTTGTGTCCATGTAAACATAGTCACAGTGAATTTGGCGACAGTAGGTTGCAAGTTCTATAGCTGATATCGGTATGTACTTACCAAAATTTGAACCACTGCCCCAAAGGAAATGTCCACAGGGTGGCACCAGAAACTAGTTGTTTTATGTTGTAAATTATATAATACAGTCGTATTAAGGTGCGGTCACACATACCTTTGCACAGAGAAATTCCACGGGCGAAGATGGCGTGGGTGAATTTTGAGCTCATGTAAAACCATGAAAATAAAATTTCAAGCAGCCTCTTTTTAATGCAGCACTTTATACCCTGTGAGACATAAGCTAAAAAGAAACTCGCCATTAAAATTATATTCTTGTCCATTGTGAATATTCAGTGTAGCGGTGTACGAAGCACCGCCCACACAGAGGTCACTGCCAAACTAAGCAACTTGGTAAATGCAGCGAATTTGCCTGTCAAAGTTCACTAAACTTGAACTCCATACAAAATCCACAAGGGAAAATTCTTCATTGCGTGAAATTCATGATCGCTCTTATTCCCATTAAGATGACAGTTTTTCGACTGAGGAATTTCATGCTGTGAAGGTATGTGTGACCGCGGCTTTAACCCATATGCCATAGCTCAAACCCCAACCCTAAACCTATTCATCAGTGTAAAAATGAAATCTTAGAGGGAAAATATAACCTCTATATTCACGGTCATCTTTAATTATATGAATGCAATTACTTCCTGGTTTCCATGGGACCAGAAACCGTGTCTATGAACGCACTATCACTAGTGCCAGAGGGAATGGCAATCACCTCTGAATTGATGCAAACATGTCTGATGGGGGATGGCGCTTGTCAGTATCTTGCCAGAATGGGGTCGATGTAAGGGTACCAGAACATTCGGTAGCAACGTATTGACTTTCTGAGTAATCATGTTGGGTATATCCGGATGATCTACTACATTTGCTAAAATATGCAGTATACTGTAAAACTAAGCACACCATTTTACATTCTACAAAATCAGTGTGTTCATGTGCTTCTTTCCACCTCAGAATGTGGTTTGAGTGATCAGATCACAAAACATTTTGGACCCTGTTTACACCTGTATTTAGTGCTGCCCACTTGTGATCTGATCACCCGAGACAGATGTTAATACCAGGTGTAAACAGAGCCTATATGTTTTATCTCAACAAATTTTCTAGGCGAGGCACACCAGACATCTTGAGCTCAAGACAAACATTACCCCCCCAGTTCAAAAACCAGCTATTACTGTGCCAGTCTTCATCAGTGTCCTGGCTGCAGTTTGTGTTGAGACCTTCAACTGACAGTCAAAGAGAGCAATCCCAGAGCTTGTGCTTAACACTGTAGTAAAAGACCTTTGTCTCTCTGCCCCGGACAAACTCAATCTAATCTCCTGTCGCTGTATTGATGAATGGTGGGGAAAGTTCAGAGAACCAAATTAAGATTCTTTTAGAAGTTTTAGTTGTTGTTGTTGTTGTTGTTGTAGTGGTCAGCTGGCAGGCTAACCTACAGAACTTCTACAAAACCTCTCGTCTTTGTTTTGGCATACAATTAAATGAACCCAAAAAAACAGGGTTCAGAAAGGAAGGCAGTTGTTTTACATCAAAGCTGAATCACCTAATTTGTAGCTTTGTCAGGTCATTGGTCATTAGAGGTTTATTAAGGAGAAGTCTCAGATCCATTAGTGCTTGGCTCAGGTTCATATTGGGCTGGATGGAAAAAGTTGTAAGCGATATAGAGGGGCAAAGAGCTTAGCAGTTTATAGGCAACAAACTTATCTCTCTGTGCCAGCACTCGCCTGACCCAACTGCAGAATTGGAAATGACCATTACTATGGTCAGAGGTGGATAATGGGTATATTAAAATGCTTAGCTGAAAAATAACTCGCTGGTATGCTTTCACTAGCTATTGCTCGTACCTCGAACATACCACCTAACCCTACATATCAAACTTCAGTCAATAACCTTTCCCATACCATTTGTGCTATGGACCTGATCAATACTTCAAATCATGCAACTTAATTTTCTAAAAACCAGTCAGAGAAACCATATAGCAATTCTCTGGCAACCACTCAGAACACCTAGCATTGTGGCGCATAAAAGCCCATTTAAATCTAGTTTAACTCCAGAAAGATTCCTTACAAACCCTAAATACTGTGAACCTGGAAACATCTTTTTTCATTATAGGAATGCATGCAGGTTGATCTCAGAAATTGTGCAGAAAGCTTAGAGTTGCATGGCATGATTTCCCTACAGAGTAAAACATGCCAACTGTGCATTTGTCTGAAAGTTGTTTGCTTAAGGCATTCTAATATAGAAAGCTGTATTTGCACATCTGCCATCATAGGATTATTGTAATGTGCAGGCATTGGAGCACCCAAATAACCAACATTTGGTGACTTTGATTATCTGCCACAGGAAACAAGTAAATGCCAGGGGCTGTATGTGCAAGGCATGATGGGATACCTTAATCACTCATCCCTGACCTTGCTATGCACCATGATTTTGCCCCTATGTAATCAAAATAAAAAATCTTCGACCCAATAGAAACATACAGAAATGTTCACCAACCTTTAAATACACACACACACACACACACACACACACACACACACACACACACACACACACACACACACACACACACACACACACACACACACACACACACACACACAAACTTATTAATTTAGGGATTGTCCATCTGGGTGGCCTACACTAAGCTTCATCCGGGTTTAGCACTTCATAGTGCAGCACATGTGAGGCAAGAGGATGCCTGAAATCAAATCATTATTACCGAGCAGCCAACAGAAACAGCATCTGTAGACAGGATGATTGGATTTTGCTCTGTTTTAAACACCATATTAAATTACAGCAGTTCAATAGTGCAAGACCATGAAAACAAATAAATATCACAGTTAGACTGACTGTATCTGTTCATTTCTAGATTGCTAACTTCACTAATTGAAAAGTGGCAAAAGACAAAACGAATGCCATTAGTGCCCCTCATATACACATGTTTAAAAGTATCTAAAAATGGATAGCTTATGCCTAATTTTGTTGCCAAATGTGTTAAAATATTTTTCTTAGCACATCAACAAATCCCTAATAACTCAACTTTAATTTATGTTTTTTTCTCCCTCTCTCTTCATCATGAGGATGACTATATGGAAATAAAAGGTATAATTTTGTAATTACTAATTTTATATAGGCTATTGTAAGATTTTAGTTAATGTAATGAATTAAAAACAGTTTAACTTGTGTCCCGAGGTTGTGCATTAACCAAGTTACCTGATGGAGGGAACGAGACATTATGTCGATGTAGTGGGTCACTCTTGGGAACCAGAGACACATCTGACCAATGGGAGGCCAGTGGGAATGGGCGAGTGGTATTTGCATGCCATTCCCCTGGACATACGGGTATAAAGGAGCTGGCATGCAAACTACTCATTCAGGTTTTGTGCTGAGGAGCCGAGTGAGAAGGTCCCGGCCATTTCAGTGGGTAGTCCAGCATCTCGTTCCCTCCATCGGGGAACTGAAGTTACATAAGTAACCAGGACATTCCCTATCTGTCACTCACTCAACGTTGTGTTGATGAAGTGACACTAGAGGTACAAAATGCCACAATTAGCTGAACTGTGTTACGTGAACTGGCTGTGCGAGACCGGTAGTCTACTGTTTGCCTCGTAGCCAGCGCACCAGGCCGACATGTAACCTCCCCCAATGCTGCTATAGCATCAATGACCCAGTGGGCGATCCTCTGCTTGGAGACAGCGCTTCCTTTCCGCTGTCCACCAAAGCTGACAAAAAACTGTTAAGAGACTCTAAAGCTCTGCATGTGATCCAAATAGATGTGTAAAGCGTGCACCAGACACAGCAACGCCAAGGCTGGTTCTGCTTCCTCCTGGGGCAGCAATTGCAGGTTCACCACCTGATCCCTAAATGGGGTCGTGGGAACCTTGGGCACATAGCACGGTCGGGGTCCCAAGATCACGTGAGAGTAGCCCGGACTGAACTTCAGGCACGTTTCGCTGACAGAGAATGCTTGCAGTTCTCCTACCCTCTTGATGGAAGTGAGCGCAGTCAGCAGGGCAGTCTTTAAAGAAAGTGCCTTAAGCTCGGCTGACTCCAAAGGCTCAAAGGTGGCTCACCCTAGACCCTGAAGGACTACAGAGAGGTCCCATGTGGGAACAAGGCACGGTCTGGAGGGATTCAACCTCCTGGCACCCCTCAGGAACCTGATGATCAGGTAATGCTTCCCTAAGGACTTACTGTCCACTGTGTCGTGGTGTGCTGCTATAGCGGCTACATACACCTTCAAGGTGGAGGGGGACAGCCGTCCCTCCAACCTCAAGGAAAGCACCGATCCGACTGCGTATCTCTGGGGGTCTTCGCGTCTGGAAGAACACCACTTAGCGAATAGATGCCATTTCAAGGCATACAGGGAGCCCTAGCCTGAGTGATTGTGTATACCACAGCGGGTGGTAGGCCACTTAGTTCTTCCACGTCCCATCCAGAGGCCAGACATGGAGATTCCAGAGGTCTGGTCACAGTTGCCAGATGGTGCCTTGTCCCTGAGAGAGAAGGTCCTTCCTCAGGGAATTCAGCCAGGGGGCTGACGCTGAGAGCGTGAGGTCCAAGAACCATGTCTGGGTGGGACAGTAGGGTGCTGCTAGGATGACCTGTTCCTCATCTCCCTGACCTTGCAAAGGGTCTGTGCAGGTAGATTTCCTGGGGGAAACACATATTTGCAGAGTCCAGTGGCCCAGGGCATCTATACCAAGGGGTGCCTCGGTCAGGGCGGAGCAATGCGTACAGTTGGAGGATTCTGGGGAAGTAAATAGGTCTACCTGTACCTGCCCGAATCAACTCCAAATCAGCTGGACTACCTGAGGGTGGAGTCTCCTCTCTCCCTTGCTGGGAACCTGTTGTGACAGCGCATCCGCTGTAGTGTTGATCTGTGTAAGCATCACTGTTGGGTAAATTACTCAAAATAAGTAATCTACTACAAATTACTAATTACTTTTCTATTTTAATTTTACTTTTAAATTACTAAATAATTTTTCCTAGAAATGCTTTTGGTTTCCACTCATATTCAAAATGCCCATATTTCCTCATTCATTGTTTTACACTAGGGATGCGCAACTTTGAAGGGGGCGAGGGCCAACATTTATTCTCCTTTCTACCAATGGTCTGGATTACAAATCCGCACTTTAACAATGTTCCCCCTTTACTCATTTTCCTCATTATTGTGGGTAATCTATGCACAACTAATGCAATATTCTTTTCAAGATTTTGTTACCCATTTTTTAATTTTTATTTAACAATTTTTATATAAACTAATAATTATTTTGTAACTAAAACATGCCGTTCGCATGTACTCCAGACTTACATATTCAAGAAAATGTATCTCATTTGCATTGTCTACATTTGCAACAGACAAACATACAAATGAACAGCCAACATTTTCAACCCCACCTCATAAAGCAGCTTATAGGTATTAGTTAAAATCAAAATATTATCATCAGTAACAGTACTGGATACAAGAACGTCTAGGTTACGTATGTAACCTCCGTTCCCCGATGGAGGGAACGAGACGTTGTGTCCAAGAAGCGACACTAGGGGTCTCTCTTGAGCGCCGATATTCACCTCTGAACTATGAAAAAAGGCCAATGAGAGTTGGCAACCAGTATTTGCATGTCCCGCCCCGACATACGGGTATTTAAGCGCGCAAATACGGGAGTTCATTCAGGATTTTTCTGAGGAGCCGGAAATGGTCCGCCACAACAGGGGCTCGGCTCAGCGACGTGGCAGGGGAGACACAACGCCTCGCTCCTCCATCGGGAACGGAGGTTACATACGTAACCTAGACGTTCCCTTCTGTCGCCTCTCCACGCTAGTGTCAGAGAAGCGACACTAGGGGTCCACTTAAAAAGAGCCATGCGCTGAGCCGGTATCGTGATCCGCTGATACAGGAGCGAGCAGGTATTCCTACGTGCAGAACGACCAACTGTATCAGGCTGCACGTACCCTTCCCCAATGCCCCATTTAAGCCATCAGGATTCCTTATCGCTACCCTGGAGGGGGAACAAGGTGACGGCCGCCAACATGGGAACGGGCCAGCCTGGCTGGGCCTCTTTTCTCTATGTTTCTCGCGATAGAGCAACTACGGCCGGGCCCTTACACGCATTGAGGGAAGGGGGTCTTAGCCCTTATTAGGGCGGAGAAGACCCTGCGGAGGCCACACCTACCCGGGAGGGGAGGCAAATTTTGAGTGGCAAATACATCGCATGGCCTATACTTAGGTCTTATGTGGAACAGTAGTGCGGTGGTAGATCCAGCCTCACAGAGGGGGGAAGCATACAGCACGGCACCTGAGGCAGCTGTAACTGCCTAAGGAAAACACGGAGTCAACTCTCGTGAGGGGACAGAACCATGGTTTTACACACAGGGGGAGTCCGAACAGGAGGCCTTACCTGTGGGGCACCTATACCAGTACAGGGTAGCTAGTGGTACCCGCAGTGGTTTGGGTCGGCGAAGTTCCTCCAAGAGAACTGCGACCCACGAGGGCTAGGGAGGAGTCAACCAGTGTCCCAAACCTGGGATCTCCTGGGAAAGAAGGCGCACTGTTTCCCTGGTTAGGGGAAGGCGCTGGGTGCAAGCGATTCACCCGGTCAGATCGTGGACGCGCCACCGAAGTTCTACGGGCTCGGTACCTGAGAGAACACGGACGATACTGACTCAACTCGGAGATTGTAGAATCTCGCAAATGTGTTAGGTGTTGCCCAGCCCGCTGCTCTACAAATGTCTGCTAGGGCAATGCCCCTAGCCAGTGCCCACGAGGACGCAACACTCCTGGTGGAGTGGGCTCGACCCGCAAAGGGGGGCACGGCCTGGGTGTGATAAGCCAGGAAATGGCGCCGACAACCCAGTGGGTGAGTCTCTGCTTGGAGACAGCATTCCCTTTCTGCTGTCCCCAAAGCAGACAAAGAGCTGCTCAGAGCGTCTGGTGCTCTGTGTGCGGTCCAGGTAAATACGTAAGGCACGCACTGGACACAGCAGTGAAAGGGCTGGGTCTGCCTCCTCCGGGCAGCGCTTGCAGGTTCACCACCTGATCCCTGAAGGGTGTGGTAGGAACCTTGGGCACGTAGCCCGGTCGCGGTCTTAGGATCACGAAAGTGTCCGCCGGACCGAACTCCAGGCAAGCGTCGCTAACAGAGAACGCATGCAGGTCCCCTGACCCTCTTGATGGAAGCCAAGCGCGATCAGCAGGGCGGTCTTGAGAGAGAGGGCCCTGAGTCCAACTGAGTCAAGCGGCTCGAAGGGGGTCTCCGAGTCCCATAAGGATGACCGAGAGATCCCAGGAGGGAAACAGGTTAGGCCGGAGGGAGTCATCCTCCGGGCACCTTTTAGGAACCTGACGATTAAGTCGCGGCTTACCAAGAGACTTGCCGCCTACCGTAGTCGTGGTGGGCCAGCGATAGCGCAACATACACCTTGAGGGTGGAGGGGACAGCCTCCTCTCCAGCCTCTCCTGAAGAAACACGAGCACTGACCTAACTGCGCACTTCTGCGGTCTTCGGCTCTGGAAGAACACCAGTCCGCTAACAGACGCTACTTCAGGGCGTAAAGATGCCTGGTCGAAGGGGCTCTGGCTTGGTTAATAGTGTCTATGACGGCCGAAGGTAGGCCGGCTAGATCCTCCGCGCCCGGCCCAGGGACCAGACGTGGAGATTCCAGAGGTCTGGATGCGGATGCCAGAGCGTGCCCCGCCCCTGAGAAAGAAGGTCCTTCCTCAGGGAATTCGCCAGGAGGGGCTGTCATGAGGAGCGTGAGATCCAAAACCACGTCCGGTTGGGCCAGTAGGGGGCCACCAGAGTGACTTGCTCCTTGTCCTCCCTGACCTTGCATAGCACCTGTGCAAGAAGGCTCACTGGGGAAAAGCGATTCTTGCAGCAGCCCCACGGGCCAGCTGTGCGCCAGAGCATCTGTCCCAAGGGGAGCCTCTGTGAGGGCATACCAGAGCGGACAGTGGGAGGTTTCCTGGGAGGCAAACAGGTCTACCTGGGCCTTGCTGAACCTGTCCCAAATCAGCTGGACCGATTGGGGTGGAGCCTCCACTCTCCGCCGGGCAAGTTTTGCCTTGACAGCACGTCCGCTATCACATTGAGGTTGCCGGGATGTGAGTGGCGCGCAGTGACTCCAGTCGCTGCTGACTCCAAAGGAGGAGACGACGGGTGAGCTGTGACATGTGGAGGGAGCATACTCTGCCTTGGCGGTTTATGTAGGCCACCACCGTGGTGCTGTCTGTCCTGACTAGGACATGCTTGCCACTGAATCAACGGAAGAAATTTCTTCAGGGCAAGAAAACGGCCAGCAGCTCTAGGCAGTTGATGTGCCAGCGCAGCGGCCTCGGTTCCACCGCCTGCGGCTGCGCCCGTTGCACACGGTGCCCCAACCCAATTTGGAGGCGTCGGTTGTAACCAGAACGCCGACGGACACCTGCTGCAAGGGTACTCCTGCCCGTAGAAAGCAGAGGTCTGTCCAGGGTTTGAAGGTTTGGCGGCAGGCGGGGTAACTTCCACGCCGCGCGTGCGCGTGGCGCCATGCTCGCCTCGACTCGAGTCTGGAGCCAATGCTGAAGTGGTCTCATATGCATCAACCCCAGTAGGCGCTGCCGCCGGAGGATGCCATATGCCCCAGGAGCCGCTGGAAACGCTTCAAAGGGACCACGGTGCCTGGTTCGAAGAAGCGAGGCATTCCAGCACTGACTGAGCACGCTCGCTGGAGAGACGCGGCTGTCATTGAGACTGAGTCTAACTCCAAACCGAGAAAAGAGATGCTCTGGACCGGGTGAGCTTGCTCTTTCCCAGTTGACCTGAAACCCTAAACGGCCGAGGTGCTCGAGCACCTGGTCTCTGTGTGCGCATAGTAATTCCTGCGAGGAGGCCAAAATGAGCCAATCGTCGAGGTAATTGAGTATGCGTATGCCCGCCTCGTGAGCGGGCAAGAGCCACCTCTGCGACCTTCGTGGAAGACGCGAGGGACAGAGACAGGCCGAAGGGGAGGACCTTGTACTGATACGCCTGGCCGTCGAACGCGAACCGTAGAAAGGGTCGATGTCGAGGGCTGAATTGAGACGTGGAAGTACGCATCCTTCAGGTCTACCGCTGCGAACCAATCTAGATGCCGGATGCCAGATAGAATTTGTTTCTGGGTAAGCATTTTGAACGGGAGTTTGGACAAGGTCCGATTGAAAACTCGCAGGTCCAAGATCGGTCGTATGCCGCCTTTCTTGGGTACAACGGCAAGGGCTGTAGAAACCCTTCTTCGCTTCGGTCGGAGGGACAGGCTCTATCGGCCCTTGATTAGAAGGGAGGCGATTTCTCGCGCAGGGAGTGGGCATGTTCGCCATGCACTGCGGAGGAACGAACGCCCACGAAGGGGGCGGAGACCTGGCAAACTGAATTGCGTGAATCGAAGTCGGATGGTCCGTGCAGCCACCGTGACGAGCTGGGCAGTGAAAGCCATGCCTCTAAGCTCCGTGCTAGGGGCACCAAGGGGACGAGTATTTTGACGCATTCCGGCGGGCTTCGCGAGCGGTGCGGAACAGGTAACGCGGGCGCCGGAGGCGCTGTGGCATCCCGAGGCTCTGGTGCTGAGAATAAACTCAAAGCACTTACCTTGTTCCGCGCGACCCGCAGGGGCGGGTTCGTGACTGAGGAGGAGGTCTGATGCTGGCGCCCTCTGGACTCGCCTGAACCGGCCGGCCGGGAACAGTCGTGGGGCTGAGGGCGAAGCACCGCATCCTGGGCGCCGAGACTGTTGAGGCCTGAAAGCAAAGTGCCGTGAGAACGGCATTTGCGGGCCATGTGACCCAGAGGTAAAGGAAATAGCTCTTTTATTGAGAATTTGGGTTTTTTTTTTTATTGAAAATTTGGGCAAATTAAAAAACAAAAGATTCTCCTCCCGGCCCTCCACCGGGGGACGGAGTGGTCTTACCACCTCCGGAGCTAACTTCTCGTCCTCTGGGTCCGCTGTCTCAGGGACGCTTGGGAGCCTTCCGGGTCCTCGAAGGGGTCCGTGAGGCAGGGGGCGTACGCTTCCTGCGGTTTTCTCAACGAGGTTGGGGCGGAGCAGAAGGTCTTCTGGCCGAGGGAGGACGCCCTCGGCGAGCAGGTGGGGCCTGGGCCGTGGCGGCAAGCTTGCAGCGCGGCATGATGTGCGAAATGGCCTCCGTCTGCTTCTTCACCAGGGAGAACTGCTGGGCAAAGTCCTCAACGGTGTCGCCGAAGAGGCCGAACTGGGAGACAGGGGCATTGAGGAAGAGAGTCTTGTTAGCTTCACGCATCTCAACCAAGTCCAGCCATTGCTGACATTCCTGGACCACCAGAGTGGCCATCGCCTGCCCGAGTGCCTGCGCTGTGACCTTCGTCGCTCTCAGGGTGAGGTCGGTCGCTGAGCGCAGTTCCTGCAGCGTGTCGGGATCAGGGCCACCCCTGTGCATGCTGGGCGGCGCCTTGGCTTGGTGGACCTGCAGGAGAGCCATGGCATGCAGGGCGGATGCGGCGCGTCCGTAGCGCTGTAGGCCTTCGCGGTGAGCGAGGATGTTGCTCTACAGGACCGGAAGGGAGTACAGGGCGGCCCCGCCAGTTGGTAGTGCTTCCAGGACATAAGTGGAGCACAACAGCTCTATCCACCTGGGGATCTCCGTGTACCGCGGGTGCGCCCGCCGCCGAGGGTGGCGAGGGCGGATGAGCAGGTGGCGGTAGCGACGAGTGGAGAGGGGTGCTCTCCACGAAGACGCCAGCTCATCATGCACCTCCGGAAGAAAGGAACCGGGAGGGCGAGGCTGTGAGCGGCTCCACGCCAAGAACCAATCGCCTAGCCGTGATGGCTGTGGGGAGGATGGAGGGTTCCAATTCAGGCCCACGCTGTTGGCTGTCCGGGAAAGCATATCGGACATCTGTGCGTCGGCCTCCTCCTGGGCGTGCAAGCCCAAAGGCGGCAGCCAAGAGGAGCCCTCAGCATCAGAGCCCACGCCCTCCGATGTCGCGGCAAACTCATCTGCTTCCATCGCAAGAGGGTAGGCAGACTGGCTGTGAGGTGAGTCGCCGCCACCTCGAGCGGGGACGGGAGTCAACGTGCGTGCCGGTGCGCGGGTGGTCCGAGGGGGCGTACCCGGCGGAGCTGCACCCGCTGCCATCCCCGAATCGCGGTTGTAAGCAAGCCGCGACCGCAACGTTGTCATGGTCATGTTCTCGCAATGAGAACATGAACCATCCACAAACGCAGCTTCAGTGTGATCACTGCCCAGACACACGAGACAACGCCTGTGGCCGTCGGAAGCGGAGAGTACTCTACCGCATCCAGGAACAACACAGGGGCGGAAAGGCATCTTTATAAAGATGCGTCCTTAAAAGGATTTTCAACGCTGCTGTGTTTTTTGCTCTTTTAGAGGAAATTACTCTTTTAAATAAAATCACTCTTTTATGAATGAAAGAACTTGTGAGAGATCTTTCTTATCTGCAACTGTCGATGCGCTCAGGGGCAGGAAGTGCACAGCCGTGCAAACAGGAGAAAGCCGCTGTTGTGCTCCGTAGAATCCAACAGCATGCAGCAGAGGATAGCAGGAACTCGGTGTGTAAAACGCAGCAGTCTGCAAACACGACCATCGGCTCGAAGAAATTTTCTGAATGAACTCCCGTATTTGCGCCGCTTAAATACCCGTATGTCCGGGGCGGACATGCAAATACTGGTTGCCAACTCTCATTGGCCTTTTTTCATAGTTCAGAGGTGAATATCGGCGCTCAAGAGAGACCCCTAGTGTCGCTTCTCTGACACAACGTGGAGAGAGCGACAGAAGGGGAACATAACATTTCAGTGCATTAATACAAAACATTTGAGCACCACAACATACACGCATGGACCAAACAGTCCTGTGAATCAGATAACAGTCTCTCTATTCGCAAGACTTTTAAACAATCAATTGTCAGGCATCTCAATCATGCATTTCTTCAAAGTTTCTCCATCTTATAACAACTTTAACGTTTTTCACAAGCACAAGCAAAACAGCATTAGATATCTTTGGTGATTCCTGCACTGTCACAGATTTCGTACATTTACATTTATGCATTTGGCAGACGCTTTTATCCAAAGCAACTTACAGAGCCCTTATTACAGGAACAATCCCCTGGAGAAACCTGGAGTTAAGTGCCTTGCTCAAGGACACAATGGTGGTGGCTGTGGGGTTTGAACCAGTGTCTTTCTGATTACCAGATTACCAGTTATGTGCTTAGACCACTACACCACCACCTTTTACCCTGGTATTTTATTTGCATCTTTAATCACATATTTGCCTCTTTAATCACATATTTGCAACCAAATTGAAATCTTTAATGACAGATTTCGTATCCAGGCAAACAAAAGACATGGGTTCCACCTGCGTACATTAACAATAGTGCGCACTATGTTGCTGACAAGCTGAGGTAAAATTTAGCTCAATTTATCTTATAAATGATGAGCAAGTGTAAGATGTTGCATGCTTGAATCCTAGAGTGATCAGCAGGTCTGCTAAGAACAAGCGACCTCTTCTGGTCAATAGTTGTAATAACATCATAAACTGAACGCAATCTTTATTTACATAATCACTTTTTCAAAGAAATAAAATCAATCCTTAGTCTTGTCCAACGGGGCGTATTCTGGTCCCCCGTGGGCCACCAGTTGCCCATCCCTTTTGTACACCCTTCAGCTGTCACAGAAATCTAACAGGCGTACATATGATTTCATATTTTAAATGTATTATACATATTACTTTAGAGCAAGTAACTTAAAAGTTATTACTTTATTTGAAAGTCAGTAACTGTAATCTGATAACAAAAATTTTAAATGTAACATGTTAAATTTATTTTTTTATTATTAAAAGTAATTAGATTACAGTAAATAATTATGTTGTAATCGGATACACCCAATACTGGTCATTATAAGGGGCAATCTTAACATTTTAACCCAATTACCATAATTCAGTGGTGAACAACTGTTAATTGATATAAAGTAGATTTTTAATTAAAATGCATCCATTTCACAAAATAAAGCATAAATGTTTGGTGTTAATATGTTTATGCAGTGCAGATAATTATAATGTCATATAAGTATGTAACATTAGTAGAGCTAAGGAACATGTAGATGCTGTGTACCAAGGGATATGAGATAATGACATACATCACTCATAATGGAAATTAGGCTTTTTTTATGTTTGTTGTTCAATGCACAATGTTTTGTTTCACCACCTACCCCATGAATGTGTAGTTGTGTGTGTTGCATATGAATGATTGTATACCAGTAGTCTACAAATAATTACATGCCATTAACAGGCGATTAACATGACACAAAGACACAGCTGTCTATTTGTTCATTCTATCTCTCTCCCTTTCTCCCCCCCTCTCTCTATCAAATAAATTAATTGATTACATACTGAAAACACACAAACATGCAAAGACAGAAGAGTGTCAAATTCACACATTCAAACAAACGTGCAGACATTAACACATTTAATCAACTGAGGTTTACCAACACACTACCTCATGTGTTAAACCCATTATCACTGTTGCAAGATACTAGGCCACACAGTTTCATATACAATTATCCTTTGCATCATCATTGTGCATCATTTCTTTGATTTGTGCTTTGTGTTAAACGTTCACACTCTGTGCATGCATCAAGTGCAAGGAAGTGTATTCAAGTCAAGATTTATAGTGAAAAAGGAGTTACATTTTGGTCTGTTTCTTATCCAAAACCGATCGAATCACTTCATGGATTAAACCATTTGAATCATATGGATTACCTTTATGCTGCCTTTATGTCCTTTTTGGAGCATGTTAGACCCAGTTGACTTAAATTGTATGGACATATTCACATCATAACTCTGTCAAAATGTCTTTGTTTGTGTTCTGCAGAAGAAAGAAAGCTTTATGAGTTTGACAAGGCATAAAGCTAAGTAAATTATGAGAAATTATTTTTTGGGTGAACTATTCCATTAGATAACCTTCCCCTCCGTCGTAGCACTCTAATTTAATTTGTATTTCCACATGTTTAAACTGGGCACCTCAAAATTCGTGACCAATCCATGCATGCCAATTTGAAAATTCCTAGTTGTCCTCTAGTTAAGAAAAATAAGACATAAGATAATGTATTAAATACACCTTTTATTTCTGTATAAACCTAATTTTACCTGATTATATCTATATTTATATTTGAGTCCTTTTTCAACTGAAATTATAAGAAAAATATTTAACACAAGGGCATAGAAATACGACTTCTCAAAACATGTCCCTGACTTGCTCCTTGGCTTTCCACAATGTTTGTGTGTATGTTTACAGATCTTTTCAATGGCATGCATGTGTGTGAATACAAATTCTGATGCCCTTTATGTGCCCTCCTCCAGGGGAAGGGCAGTCTACCCTTAATTCAATTAAGCAGACACATTGTGGAATGAAGGATGTCTGTTTTGAAAAATATGTGTTTGACAGCATAATTTGCTAATGGAAACTGATGCCAACAATTAGCATTATGTATCTCATACACCTTCATATCCCTTACAGATAATTTTTATGATATTCTTTATCCATTTATTTAGGGATTTGTTGGTGTTCGCTTACAAAAAAAGAAAATGCACCATGGTAATTCTAGGACTGGTTTTAGACCAAGGTAGTCTCAGCCTCAGACAGCACACCAACAGACAGCATCTCCAGCATGGGAGGCGGGCACACTAACAAGGAGGCTAAAGGCTATGGGCTCTAGTGCACCTCTTGTGGTCAGGAGAGTGAGGTTTACACACTGCACAGCTATCTATCAGCTGGCTACCATTACACTCACACCCTAAACCTAATTCCCGGCATGGGAGCGCTAACAAGGAGGATAAAGGCTACAGCATCTATCAGCTGGCCACCTTTACACATATTACAAACAAACGTTCTCTAGCAAGCTCCAATCTGATTGGCCAGGTTGCCACAATGAGCACCTTTAAGGAAAAACTAATCACTGCATCTGTTTGCCTAGTTTTCTGCATAAAATCTTTGAAAGATATTCAGTGTATCGTTTGAGGTTCCTAAGTTATACCATGGTATTCTCTGAAGTATCTTGGATTACCATTTACATACCATAATTATGGTAAGCATAAAGTACCATGGCATGTATCAAAGTATCATATAACCATCTGATACAGCCACTGTACCATTGTATCGCCACAGTACTTTTGAGTAAGTGTTGTCTGACAGATCAATATTGCGCACATTGAGACTGCCAGTATAAGGCTAAATAAATAGACAGGCACTCCCCTCTCTTTCTAGTCTAGATCTGAGGGCTGGTGTAGTATAACACTGCAGAGGATGTGCAGAGGATGTGCATTGTGGAGGACAGCTGCGGCAAAACTCAAACACTTGAACATGCAAGTAAATGAAGAAATGGAGATGGATGTTTCAGTTATTGGATTAGGCACCTTTTAGCCCTTATTTTCTTCCCTCTGTCCTCTGCTTTCATCTTTGTTTATCTCACTTATGAAACACTAATACATGATTTGGCTCAGAATTAAAATATTTGATTTTTGAATTGAACAATTTAACTTACCTCCCAAGGTTGAGCTTTAATGAAACATTTTCTGGGGTTCAGTGTTATTTACGGCATGACTGAAATGAAAGTGCCCCATCTCTCTGATTTAATTTAACAAGCATGACACCCTAAAATAACTTGGGCTCTTCCTGTCTTAGTCCTTGAACAGCAATGCAGCTGGACTACTAATCACCAGAAGATGCCCTTGACCAACAATGCCATAGAAGCAAGGTGTTTATGTGTGTGTGAGGGAGAAAGCGGCAGATATCACATTTGCAGGATGTGAAATAGATGCCGTGTATCCACCTGTATGTGGCCATTCAATCCCTTTTTAAATAGAGGCAGTAATGGCTACCTAAACTCAATTTGCATTTATTGAAGGAAAATAGCAGTGCTTGCAAGGCAGCAAAAGAATGTTGTTAAAGTTTTAGGTAAGCTTAGGTTCTTTATAAATAAAATGCTGCCGTTATGCCGTTTTCACAACACTCTATACACGTTTTCCTTTCTGTTGGCTGTTTCTGTGAGAATCGACACATTTCACAACACTTTCTTTGCAGTGTATAGGCAACATGATCACACAGAAAGTCGACATGTTGCTTCCAATGTCCCAGTACTCTGACATCGACCCCATTCTGCTGAGCTTCTGACGAGCAGGAAGTAATCGGCGTCACACAAACATTGATGAGCATGATTCAAAGGTTCCATTTTCCAGTTTCCCTCCAAAATGGCAAATACTCCTCTGACGGTTAGGTTTACAGATTGGGGTTTGAGTTGGGGGGTAGAGTTAATTAAATATGTATTCCTCTTCACTGTATTACATCATTTACAACTAAAATCAACTTGCTTTACAAATTGTTTTTGCTGCCACTATGTGGACAGTTTACCTGGAAACTGGAGCTCACACAAACAGTGTTTTCCAGAAAATGTACTGCAATTGTCATGTTTGATGTCATGTATGAACACAACCTTTTTGAAAATACTGGTAAAGTTCTATACTAAGTACCTATAAATGTCCATTTTGATAGTAGCTTTGAACAGCACATGTCATACGTTTACCAGTAAAGGAAACCCAATGTTTGTCTTGTAATTTACCAGATTGCATGTGTGAAAGGTGTTATTACATTAAAAAAAATTATGAATTTAATAAAAAAAACCACTTCTTGCTTTGGACACTGGGGCAATGGTTCGAATTTCAGTAAGCACAGACTGAGTTTAGCTCAAGAAAAGTCAACCTACTATTTCTGAATTCACTGTATCAATCTGGTAAAGGCAGCTGCTAAAGGACTTTGCACACTAAACACAAAGTTTTGTTGTGATTTTTGGCTGTGATCTGCATTTTGAATCAAAACCATTTATTCCTAATGAGCCATTCTCACCTGGAGTGAACATTTGCGCCAAATCGAGCGGCAGCAAAGCAAAGCTTTTTATTTACATAAGTGTGTTCATTTTTTTTCTTCATCCAGAAAAAATACCCTGACCAATTAGCTTTAGATCACGGGCCATACGCTGTTGCAGTTACCAGAACCAGAGCAACATGTGGCACTACAACACAGAAAGCTGTTTTTACCAACAACATTAAACGCAGAAGGAATTTGAGGAAAAAATCCTGAACCAGCAGTGAAAAAGTGTAGTATATTTGCATAACTGCCTTAAAAACTAAAAATGTTTTCCCTCATATCAGATCTCTTAACATGTATATGATATAGCTGCATCACTGCCTTGCATCACCTTTAAAAATGAGCTGATCTTATATGGATTGTCTTCATAGTTTATTCCATATTGCTGCATTGTTTGGCCTTTGTATTTCATTTTACGTGCGATAGAGCATCTCTAATACACTATGTACTGTGTTTCGTGTCATTTTTGCCTTTGTTATCACTTTTTAATAAACAACTGTATGGATCTTAAGTGTTTTTCTTCACCAAATATGAATAATAATATTATTGCTGTGACTTGCAGTGCAGACTGTTTGCCTTTGAATACCAAAAAAGTCATTAACAGCCTTGTCTGTTGTTTGCAGCAGTAAAGTATCTGTGTTTTATTGCTTGCACTCTTGGAGCATTAAAATGTCATCATGTTTAATAAGTAATATGAAGGGGTTTTAACAAATATAAAGAGTAGATTTACATTGCAATACGATACAGTCAAACATTTGTTTTAATAATATGAGTCTGCATTGTGCAGTGATTTTCAACAAATGTACTTAACCCAAGTTTATACATTATGCGTGACAGTGGCATATAATTAATATTGTTCCAAATGATAAAGTTTTAACCGTTAATATAATTTTTTACACTCAATTCTTTCTAATGACCCCTCAGACTGTGAATACATGATAATATTGTCAGTCAACTTGTCCAGCAGGTGAACTGGAATAGTTTGTGAAGTGTCTCGAAAGTTTTCTTTCTCGTTGAGCAAATCAACAACACACTTGTGCTACTAGCTGCTGCAGCTGGTAGAGAGGTGCGTTTTATTTTTCTCGCAAGAGAATAGTTGCTTGTTCAGCCACCTACCGAACCAGGGTAAATTGCTTGTTGATTAGCGCCATCTATTGTAAAGGCTAACAGCGAACATTCGCTTCACTTTCTATGGGAAAGGGCCATTTGTCAGTGATTCGCCTATCATGTTCACGTAACCTTTAATGTCCATGTGCAAAGGCCTTAAAGGAATAGTTCACCCTAAAATGACAAATTGCTGATAGTTTACTCACCCTCAGGCCATCCAAGATGTATCTGAGTTTCTTTCTTCATCAAAACAGAATTTAAGACTTTTAGAATTTCTCCTCCTTTAAACAATGCAAGTGAATGTACTCCATTTTTTGACGGTCAAAAATGCATATTTAGGGTGCATCAAAATAATCCACATGACTAAGAGGGATGATGTAAGCTCATTGGTAAGGTCACGTGGAGGAGGAGGCAGGAAGCGCGTCATTGGCTGTGTCTCGTTTGGAAGGATGCGTCCTCCGGATGTCGCATTTGTCGGCCGCATACATCATCGAGGCTGTCTCGTTTCAGAAAGTGAGTAGGACACTTCGAATGCAGCCGTCGAATGCGACCTTCTCTCGTTTAAACGAGATGACACTCTGTATACTGCAGCCTTCAAAGGACGCGTCCTACCTAGCATGCAGCTTTCCGAACGAGGCACAGCCATTGTTTACAAGAGAAACTTGCACAGAGCACAGACCAAGCACCGCTCACAAACCAAAACAGTCCAAAACAACTTCAAAACTATTTAAAATAAAATAAAAAATAATTTCCAAATAATAATAATAAAAAAACAATGACGCGCGACCTTACCAACGAGCTTACATCATTCCTCTCATGAGCGCGCATCACAGAGATGTACAGAAGCGAACATTTGTAGTTAAAAAGTTTATAAGTATTGTTTTGTTTCTAAAAATAATCAATTGTTTGTGTTCAGAAGAACTTCATTTGTCGACTGGAGTTTTTTTATTTTGGATTATTTTGATGCACCCTAAATTTACATTCACTTGCATTGTTTAAAGGAGCAGGCCTGAAATGAAATCCTAGAAGTCTTAAATTCTATTTTGATGAAGAAATAAAATTTTTCATTGTTTTGAATTTGGTTTAAGTTTTAGAGAAAGAATTTTGACTTTTCTCATACAAGTCATACAAGGGCATGATATCTAAAGTAGCACCTCTAAAGCAGCATGTATTCCCAGAGAGAGAATACTGTGCGCTCATGTGTGCCTGTAAATAGAGTTACTTTCAGAAACATCTTCATGAAAAATTGACCATGTTTTTAGAGAGAGGATTGAAAAGAGAGAACAAAAATAGACAGAGAAAGACCTCTTTCTGTGAGGGCAAGAGACGTGAGGTAAAAGTGCTTTTTTTCGAGGAGTAGCAGAACTGATGAACCCATGTTCTCTCTCTCTCTCTCTCTGACTCTCTCTGACTCTCTCTAGCTCTATCTCTCCCACTGCTGACAGCGGCACTCTAGAGCAGTCCTACTTCTGTGGAGTCAGGAGAGTTTGCATGATTGCTCTCTGATAAAGTATTCCTGCTTCTCTCCATAGTGTCCTAGAAAGGTATGTTGGAGGCGGGGTATTTGGTAAGGCCCCTATATACTTCTGGAGAAGTTCTTCTGTGTTCATCGTTCAGGTATAAAAATACGTTTGAAACAGCCGAGCAATGGTATACTGTTTGCGAACATTCAGACATCCGCCACACTGCTATGGGAGGTGTTTAGAGGTACATTTAAATATGAGGACGATCCGTAAAACATAAACTAATGTGACATTAAAATGTGTTTTATGTGATTTATGCCTCATTTTATACATTTAATTCACATGAGGTCAGTAAAAGAAGCTGTTTTGACCACTCAATGATGATTACAAATAATATATATTGCAGTAGAAAATGTGCCAACTGAATTGTTTACATTCTTAATTAACGACGCAATGCGCTAAAATGCGGCCATAGTATGTGCTACTACTGCAAAGATGTATGTATAAAAAGACTTATTATGGGCAGATGTGTGAATTGCTTTCAGTGCAGTTGGCATATGATTGAATGGGCACTTGAGAGTATTTGAGTAGATTTAATTATTTTTTTAAACCAATTAAACAAATAAATCAAATGATATGTTCTTGGAAAATGTCTCTACAAGAACGGACGTAAAGATGTAGTCAAAAATGCTCCAGCTCGCTAATAACTGTGTGTTCATTTTGACTGATTTTGACTGACTGAACAACATAAACAGAATTAGCTGAAGGCCTTAAGGTAGGTGGAGCTCCAGGTCACACCTACTGATGACATGGACCAATGGCAGTAAGAAAGTGTTAAGCAGCCCGTTAGAAGTGTTCCTAAATGTTCACATAGGTGAGCTGTTATGAACCATATAAACAAATGCAAAAAGACCTTCTTTTTGGCCAGATTTTGTAATAAATGTTGTCACACCTGTTTGTTCTTCAATTTTGAGGGAAGTACATTGGGGCCTTTAATATAAAAACACTAAGATGGGAAGATTCTATACACTTTTCATCTTTGGTTTGGTGTATCATAGTTGGATGAAATTAGGGTGGTTTAAAACATGCAACAATCTAACATGGCTGTGTATAACAAGATATTGGTCTTGGTGGAATAGATCTGCTGTTTCATATATATAGACATACATACAATCCTCATGTAGCATATAGACCAGTGGTCTTGAGTGGAGGGGGGAAACTGTAAAACTGAGCTATTTAAATTTTGACAAAGAGAGAGACACAAGCTGGTTGGCTACCTGATTACATGTCAATGGACCAGCTTACACCATGCAAGCTGATTAGCTTGACATGTCACATGTGAGCCAGCTAATTGGCTAACAGAAAACAAGTTCAAAGAACATGTAAGCTTGTGCCACATTGAGTTACATAGCTGAAATTAAGTCAATGGTTTAACAAATAGTAATTTAAATGGAGATACCACCATAGTACCACAGTGTTTTTGTAGAATGGTTCTGAACATCTTCAATTTATCTAAGCATCAAGCCAGGATGATCAAGTACCAGTGAAGTAAGCATCCAATTGGGTGGAAAATAAATGTTCTTTCATAAAGGTCAAATCACTCAGAGAGTTCAGAAGGACTTTTACATGGAGACTAAATTAAAAATTAACTTCGATTTGCTGGTTTTGTCCCATTCTAAGTTCCCAATGTCTGTTGCCTAGTCCTTAGTTAAAGTGATCCTGGACTGCATAAAACAGAGCTCCTTAATGATTCTGACAAGTCAGTGTGATGGAGTGCCTGTGTTTTCACCACTACCCAAAGAAGAGAGTATTTAATGTGGAAGTAATGATTGCTGGAAGAGGCTGATAGCCTGAGGGTGAATAGAGAAGATGAGCGTGTGCGCTACTCATGTGTTCTCTCTGCATCCACACTCCTTGGAAATCTTACACTATATTCTAAAACCAGGCAATGGCAGGGATTAATAGAGTTACGTATATACTGTATGTGCATACAGTATTTACCATTTTATAGCAGTAAATAAGAATGCAGTAAGATCCTGATGAAAAAACAGATTCTGCAAAAAAAGGATTAGTTCCAAATTCCATTAGCATCTCTTTAGGATTTTTTGACTAGAATAAGAAGGACATTATTTTTGGTCCTACATCAAAACACTGACATTGGAAAATGTAGGTTTAGGTCTTAACATTAACATTTTGGTTCAGCGGTCCACTGTGGCTAGTGCTATTTCAAAGCAACTAGCCACTCAGCATTTCAAAATACCCAGTATTACAAAAAGTAATAAAGGTAAATTGGAGACTGAAACTTCATGAATTTGTTTGGACATTTCATTAGAAGAATAATAAGATGAGTTTAGCGGGACATAACTGTAAGAAATATCTTGAAATATCTTAAGGCAAACATGGCCAGTTTGAACAGGAGTAGAACAGATCTAAAGGAAAATATTGTCAATAATTTATTCTTAACTCATGGAAGCCCAGACTTTTTACCCCTTCATTCAAAATTGTGTGTGTCCTTATTAGAGCCCGAAGCCATTTGTTTTGAGAATAATGGCTGGCTGATGAAGTTATTGGCTGGCTAGCCGGCTCAGCCAAAACCTAAATGGCTGCTGCAGCCGCCAAAATTTTCATAGCTGCAAATGGCTGAAGCTGCCACTTCATGTCTACAGATGTCTATGTTATACTGATTTACTAGATGTCAATATTTCCAAGCAATGCATGGCTTACACGATATTTCTACAAAATGCAATACAATGTAATTAAGAAAACACCAGATTTTACTTTCACAACGTATGTACATATTTATTTTGTAGTCTGTATGCTACTAAACATTTTCAAATAGCCTACAATGTGTTGTGTTTAGGCTAAATGTATGTAGGCTAAGTTGTATACAATAACTTGGCATTATCATGGATGAAGCTTATCATATTACACCTTGATTAAGAATGCAAACTTTTGTTGAATTTATGAGAAATCTACAGATGCAAACAGACGAAGTGTGGTAAAATAAAGACCTAAATGTGTATTTCTGACTTTTTTTCACCACAAGTCTGAAAGAAGACACGTTATTGAAGACAAATATCCAAAAATCTCAAAATTTACCAGTAAAAAAAAAAAGATGTTTTTGCCTGCTGTGTCTCGCCTTAATATAAACATACACTGTTATCAGTATTATTTTGGACAAAGTTTTGCACATTTCACTTCAATGTACACTGAAGCATGCGTCGTGAATTAGCAATGTGGAAACGGTGGTTTGTTACTGCAGTAATATCACGTTCAGTGCTATAAATCTCTCCGTTCCAGAATATTTGGTTCATAACATCAATCTTTGATTCAGGTGTTTGTGCAACCGTGCCCTGAAGATGTAACAAAAGTCTGGGTAGGCCTAAGTTTAAAAAAAAAAAGTAAGTAGGAATTAGGAAAGTATGTGAGAAGTGAGATCAAAATTACCTTGCTTGCCTCTTTCCGCCATTTCACCTCAGTGCGAGAAAAAAATGCATCGCTTCTTCTGTACGGAAAACGAGCAATTTTAATTGGTCGTCAATTCACTGTGAGTCTGTGTATCGTAGCAACGAGCACAAGACTGTGCTGTTATGAATCCAGTGGGAAAATAGATCTCGTGTATTGTTTATATATTTCGTGTGTGTATGTCTCTATGTGATAGAATTATTATTTGATGCAAATAATTCTAGCCGGCTCAGCCAAACTTTATCAGATGGCGGCTCAATTTGGCTTACGAAATTATTGGCTGGCGGCGGCTGAAATTCTAAATGGCGCAAATGGCGGCGCCTGGCGGCGGCTTCGGGGTCTAGTCCTTATGAAAGTTCACCATGGTTCTTTCATTGCTTAACGGTGACATTTGTAATATTAAGGCCACGTGTATGACCGTTGATAGCACCTCAATACTATGGTTAGGTCAATGCAGGTAGTCTTTCTAAAAACTAAAGTATAGTTTTTGGGATGAAAAAATTGATGGTCTGAAAACATATAGAAACTTTAAATACAACTTTTACAGATGTAAACAACAAGTCCCCTTACAAAAAGTCCAGAGTTCTGGCAAACTAGCTGCAAACTTTCACAAATTTGCCACTCATTATTTTCACATGCAACTGAGATTGCCGCATATGTTTGCCAGAAGTTTGCAGCTCTTCATCGGTAGTGGTAAACTTGCAGCAAACCTTTGGCACCAATTGACAATTTGCTGCAAGTTTGCCAAAAATACCATTTGCATGTGAAAATTAACAGTGGTAAATTTGCAGCAAATTTGCCATGAACTCTCGATTTTTGTAAGCGATGCCTTTAATGTCGAGTACTTTAAATACTGTTCAACATTCTCTATATAATTCAAATGGGTCAAATAAATTTTGTAGTCTCCATTGTGATATCGAGTGAAGCCTGTTTAACTCAAAAGCTCTGGCTATCCAGTCTGAGAAGCACACTGGTGTGTCTGCTGTGGTGATTCATGCAAAACTAAGCTTCATTCACCTCAAGTTGATGCGCACGTAAGATATGAAAGGTAAAATGATTTAGTACTTATAAAGCGCTGAATGCGAGATTAATACAATTACATTTCCTTCGGCTGTGGCCCATCATTGCAGGGGGAGACACCAGAGTATTGCTGTGTATTCTCATTTTTGCGCTCCCATTTGCCAGAGCAATATCATTACTGGTGGTGGTGGTGGTGTGTGTGTGTATGTGTGTCTTCCACCTTGAAATTCAATGCCAATGTCCATCAAGTCTTTGCATTTTGGCTTTAACGTTTATAGACAAAGCTAACTTTTCCTCTGTAACATGTCTAACATAGTTGTTTTTATTCCCTCAGCTAAACAGCAAGTAGCCACGCCTCAAACACACGCTATAGGTTGAGCTAGAAAGGGATTGATGGAGCTGAGTGGGCCGCTCTAAATAAAAACATCAATGTTTTGATAGTGCCTTTGAGGCTCAGTGTTTATAAATTTGAGGGAGGTAAACACACAAATGGCTTACTTATAATTAACAATTAACTGGGCTAGGACCATGTATTTTGACATAAAAAAGTTACATGCAAAGAGACATGCAGTATCTATAACATTTATGCAGTTTTAAGAGATACAACATACATAATTATGCTTAAGAAGATATGCTACTTGGAGACTCCTGTGTTTTGCTGTATTAACATTTAATAATAATGAATAAATTAGTTTACTAAATATAATTGACTATTGAAATTCTTGAAAATTTACATATCTTCTTCTTCTTCTTCTTCTTCTTCTTATTATTATTATTATCAGGAACGCTGAGATACCCTTCATGCCACCCTTAAATAAGTCCCCCCCACATTGGCCACCCCAGTCAAGGATGTTGATCCTTCCCTGCTTGGGTAAATGACACTGAGTAGCAGTGCAGCTGCTTAATAGCGGTACAAGAAACACTATTTTAGTGTATTTTACTATGACGTTCTATAGGGCTGCGCCGATATGACCATATTTTATATCTAGATACTTTTTCTCACGATAATGTATTGATACTTTAAATCACTGTATATAAATATTTTTTATTAATCTGATTGTGTATTAAACAGTTATAATATTAATACTTCCAACAGTTCAATAATCAAGGAGCAGGTCAGCAAAATCTCAACCTCAAAACCACAAACTCTAAAACTGGTGTTTCTCAGTGCGGTCAGAGGCGCTTCAATGAGGCACGGGAGAAATTGAAACTAAACCGGCAGATTCATTCTTTTCAAAATAAAATTGTAATCCAATGACGATATCATGATGCATTGCAATATATTGAATTGTGACATGTGCATCGCGATACCTATCATATTGCGAGATGGTTGTCAATACCCAACCATACCTTTCTATTCATATCACTTGAAGAATGCAGATGTTTAAGAATCGTCAACAGAACCGAACATCATGAAAATAATTTGGTTCAAGAGTTAGGATTGAGATTAAGGTTGGGGGCAGGGCGATGATTATTTTACAATAATGTTGTTCCAGGACCAACAAAGGATGTTGATCCTACCCTGCTTGGGTAAATGACACTGTGCAATGTCCACCAACAAAGGTTTTAAGAGTAGCAGATAGTCTCCACTTCCCCTCAGTCAGTGCGTGTCTTTGCACTACTATAATGCATTTACAGAGAGAACTGTGTCTTCAAACACGAAATCTGTGTTATGTGCTCTCTCGATAGCACCATTTCTCACAGTCCTTCCATTCTCAAAAAAATGCACTTACAGAGAGATAGAGAGAGAGAGAGATAGAGAGAGAGTGAACTCATCAGATCAGGCTGTCCCAGAAATATTCCTTCTCCATAAAGTGAGTTCTCAAGGGACAGTCATATTAGCGCAGTCAGTGACCATGGAAAATATAAAGAAGGAAAACTTTAAAAGAAGTGTGTGTTTCTCATGCACTAACAACAGAGAGACAGCAGAGAGTAGGAGGGAAGAGAGAGAGAGATGTCGTCAGCTAACGTTTACCTATAAGGCTAATTGCTAAAAGTAAGGCTAAGCTAGTAGGCTAACCAGTTAGGTTGTGTTGTTAGCAAACTCGAGAAAACAAGAAAGAAAACTGTTATGAGAAATTACTTCACCATTTAAAGCTTCGATGTAATAATATGATATGTGCAGTGCTGGTTGTAATCTAAACGTTATTCTTTATCATATTTATAAAAGTTAAGACAACACAAACTCTACCACAAAGTCTCATTACCATAATATTCTGAATGTTTTACTTTTGAGTTTATTTGTAATCATTACTCTCATTATTCTCATTGATGACTCATTTGATTCTCATTACTGTAATACTGTTTAGACACAATGATTTTTAATTAAAATCAGAACACATTAAAGGCAGTACTAGAAATGCTACCTTGACGTTTAAGCGCTTTACAATAAAATACTACTATACTGTTTAAATGCTTCACAAATTAAAATACTATATCCCTTTTTACACATCATGCTAATGAAAACAAGACCCCCCACTAATGAGAATTGTGGGAAATGTGCTGTGAAATTAATGAACATTGTGTCATGAATTTTAATGGTACAAAAACAGCACCCTTTTCTTTATGCAAAATATAATTTATTTATTTTTTTCTCTTGATTTTGTGGTGAAGATTTTAACAGGCTTCATGAGATTCATCCAAAAGTGATGATATAGCTCCTATCTTATCTGGTTGTGTTTGTCAGAGTGAGAAAATATATAAAAAAATATAAATTGTTGATAAAATCCTTGATCAGATCAAGCAGATTTCAATGCTTATGCTTTGATAGGGCTACATTTTGTTGCAGTTTGTTTTTTTGCTAACATTGCTAGGCAAAATGGGTAACATTATAAAATGAGCATCAAATAGTTGCAATGGTAACAAAGGCAGTTTTGTCCAGTATATGTAGTATATTATCAGCTTGCTGTGTTCTTTCTTAACTCACCGAGAATGTATGTGCCACCACATAGTGTAGACCAGGGGTGCCCAATACGTCGATCGCGATCTACCAGTCGATCGCAAAGGCAATGCTGGTAGATCGCACAAAATTTAAATGTACTTTTGTAAAATTTTAATACAAATAAATAAAATGTTGTGGCAGCGGGGGCGTGGTCAAGCGCCCGTCCGGGACAGAAAAGCGGTAAGGGCTCTTACACCTGATCTAGATTATGTCTAACACCTGTGTCTAATTGCAGTAGCATGAGGAGAGCGGCATAAAAAGCAGCAGACTGAGAGCCTCGAGAGGGAGAGCCCGACACCAACGACTGTAAATAGCTGTATAAATCAATTTGAGTAGACTGTTAAAAAGGGAGTTATTAAAAGAAACCTTACCTTTGATGCTGTTTCCCATCTCTTCCTTAGTGGAAAGTTCCACACTGGTGCCGAAACCCGGGAATTAAGGAAATATTTTTCAAGCTATGGAAAAGAGTCACCCCATAGAATCCTCCCAGCTGGCGGAAGTCCTCCAGTCCCTCGCTACACTCCATCAGAGCCACCAACAATCCCTGCTTGAGCTCCGGCAGGCCCAGGATCGTCGGTTCTTTGAGATCATGCGGGCTCAAGCAGAGGACCGGCTCATCATCCGGAGCCTCCTCAGCCAGGAGGCCGCTCCAGCTGCAGCCGCGACCCCGGACACCCACGCCACGCCACACTGCCCCCGCCCGCGTTACAGAAGATGGGGCCGGCAGATGATCCAGAAGCGTTCCTGGACTTATTTGAACGGCAGCCCGCCTAGTCCCTCTCTTGTCCGGGGAAGCACAACTCGCGGCGCAACAACTTCCGGCAACAAACCTCCTGGCCTATACAGACTTGAGGAAAGCCATCCTGCAACGGGTTGGTCGGAGCCCGGAAGAAAATCGGCAGCTGTTCCAGGGCATGAAACTGGATAAGTCCGACCGCCCGTTTGCGTTTGCCCAGCGGCTCTGTGATGCCTGTCGGAGGTGGCTGCTTGCGGGGGACCGCGACGTCGAGGGACTTGTCGATCAGGTGGTACTGGAGCAGTTTGTTCAGTGTTTGCCCAGGAGAACGGCGGAGTGGGTCCAGTGCCACCGCCCGGCGTCGCTGGAGGAAGCGTTCATCTCGCGGAGGACCACATGGCGGTGATTCCGAGGGCGGATGAGCTCTCTCTCTCGCTGTCTCCCCTTCCCCTGTGTCTTCCCCTGTTTCCTCCCCCTCCCCTGTGTCCTCTCGCTATGCTCTCTCCCCAGGGCCCGTTCCTGCCCCGCGCAGGCGTGGAGTATACCCGAGACCAACTTTCCGGCTGTGGGAGAACCCGCCTACCCCTTCCCCGTCCTTCAGCCGCTCTCCTCCTCAGGTGGGGGCACCCGCCAGCACAGGTGCGGCCGTGGCGCCTGGGCCAGCCTGCTGGAGGTGTGGAGACCTGGACCACTTCCGGGATCAGTGTCCGCTGATGGAGGTGGGGATGGTGGTGCGGGTCTCTGATGTCCCGCAGGCTGCCCCCAATCGGGCTGGAGCGTACCACATTCCGGTAAGGATCAAGGGGGGTACTTACCAAGCATTGTTGGATACAGGCTGTAACCAGACCACCATCCACCAACGCTTGGTTCAACCCGGGGCTTTGGGCTCAGCTAAACGGGTGAGGGTGAGGTGTGTGCACTGGGATGTTCACAAGTATCCCATGGTGACTTTGGCGATCAAATTCGGGGAGAAAACATAGTGTGGAGGCAGCGGTTAGTTCCCGCCTCACCCATCCGCTAATCTTGGGTACTGATTGGCCGAATTTTAGAAATGTATTAGAGGGAATTTGTGCGGATGGGTCCTGCATAAAAATGAAGAGATGTGTGATGTGCGATGCTTTGGCAGGGGAGGCGGAGCCGGGGCCATCCTCGGCTGCTCCAAATGACGAGGGAAGGGACGAGGTGGTCGCCCCTCCTCTCAGGGAGTTCCCGGAGGGGGACTTCCTCTTGGAGCAGTCGCGGGATGAAACCCTTAAGCACGCTTTTGACCAAGTGAGAGTAATCGATGGTCAACAACTTCGGCCGGGCGTCACCATTTCATATCCATATTTTACGGTTATTAAAGATCGGTTATACAGAGTGACGCAGGACGCTCAAACAAAGGAGGAAGTGACACAATTGTTGATTCCACGGAGCCGCCGGGAAATGATTTTCCCGGCGGCTCACTATAATCCTATGGCCGGTCACCTAGGGGAAAGGAAGACACTTCTCCATCTAATAGCCCGTTTCTATTGGCCGGGCATTGGCGGTGACGTCTGCAGGTGGTATGCGGCGTGCCGCGAATGTCAGCTGGTAAACCCACCGGCCACCCCAAAAGCACCATTGCGCCCCCTTCCATTGATCGAGGTCCCCTTCGAGAGAATTGGAATGGACCTCGTTGGGCCATTAGAATGGACGGCACGCGGACATCACTTTGTGTTAGTCCTGGTGGATTACGCAACGCGGTATCCGGAAGCTGTGCCTCTGAGCAACGTCTCAGCACGTAGTGTTGCCGGGGCACTCTTCAAGATAATTTCCCGGGTGGGGGTTCCGAAAGAAATCCTCACCGACCAAGGCACTACTTTTATGTCACGAACACTTCGCGAACTTTACGAACTATTGGGCATTAAGTCGATTCGCACTAGCGTGTACCATCCTCAGACAGATGGACTGGTGGAACGATTTAATAAAAGGCTCAAAAATATGATTTGTAAATTCGTGCACGAAGACGCTAGGAATTGGGATAAGTGGCTGGACCCCCTGTTATTCGCAGTACGAGAGGTCCCGCAAGCCTCCACAGGGTTTTCCCCATTTGAGCTGCTGTACGGGCGACGCCCACACGGGTCCTTGACGTCATCCGTGAAGCTTGGGAGGAGGGACCATCTAATAGTAAAAATGAAATTCAATACGTTCTTGATCTTCGAGCAAAGCTCCACACACTGGGGCAATTAACACAGGAGAATTTGCTCCAGGCTCAAGAACGCCAACGCCGGCTGTATGACAGGGGTGCTCCGCCACGGGAATTTTTCACCGGGAGATAAGGTGCTTGTATTACTCCCAACATCGAGCTTGAAATTACTCGCCAAGTGGCAAGGACCCTTTGAGGTCACACGACGAGTAGGGGATCTCGATTATGAGGTTAAACGTACCGATAGAGGGGGCGCGCGTCAAATATATCACCTCAACCTCCTGAAATTGTGGAGAGAAGAGGCGGCCTCTGTGACGTTGGCAACGGTAGTTCCGGAGAGGGCAGAGCTCGGACCGGAGGTAAACAAATCCTGCAATCCTAACACCCCGGTTGCTTGTGGAGACCACCTCTCACCGCGCCAACTCGCAGAGGTTTCCGAACTACAAAAGGAATTTGCAGACGTGTTTTCTCCTCTACAGGGCCGCACAAACATCATACACATCAAGACCGAGCCGGGCGTGGTGGTACATTGCTGCCCCTATCGCTTGCCCGAACATAAAAAGAAAATAGTTCGGGAAGAATTGGACGCGATGCTTGAGATGGGAGTAATAGAAGAATCCCACAGCGATTGGTCCAGCCCGTTCGTCCTTGTTCCCAAGAGCGACGGGTCTGTGCGTTTCTGTGTGGATTATAGAAAAGTCAACGCGGTGTCTAAATTTGACGTGTACCCAATGCCCCGTGTTGATGAACTGCTCGATCGGTTAGGTACTGCTCGGTTTTATTCGACCTTAGATCTAACGAAGGGTTATTGGCAGATCCCCTTGACACCAATATCCTGTGAAAAAAACGGCCTTCACCATGCCGTTTGGATTACACCAATTTGTGACGCTTCCTTTCGGTTTGTTCGGGGCACCAGCCACGTTTCAGCGTCTCATGGATAGGATCCTCAGACCGCACACTGCTTACGCCGCTGCCTATCTAGACGATATCATCATTTATAGCAACGATTGGCAGCGCCACATGCAACATCTGAGGGCCGTCCTGAGATCGCTGTGGCGGGCGGGGCTCACGGCAAACCGAAAAAGTGCTACGGTTGAGCGTGTGGAGGTACGGTATCTGGGGTTCCACTTGGGTCATGGCCAGGTGCGTCCCCAAATAGACAAGACCGCGGCGATTGCGACTTGCCCTAGACCCAAGACCAAAAAGGGGTGAGGCAGTTCCTGGGGCTGGCTGGCTATTACAGAAGGTTTGTGCCTAATTATTCAGATGTCACCAGCCCGCTGACTGACCTCACTAAAAAGGGGGCTCCAGATCCGGTCCAATGGTTTGAGCAGTGCCAACAGGCGTTTACACAGATTAAAGCTGCACTTTGTGGGGGGTCGCTTTTGCATGCACCTGACTTCTCTCTCCCTTTTTCTTTGCAGACGGACGCTTCAGACAGAGGGCTGGGGGCCATACTCTCGCAGGTGGTGGAGGGGTTGGAGCGCCCGGTGCTGTACATTAGCCGGAAGCTCTCCTTGAGGGAGACCAAGTACAGCACCGTAGAGAAGGAGTGTTTGGCCATCAAGTGGGCGGTCCTCATGCTCCGATACTACCTGCTGGGGCGGGCCTTCACCCTCTGCTCGGATCATGCCCCACTGCAGTGGCATGAAAGATACTAACGCCCGGATCACCCATTGGGATCTGGCCCTCCAACCTTTTAAGTTCAAGGTGGTCCACAGACCAGGGGTGCAGATGGCTGCCACTGACTTCCTCTCCAGAAATGGGGGTTTTACTGCTGGTAAACCCACCGGCCACCCCAAAAGCACCATTGCGCCCCCTTCCATTGATCGAGGTCCCCTTCGAGAGAATTGGAATGGACCTCGTTGGGCCATTAGAATGGACGGCACGCGGACATCACTTTGTGTTAGTCCTGGTGGATTACGCAACGCGGTATCCGGAAGCTGTGCCTCTGAGCAACGTCTCAGCACGTAGTGTTGCCGGGGCACTCTTCAAGATAATTTCCCGGGTGGGGGTTCCGAAAGAAATCCTCACCGACCAAGGCACTACTTTTATGTCACGAACACTTCGCGAACTTTACGAACTATTGGGCATTAAGTCGATTCGCACTAGCGTGTACCATCCTCAGACAGATGGACTGGTGGAACGATTTAATAAAAGGCTCAAAAATATGATTTGTAAATTCGTGCACGAAGACGCTAGGAATTGGGATAAGTGGCTGGACCCCCTGTTATTCGCAGTACGAGAGGTCCCGCAAGCCTCCACAGGGTTTTCCTCATTTGAGCTGCTGTACGGGCGACGCCCACACGGGGTCCTTGACGTCATCCGTGAAGCTTGGGAGGAGGGACCATCTAATAGTAAAAATGAAATTCAATACGTTCTTGATCTTCGAGCAAAGCTCCACACACTGGGGCAATTAACACAGGAGAATTTGCTCCAGGCTCAAGAACGCCAACGCCGGCTGTATGACAGGGGTGCTCCGCCACGGGAATTTTTCACCGGGAGATAAGGTGCTTGTATTACTCCCAACATCGAGCTTGAAATTACTCGCCAAGTGGCAAGGACCCTTTGAGGTCACACGACGAGTAGGGGATCTCGATTATGAGGTTAAACGTACCGATAGAGGGCGCGCGTCAAATATATCACCTCAACCTCCTGAAATTGTGGAGAGAAGAGGCGGCCTCTGTGGCGTTGGCAACGGTAGTTCCGGAGAGGGCAGAGCTCGGACCGGAGGTAAACAAATCCTGCAATCCTAACACCCGGTTGCTTGTGGAGACCACCTCTCACCGCGCCAACTTCGCAGAGGTTTCCGAACTACAAAAGGAATTTGCAGACGTGTTTTCTCCTCTACAGGGCCGCACAAACATCATACACATCAAGACCGAGCCGGGCGTGGTGGTACATTGCTGCCCTATACGCTTGCCCGAACATAAAAAGAAAATAGTTCGGGAAGAATTGGACGCGATGCTTGAGATGGGAGTAATAGAAGAATCCCACAGCGATTGGTCCAGCCCGTTCGTCCTTGTTCCCAAGAGCGACGGGTCTGTGCGTTTCTGTGTGGATTATAGAAAAGTCAACGCGGTGTCTAAATTTGACGTGTACCCAATGCCCCGTGTTGATGAACTGCTCGATCGGTTAGGTACTGCTCGGTTTTATTCGACCTTAGATCTAACGAAGGGTTATTGGCAGATCCCCTTGACACCAATATCCTGTGAAAAAACGGCCTTCACCATGCCGTTTGGATTACACCAATTTGTGACGCTTCCTTTCGGTTTGTTCGGGGCACCAGCCACGTTTCAGCGTCTCATGGATAGGATCCTCAGACCGCACACTGCTTACGCCGCTGCCTATCTAGACGATATCATCATTTATAGCAACGATTGGCAGCGCCACATGCAACATCTGAGGGCCGTCCTGAGATCGCTGCGGCGGGCGGGGCTCACGGCAAACCCGAAAAAGTGCACGGTTGGGCGTGTGGAGGTACGGTATCTGGGGTTCCACTTGGGTCATGGCCAGGTGCGTCCCCAAATTGACAAGACCGCGGCGATTGCGACTTGCCCTAGACCCAAGACCAAAAAGGGGTGAGGCAGTTCCTGGGGCTGGCTGGCTATTACAGAAGGTTTGTGCCTAATTATTCAGATGTCACCAGCCCGCTGACTGACCTCACTAAAAAGGGGGCTCCAGATCCGGTCCAATGGTTTGAGCAGTGCCAACAGGCGTTTACACAGATTAAAGCTGCACTTTGTGGGGGGTCGCTTTTGCATGCACCTGACTTCTCTCTCCCTTTTTCTTTGCAGACGGACGCTTCAGACAGAGGGCTGGGGGCCATACTCTCGCAGGTGGTGGAGGGGTTGGAGCGCCCGGTGCTGTACATTAGCCGGAAGCTCTCCTTGAGGGAGACCAAGTACAGCACCGTAGAGAAGGAGTGTTTGGCCATCAAGTGGGCGGTCCTCATGCTCCGATACTACCTGCTGGGGCGGGCCTTCACCCTCTGCTCGGATCATGCCCCACTGCAGTGGCATGAAAGATACTAACGCCCGGATCACCCATTGGGATCTGGCCCTCCAGCCTTTTAAGTTCAAGGTGGTCCACAGACCAGGGGTGCAGATGGCTGCCACTGACTTCCTCTCCAGAAATGGGGGGGGTAGGCAGGCCGGATGACGCCCCGGCCTGAGTCGGACGGTGGGGGTATGTGGCAGCAGGGGCGTGGTCAAGCGCCTGTCCGGGAGAGAAAAGCGGTAAGAGCGCTTACACCTGAGCTAGATTATGTCTAACACCTGTGTCTAATTGCAGTAGCATGAGGAGAGCGGCATAAAAAGCAGCAGACTGAGAGGACACCAACCACTGTAAAGAGCTGTATAAATCAATTTGAGTAGACTGTTAAAAAGGGAGTTATTAAAAGAAACCTTACATTTGACGCTGTTTCCCGTCTCTTCCTTAGTGGAAAGTTCCACAAATGTCTATCCTTCTTTTAGTTTTTGTCTGACTTGCACTTGCCATGACAACTAGGTTTGCGCATACGCTCCTTCCAAGGACTTCTGAGAACAGAGCGGGAAATTGCGATGCTACTCCCTGGGTTAGGCAAAACTGTCTGATTCCATCCAGTGCAAGTCATCAGAATAAGGTAAATGCCCTGGCTATTGTAATCTATTGTGCTGTAGGTGTTTTGGGTTTAGTTTTAAAACTGAATGATATCAACATTGAACATTATTATAATTTTTTTTATTAATTAGAAGATTAATTCCATGTAGGGATACATGCAGTAGTCCCAACAAGCATTTTCTTATTTTAAATGAAACTGTGTTTTTTCAGTTGGTAGATCTTATTGAGTTGGTCATTTAAAAGTATATCATCACACAAAAAAGTGTGGGCACCCCTGGTGTGGACCTCTTTTCTTGTATTCATATGGTTATTCGATTTTAATTTAGTTTACCAGACATTTACAGGCCTTTGCGCATCTTAGAGACACATTCAATTAGGCCTGTTGGTGAAAGCTATGACAAACACTTCCATTTTGTCATCTGTCAAGCTTTGCTAAGCACTGAGCTGATCTGTGAGCTAAAACAGAGATAATGAAACTCTGCCTCTGTCAAGAGACACAAGCATAATGAGCTGCTGCAAATGGACTAACTCATAACAGCTGTCCATCCCACAACCAATGCCTGAGAAGAAAAAATGCTGCCCATAATTACAGTTCCACAATGCAACATTATGTAAAACTATGATTATATTCATGGAAAATGAGAGGAACCTATTTAACTGAAATGCAGATTCTGACTGCTGCTACAGTGACTGTATATGTTTTGCAGGTTTTTTAAAGTTTGCTATTAAAATCTAAAATCTTGGGTTGGAGGGTGTGAACAGCATACAGAAAACATAATATTGCAGCTATTGTAAAAGTCATGGCAGCATCAAAAGCATGTCTCACCTACAGTACATTTGCTAATTGTGTTTTCATTCATTTTAACTGCTTGATTGCTTAATCGGTGACTTCATTCTCTTATGTGATGCAAAACTAGCCCTCGTCCACCTGCAGTATAAGTCGGATGCCCATGGCCCTTGCTTTATAAATCTTGAAGGCCTCTCACAGGATTAAGAGTCATCAAGCATATTGAAGAGTTTTTAGGCCTTTACCAAGTCTTCTCTGAGTTTCCTACATTTATTCTATCTAGGTTTTAGTCCCAAATGGTTACAAATAGTTGATCATGAACTCTACCCTGATGTCATTCCAAAGCTGTATGACTTTCTTGGATCACAGGTTGTGTTTCTGTGGAACACAGCCCTTACAGAAATCATGAGTTCATGGCAAATTTACTGCAAACTTGCTGTTAATTCGCCACTGATTATTTTCACATACAAATTAGCTTTGCGCCAAACTTGCAGCGAATTGTCCATTGTTTCCAAAGATTTGCAGCATTTTCACTACTACTGGTGAAGAGTTTCAAATTTCTGCCAAACAATTATGGCGCCATAAAAGCTAGAACTGCCACTGCTTCAGCTTTTGTGATGATATGCAGCTGAGTGCGATTGTAGATGAAAACGTTCAGATCAGCTTGATGTCTTGTCAGTTCTTCAGTAAGAGAAGAAGATCATTCGTCACTTAACATAAACACAAAAGCCAGCCCTGGCGACAAAGTGATTTTTTTCTGTCATGTTGGAACAATTTGTCCCGTTGCTGGAACCAATAACTCAGCAGAAAGTCCTGACGGTCAAGGGATTAACGACCTCCTGCTGGCAGACCCTAATGGCAGTCTTTCTCTGCCTGGCCTGCTATTATGTATACAAAGCTTATATCTGAAAATTACTGGAATATTCAGCTATTGTGATGTCAGCTTAACCTAAAACCGGTCACTCTCTTTATAATTTCTTCTCCAAACATATATATTTTTTGTTGCATTAGGCCGTATTTTATTTAAGCATCAATATTCGTAACTGTATAGTAACACTAAACATAAACAGTTTATACAAGCCACACCGGATCCTCAGGACACCTGAGTAAAAGGGGAAAAACATTGGCATACCATTTATCAACAGTTATGTGTAACTGTGTAACAGTCACATGAAGTCCTGTTTGCAACCTAAACTTCTTCAGAACATTGAATCTTTGTGACACCTGTGCTAAAAAAAGTGTCTCGAGACGCTTTCAAAAATTTTTTTAACTTTAAAAGTATGGTGGTCCTGCGAGAGACGCAGAAATAATTTGATGCGGCACAGCGGTCAAACAGCAAAAACTAAAATCGCCGATGTACACAAAAACACATTCGGTTAAAAAGGCATATTGTTTTTCACAAATTACGAATTATACTGAAAAAACTGACCCGAGCTAGCCAGAAACCCTACGATTGGTCAGGTCCCATCAGGCTTAGGCCAGGTAGCAGGTCTCTACTCTCATGAACACACTAGGTCGTAGCTAGGTCGGATGTCAAGATTTTTTCTTGTCAGAAGACTTTTATGGTATTTTTATTTTTTTATTTTTTTTGGAGCATGACAGACCTAGTCCTTGGAAAAGAGTGACCAGGATATTCTTCAAAAATGCACCTTTGTGTTCCATGGAAGAAAGAAAGTTATATAGTTTTGAAACATCAGGACAGTGAGTAGATCAAGACTATTCCTTGAAGAGCTGTCGATCATTCAATATTGAAGAACTGTCAAGGCTTCCAGAGTCTTATTTTTACTTCATTTATTTTATCGAGTTGACAGTCCCAAATGTTTTCATTAATATGTCTCATTTTGTTTGTAACTGCTTGTCAGACTGAGCTATGTGATGAATGGTGCATGACGTATATTTTTATTTTCTTCTTTGGCTGTCTGTCTAATGCATGACTCCACTTCCAATTAAAGGCCATTACTGAAAAAAGACTGCCTGCCTCTTTCATCGCCACTGACTGCATTAAGCTCTCTCTCTCCTTTTCTCTCTATCTTTTTCCTTCCTCCCATTTAGTGTCATCTCAACATGCCAGTTCTGTATCTTGTTGGCTGTGGTTAGTTAGAGGCCCTTACAACATCCTCAGATATTAATTTCTGATGTGTTTATTAGTATGTTTCTGCATTTGTATTGAGAGCATCTGATGCTTCTTAATGCGGCCTTACCCGAGGCACGACTCACAGCTCATACTTGCAGAAACAAGCAGTTTTTCTGTAATGTTAGTAAAGGGGTGTAAAATTATTGAATGCAAGGTATGAAGCACCATTGAAATGCACCACATAAAGTGGCAATAGATTAATTGACCATTACATTACACTCTCTTTATACTTGACTTAAGCACATAGAAGTATCACTCTTTTGTGAGATGTTATGTAAAAAAAAAGGTTGTGCTTGGTATATAGCTGGTGGTTATGAATAAGTTAAGCATTAACCATAAATAGAAAAAGCATTCATTTATATGGTATTAATGTAGTCTCAATCTAAGAAGGTACACAGACACAGCACCCACCATTCTTATGCATATTGCAGACACAACTGACACTTGTGAAAATTAGAATCAGATTACAATAAGATTGCCTGACATCAATGCAACTCCACGAGGACGAGCTATGTAAGTGCAGCATAGTTCTAGCGGGAAGACTAGCAGCTGTACATCATTACACCATAAACTAGGTAACTCCTAGCAAATCAAATATAAGCCATTGCTTTATTAGTCTGCTTACAATCCATCACATTGTTGTTTCAGTGTGTTAACACGGCAACCACCACCACCCCACCACCACAAGTTGAGTCCCGTCTTGCGCGGGGTAGGCTCCTCGCCCCTGCCTCCTATCCCTGGCAGGATCTGATGGTTCCGAGTACAACTTTCTTCAGACCACCAGACGGGGCTTACGCCAAAGAGAGAATTTACATTCCTGTTTTATAATCATCAAATAAATGTAATCTTAAACTTTACTCAAATCTGCAAATCTTCCTGATAGAACGTCATGGTTATTGTCGTAACCTCCGTTGCCTGATGGAGGGAATGAGACATTGTGTCAATGTAGTGACACTAGGGGTCGCTCTTGAGAGCCCCGAACACCTCCCATTCTTTGAGAAAAGGCCAATGAGAATTGGCGAGTGGCATTTGCATGCCACTCCCCCAGACATACCGGTTTAAAAGGAGCTGGAATTCCCACTCCATTCAGTTCTCTGCTGAGGAGCCGAGACAAGGTCCGGCCATTTCAGCAGCTAGTACAGTGTTATGGCAAGAGGAATGTAAGGCTGACATCAAGATGTCGTGAAAGTCAAAGAACTCTGCGAGAATCAATTCATAAAAATTCTCAAAGAGAAGAACATTTTCACAAGGACAATAAAACACAAATCTCACATCTGACCTCTATCTCACCTCAGGCCAAATTAGGCCTATTCTCCTAAAAACTCACAAACATCTGCCCACCCTCTACTCCTCCTTCCCCTTCAGCTCAGAATCACTTCAAACTCACCTAAGATCTGCATGTAACAAAATATAATATCTGATGTATACAAATAATGTGACTAGGCATGTTTGGTATCATTTAAAAAGTCTCAGTGCGACTGGTATAAAGGTCTCTTTCCCCATGTTGATAAAACTAATGGTAACAATTGTTATAAGGTATTTGCCAAATGCTGTATAATTCTGGAGATCTGTTCCCATCCCTGCCTGTATGTTTTTTTAATTTATTTTTTATTTAACCAAGAAGTCCCTTGAGATTAAATTTCGTTTTCGAGGGAGACCTGGCCAAGAAAGCACACCGAACAGGGTAAAAAAGTTAAAAGATCAATACAACAAAAAAAAACAGACATAAGACAAAAATAGGACACAATAATGAAAACAATGGACTACAATTACAGAATCCAGCTTATACAAAGCAATTGCACTCTTCAGTCATACACTTTTTTATCAAAGATTTGAAGTCACCCAAGGTAACAAGGTGATTTATATGTAATGTGTTCTGGAGGGAATTCCATGACCAAGGTGCAAAATAAGAAAATGCTGTTTTACCCAAATTAAAGCAAATTCTGGGTACCCTGTAGAGTAGCCATCTAGAGGAGCGAGAATCATAACAGCTTTTGATAAACTGTGACAAAAGATTGCACAAATAAGGGGGTAGTTTTCCCTGTATGGCTTAATAGATTAAAAAAAATACCAGTGATGCTGTCTCCTTAAGCTTAATGAAGGCCACGAGACCAAATTATAAAGTACACAATGATGTGTACTAGACAGTGAATTAATTATAAAACGAAGAGAACAATGATACACAGAGTCTAGACGGCGAAGTATAGAGGAAGCTGCATGCATGTAAATAATATCTCCATAATCTAGAACACTTACGAATGTAGCCTCTACAAGATTTTTCCTAGCTGTTAAATTAAGGCAGGCCCTATTTTGATAAAAAAAAACAACCCTAACCTTCAGCTTCTTCACTAGGTGTTCAATATGCACACTAAAAGAGAGCCTATCGTCCACCCAGATACCCAAGTACTTATAAGATGATACTTTTTGAATTGAGTCCCCTCCTGAAGTATAAATGCCAACATTATCTGAGGTCTGGGACTGGGCTCTAGAAAAGATAATAAATGTAGTTTTAGCATTAAGTGTGAGCTTAAGCTCATATAATGAGACTTGTAGCTTTTGAAAAGCAAGCTGAAGATCAACAACAGCCTGGCTCAGAGAAGAGGCAACTGAATAAACTATTGTATCATCTGCATAAAGATGCACTTTAGCTGTAGAAATGTTCCTCCCAATGTTGTTTATAAAAATAGAAAACAACATAGGGGCTTAAAATTGAACCCTGGGGGACACCCTTACAGATTTCCAAAAAGATTGACTTATGTCCATCTGTGTATACACACTGGGTTCTATCTGCGAGGTAGTTCTTAAACCACTCTATAGCCTTTTCATCCAACCTAACATCACTGAGTCTACCCAACAGCAGCTCATGGTAAACTTGAGGTTGTTAATGAGGTATGTCCAAAACTTCCAAAACTAACCACTCCCAAAATTCCCTTTTTTCATGGTTTGGGTATTTAAGGATATGTGATACATTGTTCACGGTTCTCTGTAGTCAGACGATCTCACACAGTTTACTGTGTGTAGTTTCTATCAGGTAATTGCAATTTGAATTCTGAGTTTTGACTTATTATTGTCTAATTGGAATTGATGAATGTATTATTTTACCTGGTAAATACATTGTTACATTTGAGGTTATTCTGATTTACTCTGAAACTATTGTTTTTAGTAAATTACATTAAGTCCATGTTTCCTGATCTACGACCAGGTTAGTAGCGGAGCACAGCTCAGATTTGAGTGGAGCATGAGGCACACCAACTTAGACTTTAGAGCTCCGACTAACAAATTGGCATAATTTCAAGTGCATTTAAGAGTTTACAGGCTCGATAGGGAATTCATGAAAAACATAAAGTTGTTGACCAAGCCTAAATAGAGTGAATTCTAAACCTCTGGTTATTTAATGTAATATTTTCTAGCAAAGTGTACATAGGAAAATATGGCATGATTATATAAATCTATTTTAACTTAGATTTTGTTGGTCTATCTTTGTAAATTTAGTGGTCATGACCTCTGGGTAGAAATAATGTTACTCTAATTAAGTGTTTACTATCTAAACGGACTTAACAGAATAAATTGAGATAAAATGGTGATCATGAGTAGGCATCTAATTAGTTTTTAGTCAATTAGTCAATGTTTTAATGACCAATACTGGCATATTTGTGACCGTGAGATCTGCGTACACGGCCAGCGCGAGACTCTCTAAGCGTCAGGAATCCGAATGAACGAGTACAATATAAAATAGAGTTAAATATGATGATTAAATGTTAAATCAAATGTTATAATAATAACTAAGATTAGAACATTAATATATCCTTAGAAAGTTTTATAATATGAACGAGGATCATAAAATTAATAATATAGTTATTTAACTAAAACAAAATAACTTAAAATGAATGCGCATGTTAAGACAGAACACGCAGGAGACCTTCAGCTATGTCACTGGATAACGTCCTTGGGCCAGTTGGGTGGTTTCCCTATTCCTCCTTTACCTTAACCCCCTTTACAGGGACACAATGTCTCGTTTCCTCCATCAGGGAACGGAGTTTACGGCAGTAACTATGATGTTCCCCTTCTGTCACTCACTCAACGTTGTGTCGATGTAGTGACAATAGGGGTGCCTATAGAAAAACGCCACAACAGCTGAACCATGTTATGTGAACTGCTGATGCAGGTGCAAGCAAACTGCTGCTTGCGTAATAGCAGGAACATCAGTCTGCATGTTACTTCCCCCAACAGCCCAAAATCATGTATTTCCCCACATAACTACGTAACTAGCACGGGAGCAGGCCAGCCGCGGCCTTTTCTCTCTATGTTGTTCTCTCCAGAGAGTATTAGATTCGGCTTGGGCCAGTTAATGCTATTGTACAGGCCAGGGAAGGTGTTCTTTTCCTTTTCTACTCTTTCAGGTGGAAAAGACCCCACGGAGGCCACACCCTGCCCAGAGAGGAGGTTAACATGTGGCGATTCATCATGTGGGCTCAAGAGTCGCACATGGAAGAGGCCTGATGGTAGGTCCTGAAGTGAAGGGGAGGAGCTCTATAAACACAGCAACCAGGGCTCTGCCCAAGGAAGACAGAGGTCCGCCGACAGAGAGACCGTATGGTGGAAAATACATCACAGGGTGTTAATGGATTAATCGGAACCTGTGGAGCACCTATCATAGTACAGGGCATATTAGTACCCGTAGTGGGTCTGGCTAGGAACTCCTCCGCCGAATTCGTGAGCCACAGGGCCAGGAAGGAAGGACATTCAGGGTACATGTCTTTGTGAACTCGACTGGGGTAAAAGCGCATGTTTTCGAAAGGTGCTATATGCAAGCAATACAACTGGCCAGCTGTTCCATTTACCAAACTCTACCTGTTCATTCCTGACAAAACACAGGACGAAACCGGCTCAACCCAGAGATTGTAAAATCTTGCAAAGGTGCTGGGTGTAGCCCAGCACTCTGCTCTGCAGATGTCTGCTAGAGAGGTTCCATTGGCCAGTGCCCATGAGGATGCCACAATCCTAGTAGATTGTGCTCTTATTCCCAAAGGGGTGGGCACGACTTGAGCCTGGTATAACAGAGCAATGGCATCCACGGTCCAGTGGGCAAGGCTCTGTTTGGAGACAGTGTTCTCTTTCCGCTGTCCACCGAAGCAGAATAAGAGCTTATCAGAGCATCTACTGTAAAGCTCTGCGTGCGATCCAAATAGATCAAATTAACATGCACTGGACACAGCAACGACAGGGCTGGGTCTGCCACCTTCCGGGGCAGCGCTTGCAGGCTCATCACCTGATCCCTGAAGGGGGTCGTGGGAACCACGGAAACATGCACAGCAACTCTCGAGAATTTGCTAGAATCAGCCAGTCGTCGAGGTAGTTGAGAATGCATATGCCCACTTCCCTTAATTGGGCAAGAGCTGCCTCTGCGCCTTTCATGAATATGTGAGGGGACAGGGACAGGCCGAATGGGAGGACCTTGTACTGATACGCCTTGCCGACAAAAGCGAACCGTAGGAAGGGTCTGTGACGAGGTATAACCGAGACGTGAAAGTACGAGTCCTACAGGTCTACTGCTGCTAACCAATCTTGATGCCGGATGCATGTCAGAATGTGTTTCTGTGTAAGCATCTTGAACGGGAGTCTGTGTAAGGCCCGGTTCAGAACTCGCATGTCCAAGATTGACTGCAACCCACCACCTTTCTTTGGCATGATGAAGTAAGGGCTGTAGAACCTTTTCCCTATCTCGGCTGGAGGGACAGGCTCTATCATGTCCTTGAAAAAAAGGGTTGTGATCTCTGCACGCAGAGTGGCAGCGTTCTCGCCCTGCACTGAAGTGAAGTGGACTCTGCTGAACTGGGGAATGCACCTGTCCCGTTGTCATGGTCATATTCTCACAATGAGAACATGAACCATCCACAAACACTGCCTCAGTGAGATTGCTGCCCAGATACGTGAGGCAGCTCCCGTGGCCGTCAGAAAAGGAGAGATATCGTCCGCATCCAGGAATCACACAAAGACGGAAAGGCATCTTTATAAAGATGCATATTTAAACATACTCTTTAGCAGGGATATACACTCTTTTAGTGCTGTCGAAGCGCCCAGGGGTGAAATCTGCACTCGTTGTGTAGAAGGAGAGAAAGCCACTGGAAATGTGCTGTATATCCAACAGCAAATGCTTCTTAAGAGGTGAATGGAACAGCAGCAGTATTCAGCTCGCTGATAGTACAATCACTCAGCTTCGAAGAAAAAATCTGAATGGAGTGGGCATTCCAGCTCCTTTTATTCCAGCATTTATCAGCAAGGGATCATGGGATACATGATAGACAGCCCATTTCTGATCCTATGGTATGGATGATCCAATGGGTTTGAGAGGCTTTCAAAAATATCAAAAGGATAATCCATTTTGGCCTCTAAATCAGTCTTTTGTGTAGTAAGTTGAATGCAAGCTAAGCCATTGGCTGACTTGTTGAAGAGTTGCATGTGTGCACAAGTACAGTGGTTTGTTTCTGCACATCTAAATGATTATGCATTAAAATAAAAAGCAAATAATTTTCACTACTGCAATTACTAGTTTGTTAGTTCATTAAACGGTTTTAGACTGATCCTCCACCTGTTTAACTTTAAGGAAGGCACTGCCTTGGTCAAACAAGGTGTATATTCAACACAACAGTATATATTTATAGTTTAAGACTAATACTTTTGAACAAGAGAAAATAATTGTTTTAGCACCCCCACACCCAGCTGGCACAGTGATTCTGAGAAGTCAGTGATTCCAAGTAAATACATTAGTGAAACATTGTATTCAGCCTGTCACAGTCTGTCTCCCCTGTGTTTCGTAGGACTCTTTATTTTTTAACCTGATTGTTCTCACCTGTTTTCCATTCCCTCATTAGCTTTTGTTTGTATAAATACCCTTTAGTTTTTGAATTCCTTTGTCAGTTCTATCAGCAAGACTCACAGACTTGAGTGAAATTTAAGATGACATTTATTTGTTGAATATAAAACAGAAATGTAATGTCTCTCTTTGGCGTAGGCCTCATCTGGCAGTCCGAAGAAGTTGTACTCGGAACCAGTAGATTGTGAGCAGACTTATAAAGCAATGGCTTACATGTGATTGGCTAGGAATAACCCAGCTAATGGTGCGATGATGTACAGCTGCTAGTCTACCCGCTAGAACTATGCTGTGCTTACATTTCTTGTTTATTTTTGTTTGAGTTCCCGTTTGTTGTTTCACTGTCATAAATTTTATTAAAGCCTGCAAATACCCGCTCACTCCATACATCTTATCCTGGTAGAGTGAACGTTGGCGGTTTTTAGCTGCAGCTGCTTTCCGGTTAATTTTCGATTTACCAGTTGTTAATAGTTGTATAGGACCTGAGAAATTGTCATGTTATTATTCCCAGACTTTTTCGCTTGCCAACTTATCTGTGTTTACCTGCTAGTTTACCTGCTAGTTTACCTGTTAGCTGCTGTTTTTATCTAAGAGTCTCCTATCAAAAATTATGTGGCTCCACAGGCTGCTCACATAGGTTATGCTCACCTGGATTATGTTCTGTTACACATGTTGTCCAGTGGCATCATTGCAATTACTACTCGGCGGCAGAACTTTCCCAGCTACGAGCCTGTTTCATTCTACCACCTCTGACCCTGCATCTTCACCTGGATGTTTTCCGACAAGGGGTGTGTGGTCTGTAATGAAAAGTGGAAGGTATCCTCGATAAAAGTGCCTTTCCATAATTGATTTGAGTCTATCACCTTACAAATAAACGGGTCGACACCTATTATTTTAGCCACTGTGTATCATCCTCCGAAGCTGGATACTAATTTAAGTGACTTCCCTTAATTTTTTTTACATTTTTATGTTCTTTGTCTCCTAATGTAAGACTGTTAGGGGATTTTTATATACAGTACATGTGGATAACCTGAATTGTGCCCTTACAAAGGACCTTCTATCATGTCTGGACAGCTTTGGACTCAAGCAGTTCATTGATTTTTCTACCCATTCCAGAGGATCTTGTTTGCTGTTCTAATGTGATACCTATTAACTGTACAGTGTCAGATTTATCTATATCAGATCACAAATTAGTACCTTTTAATGTTAATCTACCAGTATCAAAAGTGAATGTATGTTGTGACATCTCATTTTGTAACATTAAGAATATTGATCTGTCTGTGCTCTCAAATCACCATGATAATCTATCAATTAATGAAAATGTAATTACTCTTGATGAGCTGGTCTCCCATTACAATGACAGTCTCAATATCCATAAAAGCATGTATGATGACTATATGTTATTATTAGGGATGCACCAAAATTCGGCCACCGAACATTTTCGGCCAAAAATGGCATTTTTTGTTTTGGCTGAAAGAGAAAAAAGGCCTAAAATATATATGTCAGTGCTCAGGTTTCACTCTCGATGGATCTAGCCATTATCATGGCGCTACCAAGCAAAGGACGTTGTCAGCAATGTGGAAATATTTCAGTACCGACACTCTCTATACGCATACTACACCGTCTGCGTAGGGCACCAACTCCCTAGGGGGGTACCTTCTTACACTAGAAGGGCACCAGAAAGTCTACCGGGTGACCTTCCTTGCACGTTATACGTTATTCAAGGACCCAAATGCAGTTGCGGAACACAGACGATCGTTTCACACTCATATCACGCGAATGCGACAATCCTCTTGACTACTGGTATATGAACAAAGATCGCTTTCCATTGCTTGCACGGATTGCACTCACGTGTTTATCTGCCCCAAGCACCAGCGCAGAGAGAGAGAGACTATTCAGTGTAGCGTCTCATGTTCTTGAGTTGCCAGAAAGCTGAGCAACTTATGTTCTTAAAGAGAAACCTGAAACTTTTACTTAAATAGAATGCAGTCCAATTTGCTACGAGTATAGCAATTACATAAACATTTGTTTAGCCCTGCAAAACTTTGTTCTTCACTTGAGGCTACATCTGTCGTTTACAGTTGAGATTGGTTTTAGTTCTATTACTGTTGTTTTGCACAATAATTTTCAATTAAAGTGAAAATATGTTTACATATACAGAATAGAGGCCCTCTGCCGTTCTGTGTTTTGCCTGTTGTTTTCATTAAAATAACTGTGTAGCATATTTAAACTTTTTGTATTTGCAAGATGATAGCCTAGAGCTGCTAAATTAATTACTTGACTGCTGTTTTGCATATCATTGTATTTTTCTAGATGTTACATTATTTGGATAATTGGTATAAAAAAAAATGTTTTTGAATGTTAAAGAACTGAATAAAGAATAATATATTTAATATTGTTTTAATATATTTTCTGTCCAATTTTGGTGCATTACTTTCAATAAAAGTGTGATCATTTTATTGTAGTTTTTCAATTCAGATTCATTAAATTCATGAAATTAATTAAAAAGTATAATATTAATACAATTTTATAAAAAAAATGTATTTTAAAATTGTTTTAAACAGTTGTTTAAAAAAAACGTTTTTTGGCCAAGTGCATAATGAATTTTCATAGTTATTATATAAGGAATATCTTAAGGCAAAATCAGACCACGTTACTAATTTAATTAGGTCAGCTAAGGGTGATATTAGAACTATCTTTTCTACTGTAAATACATTTCTTCAGTCCCCTGATACTCTTCCTGCTCACATGCAATCTACAGCTCATTGTAACACTTTTCTAAACTTTTTTTAAGGATAAATATCTAACAATAATCAGCAATTGAATGCCATGAGTAATTTAGCTTGTAGTTCATCTTATCCAATATCTCAACAACATCCTCAAACAAGTCTTATGAGTTTTGATCTTCCGACAGATATTGAAATATCTAATTTTATTCATAATTCCAAATCGTCATCTTCTCCACTAGGTCACCTCCCTACATATTTGATTAAAGCCTGTTTACCTTCCCTACTCCCCATTATAACTAAAATTATACACTCATCTCCTGTTTCAGGGTGTGTACCATCATCTTTTAAAACTGCTGTGATCAGTCCTATACTGAAGAAACCTGGTTCAAATACTTGAAAATTACCAACCTATCTCCAATATACCATTTCTCTCAGAAATGTTAGAAAGGATAGTTGCTTCTCAGGTTTACACACATTTTCAAGATAATAACCTTTATGAACAGTTCCAATCAGGTTTCCCTTCCACATCACAGCACTGAAACTGCTTTGGTCAAAATAATGATCTGTTAATTTCAGCTGATGCAGGAATTTTGACTATACTCATTCTTCATGATTTAAGTGCAGATTTTGACACTATCTCACACAATATTCTATTAGAGAGATTACTATCCATTGGTATTGCAGGCACTTCTCACACTTGGTTTAAATCTTATCTCTCTGGTCACACTCAGTTAGTTAAATTGAAAACATTTCGTTCACAGTGCTCTCCAGTTACTCCTGGAGTTCCAGGAGTATCCTCTCTGTAATATTTTTTGGAAATTTTTAATTTTGGAATCCACCCTGTGGCCACCTCCCAGGCCTCTTGACCCAGTCCCGGCCCTGTGGCTGCCCCCCAGGCCTCCTGACCAAGTCCTTTCCCTGTGGCCGCCTCCCAGGCCTCCTGACGCAGTCCCGGCCCTGTGTCCACCCCCCAGGCCTCCTGAACCAGTCCTGTCCCTGTGGCCGCCCCCCCAGGCCTCCTGACCCAGTCCCGGCCCTGTGGCCACCTCCCAGTCCTCCTGACCCAGTCCCGGCCCTGTGGCCACCTCCCAGGCCTCCTGACCCAGTCCCGGCCCTGTGGCCACCTCCCAGGCCTCCCGACTCTATCCCCACCCTGAGGCCACCTCCCAAACCCCCTGACCCAGTCCCTGCCCTGAGGCTCCCTCCCAGACCTCCGGACCCAATCCTTACCCTGGGGTTTCCTCCCTGGCCATCTTGTCATCTTCTGGGTCTCCTTCCTCACCTGTATTTACTGCCATCCTCAGCCATCTTTGGGGCACCGGGAGTCGCCCCTTAAAGTTTCCAATTGACTACGTTACTCAATATGCAATGTCCTCATCACTGCCATCTGTTCCTGATTGTTCTCACCCGTTTTCTATTCCCTCATTAGCCTTTGTTTGTAAAAATACCCTTTAGTTTTTACAATCATTTTTCAGTTCTTGTTTGTTGTTGTTTGATTTCCCATTTGTTTGTTTCTCCGTCATCATTTTTATTAAAGCCTGCAAATTGATCCTATATCTCCCATCTCATCTCAGCAATGACTCATGACACAGCCGCTAATTATAGGTGATTAGAGTGTCTGGTGCTGAGGTAGTTTCCAAATGATCAGTCGTGCTGATTCACTGACCATCAGCTGACCAGCACCATCAGTTTCTGCCTCACCAAATAAATTGTCTTATGGAGTGGCTGAACTGTCAAAATGAAGATAAAATGATGAAACTGGGTAGAATAATTTGGCTCTGAACAACATGTTAGAAAACAGTTTTATGTCCTGCACTTAGTGAATTCAGTGAATTTGTTTTGTTGATCAAGAGCAGCAATGCTGTTCTTTTTTATAAAAATTTCTAATTAAACCCTTACGCCCTTTGAAGGCCGCACAAATGTATCCTTTGAAAAGAATGAGAATGGTGCTTGACAAAGCAGTTGAAAGCAGTAAATTAGCTTCTAAATGTACATTATAAATTTTTCCTAACCCCAACCCTACCTTATGATTCAATTCCTATTCCAATTCCTATTACTAATATTACCTTGGATCAGAGGGACAAAAATAATATATGTACTGTATTGGAAGGCGAAAACAGAAAGGGGGGCGCCAATATAGGTATCACATACATCCTCGAAAATAGGTAGTCGCACCCCCAGCCTTAGTTGAATTTGATCTACAAACTAGATCATCAGATGTGATATGTCATGGTGTATTGTAAGGCAGTCTGAAACCTGTTTATTAAAAGGTGCCTGCACATAAAATAGGTGTTTGTTAAAGGGGCTTCACCTGTTGCCTTTGGTTTTAGACATGTTTTATCTTTTTTGCTCATTAAAATTTACAACTGAAGATAATATGATGAAATCGTGTCAAATGATTCAGTTTTTGGGCAACAATGTGTAAAGAAACAGTCTCAACTCATGTGCTTAAATTGCCTTCTGAATCACTGGCAGGGATGCTGTCCTTTTATTTACAGGCTTTTTGCCTTTGGTAAGGAAATGATAGAGGTGGAGAAACAGTTAAGATACAAACACTCACAAAACCACCACTATGTAATGGCTATGTTCAGAGTGAAATACTAACTTACTACTAACTGAATACTACTCAATATTCACTTTATAATGCACAGTATTTTTATGAAACAGTATACATTATTCAACCATATTTTCATGGTCTTGGTCATGGACTCATGAGCAATTTGACTCGGTCTTGACTCAATATCAGAGACAAAACCATGCTGTTTTTCAGTTCTTTTTGTAAACATGCTAAATAGATGTCTTTAACTGTTGCATTACGTGTCGCTGTGTTTTTTGCCTCTTTTTGTGCAGGAGCACCAACATTTCTTTAAAGTTCTTTTATCAAGGAAAAAAGAACATCAACTGTTAATGTGTCTCGAGTCACCTGTGTTATACTCTATTCCCTGATAGCACACGTACAACACCCAGATGTCTATTTGATGTGTGTCTTTGCATAAGGAATACGTCTATTTTACGTTGTTTGCTACAAGACGCAGTGGCAAATCCTCAGGGCCAGCAAAGCCTTCTCTGCTGGCCTAACATGACAAATAAATAAATACTTTTCATCCTTTCACTCTCAATCACCTTTTTGGCTATGCATTTTGATTGCTTTCCACTCTTAATAAATCTACTTACAAAATGAGAAAAATTAAAAGTTTATCCAGTCTATTCTGTGCATATCTCTAGATGAAATCATGCAGGCAAAAGTAACCAAAAATGCTTACTTGACTTACAATGAATGAAATATAGTAGTGCGACTGAGGAAATTGTTAACAAATTGAATTTTATGTTTATATTCACATTCTGCATACAAATGGTCATATTTAATACATTATTATTTGTTTTTAGGCCCATTTTTGTTATAGTACAGTAATACTGTATTTTGCAAAGCAGAAATTTTTACTTGACTTGAATGGAATATAATAGTATACAGAAGCTGGTAGTTTGTAGTGCCATGATAAGACACATAGGCACTTTAAACCTTTTATTTGAGCTTTTCACTGACATATTGCTAACACTGTCATGTCATAATTGTAATACCAATATGTTCACTTAACCTACGACATGTAATTTTTAAATTGTTTATTCTCAACTGGTAATATTGTTTAACCAACATAAGCTTAAGCAAACAATACATGAGGTTTATATGATTTTCACCTAAAGTCAGTTGTTCTTTGAAATATACATTTAATACATTCATAAAAAACTCTTGCCTTAGACTCAGCCTTTACTGGTCTCAGTATTGACTCTGACTTGGCCCTCTTTGGTCTAGGTCTTGACTCGGACTCGGCCCTCTTCTGGTCTCGGTCTTGACTTGAACTTAATCTGGTCTATGACTGGACTTGGACTCGGATGAGCTGGTCTCGACTGCAACACTGATAAACTTTGCAAAACAAAAGTATACTACCTTGTCAAATGACCATCATCAAAATGCATGTGAATGTTGTCCAGTTATCATCTTGGATATAAATATGATTATTTAGCCATTTTAATTTAAGTTTGTGTAAAAATGTCTTAACATTTGGACTATCATATAAAATAAGATGTTCAACTATGTTCAGATATTCATCATATGTGCTTGATGAAAATGTAATTTCAAAACGAATCGGTTACCTAACGTAACCTCGGTTCTCTCTAGATGAGGGAACGAGTATTGCGTAAGCTAGCTTACGCTACGGGAACGATTCATCTTTTCTGAGATATTGAAGCCAAAACATTATCCTTAATTTTGTATCATTTGTCAACGCAGTGCAGCAACTGCAGACCTTGAGCGGGCTAGCTAGCGAAGCTCATTGGTTGCTCTGCGGCAACTGCTGCAGCCTATAGATCGAACTTGGGCGAACTCGCGTCCAATGAGAGGCGTCCGCGGCTTACTGCATCAAAGCCCGCCAAAATGGCCGTGGCTAGAGTGCATATAAGCGTAGTTCAGTAGGCTGGAACCCTGGTTTTCATTGAATGAAGCGAAAGTCGCCGTGGCGCGAAGCACGGCCGGCTACGCAATACTGTTCCCTCATCTAGAGAGAACCGAGGTTACGTTAGGTAACCGATTTGTTCTCTTACGAGAGGTTCTCTCCTATTGCGTAAGCTAGCTTACGCTCACGGGAACCCATTGTCAACGCCGTCGCGCCAAGCATCCACTGCATGAGCCCCGAGGTGGGGGACCCGGGGAGCCCTTGTGAGTGGGGAAATAATATATGGCCGGCAAGAGTGCGGGCCAGTGCGTGTGTAATACATAAGCACATAGTGGGAAGGAACGACAGAGCGGCGGTGCCGGTCTGTGTGGAATGAGTCCCATCAGTGCAGCTCACCAGGGGAGCTGTAGCGTATTAAACCGCTAGTAGTTTTGCCTGAAGGGCGGGCACTTCCAGATTGTAAAATCTGACAAAGGTGGAGGGGGAAGCCCAGCCCGCTGCCCCACATATGTCGTGAATGGAAATCCCACTGGACCATGCCCACGATGAGGCCATGCCTCTAGTGGAGTGAGCCCTAATGCCCAACGGGCATGGCAGGTCTTTTGACGCGTATGCGGCAGCAATAGCGTCCACTATCCATCTAGACAGTGTCTGTTTCGAGGCGGCGAGACCTTTGGTGCGCCCTCCAAACGAAACGAAAAGCTGCTCAGAGCGTCTGAAAGAGGCGGAGCGCGCAGTATACAATCTCATTGCTCTGACTGGGCAAAGGAGATTGGCGTCGCGTCGCTATCGGATGCTGGCAGCGGCGATAGGGAAATGACCTGTGCTCTGAAAGGAGTACCGATCACCTTGGGAACATAGCCGTGTCTAGGCTTTAAAATGACCTTGGAGTCACTTGGTCCAAACTCAAGACACGCAGCGCTAACAGACAGCACGGAGGTCTCCTACACGTTTGACTGATGACAGGGCAGTCAGAAAAACGGTTTTGAGTGAAAGGTATTTCAAATCCACGGATTGAAGCGGTTCGAAAGGGGGCTTTCATAGTTTCGAGAACTATAGAAAGATCCCAGATAGGAACCGATGGGGGCGCGGGGTTCATCCTTCTAGCTCCCTTGAGGAAGCGGATGACCAGCTCGCTTTTTCCCAGTGACTGGCCGTGCAGGGGTTCGGCGAACGCCGCGACGGCCGCCACATACACTTTGAGCGTGGATGGGGATCTGCCCTTATCCAGCAGCTCTTGTAAAAACACGAGCAGCGACGACACCCCACATGTCCGTGGGTCCAGGTCTCTGTCGGTGCACCATTTTGAAAACACAGACCATTTTGACGCATAGAGTCTTCTCGTGGAAGGGGCTCTAGCGTGTATGATGGTGTTTATTACCCCTTCTGGCAGAGCGACGGGTAGTCGTTGATCACCCACGCGTGCAGCGCCCAGCTCTGGGTGGGGATGCCAGATCGTGCCGCAAGCTTGAGAGAGGAGATCTGCTCTCACTGGGATGGGCCACGGCGCTGTCAGTGACAGCTGCGTAAGCTCCGGGAACCATGTCTGATTCCCCCAACGCGGGGCTATGAGGAGCACCGAGTGACGCTGCTTCCTGATCCTCTGCATTACCTGTGGCAATAGCGAGACGGGAGGGAAGGCGTAAGCGGACGGTTGGGCCAGTCCTGGGCCAGCCGCCCTCGCTCGAGAAAAATATTGGGCAGTGAGAGTTCTCTTCTGACGCAAAGAGGTCTATCTCTGCTCTGCCGAATATGCGCCATAACTTCTGGACTGTTTGAGCGTGCAGGGACCATTCCCCTGGAGGAATATTGTCTCTGGACAGTCTGTCTAGGCCGTCGTTCAGGTGGCCTGGCACGCGCGGCGCCTCAGCGCAGCGCAGGTGGCACTGGGACCAACTCAGTATCCGCTTCGTCAGATGGAAGAGGTTCCTGGATCTGACACCGCCCTGACAGTTTAGGTAGGATACCACAGATCTGTTGTCCGAACGGACCAGGACGTGGTGACCCTGAATGACCGGAGAAAGCGCATGCTGCGTACTCGACCGCTATCATTTCCAGACAATTTATGTGAAGGAGCTTTTCCTGAACTGACCATAGGCCAAAAACCGGAGAGCCCTCGCAGACCGCGCCCCAACCCGTGTTGGACGCGTCTGTCGAGATGACTTTTCGGCGAGATACAGCTCCCACCGTCACTCCCCGCTGATACCATTCGGCCACTGTCCAGGGCTGCAGAGCTGAAATACAGGTCTGAGTCACCTTGATCGGCTGGCGGCCTGTGGCCAAAGCCCGGCGAGACGCGCGGGTGTTTAGCCAATGCTGAAGCAGGCGCATGCGCAGTAAACCCAGCTGAAGTATTGCTGCGGCTGAGGCCATGTAACCTAGCACTCTCTGAAATTTTTTCAGAGGCGTGAGGATGTTCATCTGAAAGGATGCGGCTAGTCGCTGGACGCGGCTAGTCGCTAAACAGGGCGCGTGCGCTGTGTAGATAAGCGAGCCGTCATTGCCACGGAGTCTAGTTCTATTCCAAGGAAGGAAATTGCCTGACTGGGCTGTAGTGAGCTCTTGGTCCAATTGACTGCAAGACCCAAACTGTTCAGATGGCTGAGGAGAACTGTTCTGTGAGACAGCAGCTCCGTATGTGACTGTGCCATAATCAGCCAGTCGTCCAAATAGTTCAGAATTCGCAAGCCCTGACTCCGCAGGGGTGCAAGCGCCGCATCCATGCACTTCGTGAAAGTACGGGTGCTATAGACAGGCCGAACGGAAGGACGGTGTATTGATAAACCTGGCCGTCGAGGCTAATCTCAAGAATGGCCTGTGACGGGATTTATCTGAATCTGAAAGTAGGCATCTTTCAGATCGAGAGAGATAAACCAGTCCCCTGGCGCAGTATGCGCGAGGAGTTTCCTGATTGTAAGCATTTTGAACGGTCTTTTGCAAGCACCTTGTTCAAACCCTTGAGATCTAATATTGGTCTGAGGTCGCCGTCTTTCTTGGGAACAAGAAAATAATGGCTGTAAAACCCTGACTCGCTCAGCTAAGGCGTGCACTTTCTCTATGGCCCTTTTGCACAGAAGGTTTGTTATTTCTGAACGAAGCATGCAGGCTGCTTCCGTGTTCACAATAGTTTCGAGCACGCTCTGAAGCGGGAGGGCGGCGATCGAACAGTAGCAAATAGCCCTGTTTTATTGTGCTTAACACCCATTTGGATATCCCTGGGATAGCTTCCCACGCTTTGAAGCGTAACGCTAGAGGGTGAATGGCCAATCGCCCTGATTGCTGCACACAGCGCTGAACAGAATGTGTGAGCCGCTTACTGTGCTTATGCATGACTGCTCGCAGACAGCAGGGACAGGCTGTTCTGTGAGTGACTTCCCGACTGAGGTGAATGGGGAAAGAGTCACATCTGTTAAGTGATGCGCGAGCATAGTCACGGGCACGGACTTACATACAGAGAAGTGTTTGCTGGCCGTGTGACAGAGCGGGTAGAGAATGGGACGCGCATGTATTCGTGAGCGCGCTTATTGACTCTAACACTCGAGCGGGCTGTGTCCACTTTATGTGAGTGGGCTCTGATCGGACACGGAAGTGTAATGCTTGTGTGTAGAGGTGAACACTGGATTGTGGGCACATTTTCTACACATAAGGCATGTTTGCTTTTACAAGATTTCTTTGGGTCGCCGTGAAAACAGCGCTTGAGTGCAGGCAAGCGGGCAGTATCACCGGCTTGTTGGCTGCTGAATCCACCACTGTAGTAGCCTGAGAGAGGGGGACTGACAGGGGCGAAGCTTTGACGGTGGTCCGCCGCGGCGGACTGAGCCGCCGCTTTTTCAACAAGGCTAGGAGGACTTCGGTTGCTCAGGTTTCAGCGCAACCTTAGACCGAGGCCCGCGGGGCGGCGGTCTGCGGCGGCTGTCTGAGCGCTGATCGAGGGTGGCCGCCCTGTCGACGCCGAGAAGTCTGACTTTGTTGAGCTGGGCGCTGTGAAGAGGCTCGTGCAGGAGGCTGGTCACATGGGCGGCCTGCAGAGGAGCTAGCGCGACGCGGCAGGAAGAGGTTCATGGCTTGGGTGGCTTTCTGGACTTCTGAAAAGCGGTCAACAATGCCACTCACCGCAGAGCCGAAGAGACCGGTCGGAGAGAGCGGTGCGTTGAGGAACGTGGAGCGCTCTGCTTCTCCCATGTCGGCTAGCGTTAGCCACAGGTGTCTCTCGGTCACAGTCAGCGAGGCCATGCACTTCCCTAGAGCTTGGGCTGCAGCTTTGGTGGCGCGAAGGGTGAGGTCTGTCGCGCTTCTTAGATCTGTAACAGCCTCTGGGTGCCTGCCTTTCTCATTCCACTCCCGAAGAAGGTCCGCTTGGAGGATCTGTAAGACGGCCATGGAGTGCACAGCATATGTGGCTTGGCCGGCGGCGGAATAGGCGCGGCCAACATAGGCGGAAGTCGCTCTGCAGGCCTTAGACGGGAGCACTGGCTTAGACCGCCATCTCGCGGAGGGCGGGCAAAGGTGTGCTGCTACCGAATCCTCGACCGGGGGGATGGAGGAGTAGCCCTTCTCGGTGGCGCCGTCCACCGAAGCGAGAGGGGTGGAGACGTGGGAACGGAAGCCATCGAGTCTGTTGGGAGCCTGCTCAGGGGGCGGTGACCACTCGAGCCCGAGGCGGTCGACGGCCTGTGTGAGGAGGCGTGTTAGTTCCCCTTCGACTCCGGCGCAGGTCCTGCTGGATTCCTGGGCCGAGGAGGAGGCGTGGGAGCCTGACCACCCCTCGCTGTCCAAAGCCATGATGGAACAGCCCTTATCCTCCGGCTCGTCCTCCGAGATGGCCGCAGTGCGGCCGCTGGGCGGCAACTGCGTGTCCCGGGGGGGCGGGGAGGGTGAGAGCGATGCTCGAGGGAGAGGCTCCGACGAGGCAGTCGCTTCTATCACCGGTTCTGGCAGCCTTTGGGAGCGGCGCTTTTTCCTGCGTGGCGGAACGGAAGGCGGCGCGCGGCTTCGGTTCTGAGCGCTCGAGTCGAGCCCGCAGGGTCGACATCGAAGCTCCTCGCAGAGGTCGCATCCGCCTTCAGCGAGGGCGAGCTCTGCATGCCCCAGTCCCAGGCAGAGAGCGCAGATGATGTGGCGGTCTCCGGCGCTGAGAGGGGCGCTGCATGAAGCGCAAGTGGTGCGAAGCATCTTAAAAAAGACGCTCGTTACTCTTTTGTGAAGTTCGTTAAGAACTAGCTTGCTCTAAAAAAGGATACGTCGCCGGATGGCGTAGCTCGCAGGATGGCTGAAGGTGGCGGAGACGGCCGGCTTCTTCGAGCGCTGTCCAAGCTTGCTAGATGCCCCTCGAACGGCGACGCGGCTTCCAGTCAGAGATGCGAAGAGCTTCGCTGAAGAGATGAAAATCAGGGTTCCAGCCTACGAACTACGCTTATATGCACTCTAGCCACGGCCATTTTGGCGGGCTTTGATGCAGTAAGCGCGCGGACGCCTCTCATTGGACGCGAGTTTGCCCAAGTTCATCTATAGGCTGCAGCAGTTGCCGCAGAGCAACCAATGAGCTCGCTAGCTAGCCCGCTCAAGGTCTGCAGTTGCTGCACTGCGTTGACAAATGATACAAAATTAAGGATAATATTTTGGCTTCAATATCTCAGAAAAGATGAATCTTTCCCGTAGCGTAAGCTAGCTTACGCAATACTCGTTCCCTCCTCTCGTAAGAGAACCACAGACTTCAATTCCACCTTTGTTGCATTAACAGCTTCTACTCTTCTGGGAAGGCTCTGCACTATACTATATTTAAAATGGATTTAATCCCATTAAGACACAAGAGCATCAGTGAAGTCAGACACTGGTGTTGGGTGATGGACACTGGCTAACAGTTGGCATTCCAATTCACTTCAAAGATGTTCAAGTTTGGGCTATGTGCAGGCCAGTCAAGTCATTTCTATTGGTATAGCACCTTTCACAACACACATCGTTTCAAAGCAGCTTTACAGAAGATCAGGTATTATCAGAAGATAAAACTATAATATCTCTAATGTCTTACAGTGATCATTGTGTAGTTTGATAAAATACGATTTTGAATTGTGTTTAAAAATAATTAAAGAATAATTGTATTTATAACCCCAGTGAGCAAGCCGAAGGCGACTATCGCAAGGAACACAAAACTTTATAAGATGTTGGTTAATTGAGAAAAATAACCTTGGGAGAAACCAGACTCACTGTGGGGGCCAGTTCCCCTCTGACTAACATCATGAATATAATGCCAATATTACTGTATAGTGCAAGTCATGGTTTAAAATTATTTAAGTAAGTGTTAAGGGTCAGTATATAAACACATATTTTGTAAGAACTGTAAGAATAATGGCATTTGAAGTTCATCCTGGATTAACTGCAGAAGTTCACATAAGATACATTGTCCTTTGTTAGTTGGCTGATGAAGGTTTTTGTTGGCAATTAATTGATAGTCTATGTATTCCATTATAAGAGTATAGTCCATCATTAGACCGAGGTGATGCAGGCAGAGATCAGTGAGGTGCATCGCAGTTCAACCTGCCGGTAATTTTGGTGAGGTCTATCCTAAATCCAAGGTTCAGACAATGGCATATGAAGTATCCCATGTCTTATGGTTGGAGTTGGCATCAGTTCATCCACTGAAGTCCATCGTAATAGACTGAAGTGATGTTTGGCTGGCACCGGCTGCATTTAGTCATCATCATTCAGCGACACGTAGCAGTGGAGTCCAACACGAAGCAGGAATGGAGCTGGATCCAGCCGGTTCTGGTGACCTCAGGATAGGAGTCCCGAGGTTGAGACAGGGAAGCAAATAAATAATATAAGCATAGATGCCATTCAATTTATTGCAAAGTTATAGATCACGATCAGTGTTTCTGGTTCCGGCATACCAAACTAAAGCTGCCTAATTGTGAGTTGAAGAATAAATGAGGTGTATGCCTGGATAAATAGATGAATCTTTAGTCTTGACTTAGAGTGTTTCTGCATCTCGAACAGTGTTATGGAGACTATTCCATAGTTTAGGAGCCAAATATGAAAAGTATCTACCTCCTTTTATGGATTTTGATATTCTAGGAACTATTAACAGGCCAGAATTTTGCGATTGTAATGAACGTGATGGAATATAGCATGGTAGAAGGTCACTTATGTACTGCAGAGCTAGACCATTCAAAGCTTTGTACATAGTTAGTAGAATTTTTAAATTAATACAAAATTTAACAGGTAGCCAATGTAACGATGATAAAATGGGGCTAATATGATTTTATTTCTTGGTTCTTGTCAGACCTCTGGCTACTGCATTTTGAACCAATTGAAGTTCTTCCACGGCAGATGCAGTAATCCATTTCTTTATGGACCTGCTTTGGGCACAGGGGCATTATCATGTTGGAACAGAAAATGGCTCTCCCCGTACTGTTACCAAAAGTTTAGAAGCACACAGTGCCCTATGAATGCCAACATATGGAGGAATTAATTGTCTTTACTGGAATTAAAAGAGTAACCAAACACAGTAATTAGAAGGGGGTGTCTGCATACTTTTGTTTTATGCAGTGTATACAGTGCAGAAATAGTAGTATGTAGTACAATATCTCAATATGCTTTTCAGAACATAGCCAATGTGTCAGAACACGTGCATTACCCAACAAGACATATCTCTGACAGGATGTTTTCTAGAGTGCTGTATGAATGCTGTATGAATGGTACAGCCGGTGCTAGCCAGACATCACTTCAGTCTTTTGACTTCAGGGGATGAACTGATGCCAAATCCAACTGTAAGACATTGGATACTTCATATGCCACAGCCTGAAACATGGACTTATGATGGATCCCACTGAACCTCACCGAATGACCAGCAGGTTGAACTGCGATGCAACTCATTAATCTCTCACTGCATCACCTCGGACTAATGATGGACTACACTCTTATAATGGAATACATCGACTATCAATTAATTGGCAACAAAAGATTTCATCAGCCAACTAACATAGGACAATGCATTTTATGTGAACTTCTGCAGTTAATCCAGGATGGACTACAAATACATTAGTCATTAATCTTAAAGTTAATAAAAAATACTTTCTTTTACTTTTTATAACACTGGACCTTAACGCTTACTTAAATAACAAATGTATAAATAACTAATATTTGCATTATATTCATGATGTTAGCCAGAGGGGAACTGGCCCCCACAGTGAGTCTGGTTTCTCCCAAGGTTATTTTTCTCCATTAACCAACATCTTATGCAGTTTTGTGTTTCTTGCATCAGTCACCTTCAGCTTGCTCACTGAGGTTATAAATACAATTATTATTTACTTATTTAATTTTTATACACATTTTACAATCATATTTAATCAAATGTCACAATGTAAGACATTATAGATATAGTATGATAGAGTTTCATTTTTTGTTATTGCTTGATTTCCTGTAAAGCTGCTTTGAAACGATGTGTGTTGTGAAAAGTGCTATACAAATAAAAATGACTTGTTTGATGTAGCGGAAGAACTGTAATACTCCAAATGTTAGCAGAATGAGTAAGTGTCTATTAAAAGAAAATATCTATAAATTACAAATGAGCTGAGAACACATAAATTATGTTTTATTATCATATGTGACACAATGGAGAAATGACAGCTTGCTTGGTAGAAATCCAGCAAGCACTTATATACATTCACGCTTTAACTCGGTGAATCACACACACGCTTAGACAGTGAGTCTCTGGTGTAAAATCTGCTTTACCATGCCTGTCTTCCCACTTGACCCTCTCTGTCAGTCAGTGTATTGGTGTTATCCGACTAGAAGACTACACTGTAAAAAAACAAAACAAACCCCAAACAAACCAAAACAAAACTGCCAGCTGTAGTTGCCAGAATAGTTATATAAGAAATACCGTAAAAATGTAAACAACTTTACAGAACAACCTGTTAATATTACAGTGAAAACTGTTGTAATGTACATGACCACACTGCCACAGTAAAAAAAAAAAAAACTTTACTGTATCATAAACTTCATATTAACCTTCTGAAACTGTAAAAATCTGCATTTCACTTTATAATGTATTGATAATCACCATAAAAATATCAGAAGAGCATATGATGACATTAAGTTCACCAATAGTGGCTCTTCCAGGAGTAATAACTAATAAACATGTAGAGACAGTGCTCAGTGTCACTCACACAAACACTAAACACCATCAGGGTAACACATGTGAGATTTAAATAATGCAGTAAACATGAGAACTAAAGTACATCAAATATAACACAGAACACCCCAGTGTATGTAACTGATATTAAAAATAAGAAGAAACAACTATTCCCATAACATTTAATGAAATATTATTTCCTATGCAGGGAATTGTGGGAACACTCAATAAATTTCTTTTAATGTAATTTTAACAATAATTTACTGTAAAAAGTACATGTACTCTCTTGATAAACAATGCAAATTGTACTATTTATTATACAGGAAAATCATACTTTCTTTATTGTAAAAACTATTGTAATGTTTCAAATATATTAAAAAATTTGTATTGTATATTTTAAAGTTACTACTCATTAATCAATTAAAAGTTATTTTGTACTGTAGCATTTTTAGTATTTTACCGTTAAAATTACAGACATTTTTTATAGAGTATGACTCAAGCTTGTACACCTTGGATCCAAGTATGTTGTCACTTTCACCATCTGTCAGTCCATCCCTATAAGTATGATGCCTCTTCTGTGATTGTTGTCTAAACGTGTTAAAATTGAAAATGTTCTACTCCTAGTTGCCAGTACATTTCCATCAGGACAAAAAGATTGAATTGTGGACTCGCCCGTGATCCTGGGGATAGATCAGTTTCATGCTTTATCCTCTCGTCAGGTCTAGGTTAATGTCTATGTTGTCTATAATGGCTCCAAAGTTGCTGACATGCAAACTAATGCTTAATGTCTCATTAATGGTTAATAGGCACTTCTGATAAGTACTAGTGTTCCTCTAAAAAAACATATTATGTAAGGCTTTCTTCTCTAGTCTATCTGGAGAGGGTAGGGACCTATTAAAGACACCAAATGCTCTTTGTATTTTTCTCTCACACACAAACACTCCCTTTTCCCAGCCAAACACAGGAATGTTATTTCTCACTCTTCGGCAGAGTCTGACTATGTGGCAGGCCTCAATGAATCACATTTCTATACCTAAATTTTGGCAAAATGAGGACCCAGTCATGCATCTGTCCTTGTTTATATATTTTTTAACAATGCTGAAAATAATTTACCTTGCAATTGTATGACTGTGAGTTTGTCCCCTCTTCGTTGTGCAAATTGGTATTGCTAATTTTACGCAATTCCCCTCTAGTGTAGATGGCAGTGACATAGTACTCTACTCCAATCACAGTCATTTATTGTTACTGGATGGGAATTTTTTTTAATAGTTTTATAGATAATGCTGATGCGGAATTCCATTCACAGGTATGTATCCTTGCAATTTTTAATTTTTATTGAAAAATACTATCCAGTGTAAAAATATCTCCAATGAGATATAAAACGTTCTGATATTTAAATGCAAAACAACGTGTTGACGGTGTTGACACGTGGTACCTGTTACTTTTCTGAATGCAGTCTAGGATTGGCTAGTCACAGCTGTTTATTATTACTGAATGAGGATTTTTTTTTAATTCTTTCATAGATATTACAGAGGAGGATTTCCATTCACAGGTATGAATCCTTGCAATTCTCAGTTTTTATTAAAAATAACTATCCAGTGTAAAATGTCTCCAAAGGGATATAAAACACTCTGAGATTTAAAGCTATAATATGTAACTTTTGGCCCTCTAGAGCAGGGGTCCCCAAACTACGGCCCGCGGGCCGAATACGGCCCGCCCCCACATTTGGACCGGCCCTCTGAACAATGCCATGCAGAGAAATATTTTTACAATTTAATTTTAAATATGTTTTAATCATATCATATTTGTATTTGATAATACATATTGGCTTTCAAAATAAAATTTCCTTAGTTATAATTATTAAAGTAGCCAAATTATTTGTTAGATTCACCCGGATTAACGCTCCATCGTGATCGAGCGGGTGCACGCGATCCAGCAAGAAAATTTAAAGTGACAACAAAATGGCCAAACGGTTGGGAAAGAGAAAAGTTGATTCAGAATGCAGGGTATTTAACCAAAAGTGGACAAGTGATTATTTTTTTGTTCAATGCAAAGAAATGGCTGTTTGCCTCATCTGTCAAGAAACAGTCTCCATGTTCAAAGAATACAATCTTCGCCGACACTATGAAACCCGCCAAAGAGACAAGTATGCGAGTTTACAAGGCCAAATGAGAGCAGACAAAGTGTCGAAGCTAAAAATTGGACTATCTGCTCAGCAAAATACGTTTGTACGGCAAACCCAGTTGAACCAGTCATCCATTCGAGCTAGCTTTCAGGTAGCTAAACTGATTGCAACCTGCGGTAGGCCATGCAGTGATGGTGAGTTCGTAAAGAATTGTATGAATGCTGTTGCGGAGGAGGTGTGCCCCGATAAGAAAGACGTCTTAAATGCAGTGAGTCTGTCCGCAAGTACAATCACCAGACGAATTTAAGAAATGGGGTATAATGTATATGCCCAGCTGAAGGAAAAATTGAAAGATTTAGATTTTTTTGCATTAGCACTGGATGAAAGTAATGACGTGCAGGACACGGCACAGCTGCTCATTTTTCTTCGTGGAGTTAGCTCAAACTTTGAAGTGTCCGAGGAGCTGGCAGCCCTAAAATGTCTCAAAGGTACTACGACAGGGGAGGATATTTTTGGTAAAGTGTGCCAAACGATAGATGAGTTGGATCTAGACTGGTCTAAGCTGGCCAGCATCACGACTGACGGAGCTCCTATGGTTGGCGCGTCAAGGGGACTGATAGGACGCATGAATAGAGAAATGGAGGAAAGAAGTCTCATGCCCTAATTCACCAGCAAGCACTGTGCTGCAAAGTTCTGAAGTGGGAATCGATTATGAAAGTGGTGGTGTCATGTATAAACTTCATCAGAGCAAACGGACTTAAACACAGGCAGTTCCAAGTCTTTCTGTCCGAGCTAGAGTCTTCTCACGGAGATGTGCTTTACCACACAGAAGTCCGATGGTTAAGCCGGGGCAGAGTTTTGAGGCGTTTTTATGAGCTGCTACCTGAAATCAATGTTTTTCTTCTGACAAAGGGCAAAACTGTCCCAGAAATGGAAATGGGACCTCACCTTTTTAACAGATGTGACAGAAATGTTGAATGGCCTCACCGTGCAGCTCCAAGGCAAGGGGAAACTAATATGTGACATGTATTCCCACATAAAAGCATTTGAGGTGAAACTAGCACTGCTTGTGAGACAAGTGCAAAAGCAAGACTTCACCCATCTCCCTGTTACCCAAAGCCTCTCAGCTGAGAAACCAGTGGTCCCATTCCCTGCTGAAAAGTCAGTGGAAGCGCTGGAAATGCTGAAGGCGGAGTTTGATGTGCGATTCCGTGAGCTATATGTCCACGCTAAAGAAATCCGCCTTTTTCAGAACCCTTTTGCTGCTGACATTGACGAAGCCCTGCCTTCTTATCAGTTTGAGTTGGCTGAGTTACAGAACTGTGATGTTCTGAAAGACGCGTTTAAGCCCAACAGTCTCATTGAATTCTATACTGCCCTCCCTAACGAGACCTACCCAAACATCAGAAGGAATGCAATGAAGATGTCCACACTTTTTGGCAGCACGTATATCTGTGAGCAAACCTTTTCACGCATGAAACTGATGAAAAATCCGATGAGATCAAGACTCACTGATGAACATTTGCATCAGTCTTTGAGACTGGCTGTGACAGGAATGGAACCTGACATTGGACTTCTCACCAGCCAAAAACAAGCCCATAGTTCACACTGATTAGCCTAATACGCATGAGTAAGTAAATAATTTGATTTCAATAGCAATGAATATGAAAAAATGTCATTACGATAGTAATAATGCTCTTTTAATAGGCTATATATCACTTGATATGTATGGTGCATAAATAATAAATTAATCTAGCATTAGGAGGCATAATACTGTAAATCCATTTAAAATCATAATAAAATCTCCACAATAAATCACTCCGGCCCATGCCATTTTCTGTTAGACTACGGCCCTCCATTATAGAAAGGAAAAATGATGTGGCCCTCATAGAAAAAAGTTTGGGGACCCCTGCTCTAGAGGTTGATGCATAAAACTGCAAGTTACTTGTGGAGGAACACTTTACGTCAGTTGTGATTAGGCACTGATCTTCTGGTGGATGAATCTCATGGTTTGAGCGAGGACTCTGGATATTACCTGCAGAGCGGAGTCATGACGAACTGTTTTCATGCTGATAAAATGTTATTTGCTTAAACTCAGAGGTGGGAGCAGGTCACACATGTTCAAATCACAAGCAAGTCTCAAGTGCAGAGCAGATAATTCAAGCAAGTCAAGTCAGTGACTCACCTCAAGCAAGTCAAGTCAAGTCAGTGACTCACCTCAAGCAAGTCAAGTCAAGTCAGTGACTCACCTCAAGCAAGTCAAGTCAAGTCAGTGACTCACCTCAAGCAAGTCACGTCATTGACTCACCTCAAGCAAGTCAAGTCAGTGACTCATCTCAAGTAAGTCAAGTCAAGTCATTGACTCACCTCAAGTAAGTCAAGTCAGTGACTCACCTCAAGCAAGTCAAGTCAAGTCAGCGACTCACCTCAAGTAAGTCAAGTCAATCAGTGACTCACCTCAAGTAAGTCAAGTCAAGTCAGCGACTCACCTCAAGTAAGTCAAGTCAATCAGTGACTCACCTCAAGTAAGTCAAGTCAGTGACTCACCTAAAGCAAGTCAAGTCAGTGACTCACCTAAAGCAAGTCAAGTCAGTGACTCACCTCAAGCAAGTCAAGTCAGTGACTCACCTAAAGCAAGTCAAGTCAGTGACTCACCTCAAGCAAGTCACGTCAGTGACTCACCTCAAGCAAGTCAAGTCAAGTCATTGACTCACCTCAAGCAAGTCAAGTCAAGTCAAGTCAGTGACTCACCTCAAGCAAGTCAAGTCAAGTCAAGTCATTGACTCACCTCAAGCAAGTCAAGTCAAGTCAAGTCAGTGACTCACCTCAAGCAAGTCAAGTCAAGTCAAGTCATTGACTCACCTCAAGCAAGTCAAGTCAAGTCAAGTCAGTGACTCACCTCAAGTCAAGTCAAGTCATTGACTCACCTCAAGCAAGTCAAGTCAAGTCAAGTCAGTGACTCACCTCAAGCAAGTCAAGTCAAGTCAGTGACTCACCTCAAGCAAGTCAAGTCAAGTCAGTGACTCACCTGAAGCAAGTCAAGTCAGTGACTCACCTCAAGCAAGTCAAGTCAAGTCAAGTCAAGTCACTGACTCACCTCAAGCAAGTCAAGTAAAGTCAGTGACTCACCTCAAGCAAGTCAAGTCAAGTCGAGTCCTGACGAGTTTCAAGTCAAGTCGATTCAAGCCACAGTACTAAAATAAATAGGTTAATTTTTTTTATAAATTGTTTTGCTCTGAAAAATTTAATGAATTGTATAACAGTAATGTGTTTTGTGTGTATATATATATATATATATATATATATATATATATATTTATATAAAATAGTCATAAAGTTATTGCATTCAAGGGCTTTAGTTAAAGTCTTCAGAAGTCATGGATTTCGTCAGAGCACTTTTGGATTTCATCGTGAGTCATTCTGTATATTTTATACTACTTGTCACGTTTTAAATAAAGTGTTGTGCCTGCAAATCTGCCTGTTATGTTTTTATATTGCCAACAAATGGTTATGGTATATTGTTGACGGTTGAGAAGGTTTAGAAAAGGCACACACACATTTAGAGGCAATGTCGGGTCATTTTCAATTTGTCACGCTACAAAACATGAGATTCATCGTGAATCATTTTAATTTACTAACAACCTCAAATATTTGAACAGTAATTTTACATATTAATCTTTCTGGATAATGAAATGATAACAAAATGATTTACTTACCTTTACTTGTGGTTTTTGAAATGTCTGATGAAATTCGAGATTGTAGTGTTTCAATCTTGTAGTGAGATTGTAGAATCAGATATTTGTGTTGCATATTTTCATACTTTTTTTATTCACACGTTCCAATTCGAAATCTTTATTTCCAAAAGAGATTATTTTGGGAACTCGTCAATCATCTGTCATTTTGGTGCATTGTGAACGCAGCGTTAACTGCGCAAACGCAGATCAGTGGTGCTGGTGGGCTTACATCTTTGCATATGAATGAAATTGATATCGCAATATTTTTTAAACACATTTCATTACTATTTATAATAAGCTATTGAAAATAATAATAATAAAAAACATTCAAGTCATTGTCGAGTCATGCAGTTCAAGTCAAAGTCGAGTCTCGAGTGACTGGTTCTCAAGTAAAAGTCAAGTCATTTTCTTCATTAAGTCAAGCAAGTCACAAGGCCTTAAATTTGCAGCTCGAGTCAGACTAGAGTCAAGTCATGTAACTCGAGACCCCCACCTCTGGTATAACTTTATTACTTTGAGGAAGATAAACACTCTTTATTATTTTTAATATGATACACTAGACAACAAACAATGTTTGTATTGTACTACACATATCAAATATCAAAAGGTGAAACTTGTGATGGCTGATATGAGTCTAATAGTAGACAATCTATTTTTATATATTTAATCTACAGCCTCAGTGGACAATGCAAGTGAACTGTCACACTACAACAGTAGGTCTATGCACTGCAAAAAACAAAAGACTGTAATATAAAAACACAAAATGAAGATTAAATAATTATGAAGTACTTAACTGAACATGAAAATAATATGTAAAAATATGCAATATAACAATTAAAGTAATACATGTTTAATCGTTTATTTAGAAGTAAAGTTACAACAGAGAGATGGTTACATGCTAAACAAATTAATAAACATTACTGTGCTATGAAATCATTTCATGAGACGAGCATATATTCACCTTGTACATATAGTGGCTTTTAGATCTGTTCAAACATCTGCTAAAGGGATAAAATGGCAAGTGACCGTACACTGATTTATTGCTCCAAAAATACTTTATTGGCTTACACTTGCTTGCAATGTTTAGACAATTAGGTCTTCCACAGGCAAAAAATTATAATAAAAAATAGTCTAAGAAAACAGCAGCACACACATTTAGAGACACACAATTTGGGGTTCTTGAAACTTTGTTCGAACCAATGTTCTAAAATACTCAGAAGTCATGAATATTAGTAACAGTAACTTCACTGAAAAAACCCTGAAGATTAAACACATTACGTCACATCACGATACACATGAGTAATGTTTGAGTCAATAAAGCATGACAAACAATATAAGCTTCAACAACCCTACAAGAAAAACATCCAAGCAGTTAAATCCATTAGAAGAGTGATATTACTCCGCTGCTGTCCTGATTCCTGAAACCGCGACTGGACTGACTGAACAGCTGTTGCTTTCGCTTCCCGCTTCTCGTGACACAGCCGGATCTTCTTTCTCAGCTTATGGATATTAAGGACGGATGTTGTATGCCTGCAATGTCATGCCAAATCCAAACTGACAGCTTAAATTCCTCAAAATAAAAATTATTGTTGTAGGCTTACTGTAGTGATTTGGGGTGAGACAAGAACATGGTTTTGAACATGGATTTTTTATGTATCTACTCACTCAATAATGAACTATTGTTAATTTTAACCAAAAGAAATCTTATGAAGTGCAGCTTTAAATACGGATTCACGGAGGATTCGGTTTTCAGTGTGTCCAGCACCCTCTGCAGGAATAAAACTTTGAGTCTAACAAGACATAGTCAGCGGCTGACAATATGTGCAATTTCGGTCTCTAGGACTGTTACCCACACAAAACTTTCAGATGAATTTAGGAAACATGAAATATCACACAAGTCATATGTGGAGTCAGTGAAGATGTTAAAGGCATCCATAGAAATGATCAGTTCTTTTTTTGAAGGTGAGGAAAGCAGACATTTCAGATGAACAGTTTAGAATAGTAATTTTCTCAAATGGTTAATTTTTTCTGAGACATTAACGCTAATGCTTTTTTCTGAATGTTTGATTTGATCAATTGATCTTATTGATCAATGTGTACATTTTTAAGAGTATGCAATGAATATAGTTTTCTATTTAATTTATATTATATATTATATTAATCTATATAATTTATCTGTGTATTCATTTGAACTGTGTATTAAACTATGCACTGTGTAATGTGTTGTTTCACCCCGAAACTGACTGGAGACGTTGGTGTGCTACTTCAATTCAGTTAAGAAGTTTTATTTTTCCAATAACGGGAAATGACTCAAATTCCACGCTGGAGAACAAAATGTGAAGGTTATATTTCTCAATGGGTTCGCTAATTAATGTGTTATGTGTTGTCAGCTGAAAGAAGGAAAGTGGTGGCTGAGCTTTAGGGGAGTAAATGGGTGGAGAGAGAGAGGGTAAAGCTTTATAAGGCTCAGGTGAGACCTTCATTCTGCACACGCTGAGCAGGCACTGATGACAGAGAACCTGCCTCAGCACCAATCTGGGCTTGTAATCACTCTGATTTGTTAACTAAATGAATCGTGTCCAGGCCGGTATTTCCGGGGAGACATTTTTATAACAGAAAAACAGAAGCTGGCAGAAAAGGTGGGAGATGAGCTCAGCAGCTGTTAGATGAGAGAGTGGTGGAGGCTTCGGCTTGCTTGAGTAGATTTCTCATTTTTAAATCTGTATATATTATGGAGGGGAACATTTGGAGCAATAAGCAACAGTAGAGGAAGTGTTGTTTCAGGGGAATAAATACACATCTAAAAACTAAACCAGGCCAGTATTTATCTCAAAATATAGTGCACATAATACTGTATATATTCCACAATAACAACTCAAAGAGTTCACGTGCCCCTGCTTAAAATATAAGCTAAGAACAGCATGAATTAACCTGCTGATCCAAGCTGGTTTATGCTAGTTAGTACCGGTTTGGTTTAGTTTAAAAGCCTGGTGGGAAAATCAACACACCATCATCCATAACAAAATCTATGCTGGTGACCTACGCTGGTCTTTTCAGAATGGATGGTCTTAACTATCGTCATCTATAAAACAAGATCTGATAAATATATCTGCAAGCAGCAATAATGGGGCCAATAATGGTAGATCGGAGATCATGTTTGTAAAATTAAGCATGATTTCAGTATTACACTAAGCATGAATTAACAACTTTGACCAACGGCTTCTAGAATATCTGAACATGATTTGGGGACAAATTTCAAAATGGTGGACAGGCGATATGACAGACCTTGAAAATATGATCATAATAGTTTTAAATATGACTCAAGGAATCTAACGCAGTTTCAATATGAAGTTTGTTTGAAGGCCATTCTTTCTTATAGTTAAAAGCTAAAATTACATGTAAATTCAATCTGTTGTTAGCTCCACAGAGTTGGAGGCAACTTGAGGATCTTTCCATTCAGTGTGTCCTCCGCCTTTCAGATGACCGTGTCCTCCGAGACACGGCCATCTTGACAGTTAGCATCTTGAACTTGAACGCCCTGATTGAGTGATTCAAGCCTCGATGGTCTAAAATCTCAGCATGTGTGACTGTATAAGGAGAACACGTTCTTGCTATTGCAATACCTCTGCCCATTTTTCTAACAACTGAATCGATGTGCTCAGTCCATAATAGATGACTGTCCAAGACAGCGCTCAGCAATTTAGCTTTGTCCACCAGTTGTATGGGTTCCCCAGATATGGATAGCTCCAGTTGACACTTAGCAACCAATTCGTGTCATGACCCAAAACAATACTTTTAGTTTTAAATATATTTAAAAAATATATTTAAATAAATATATTTAAAAAAAAATTTTTTGTTTTGAGCCACTCATATATTATATTCAATTCACTTGACAAAATTGTATTTAATTCATGGCATGTACGTGCTGCATAATATACAGTGGAATCATCCGATTGTTATACCTGCATTTTTTACAGCAGTGGGCAAGTCATTAATACAAATTGAAAACAGGAGTGGTCCCAGACAACTTCCTTGAGGTATAAACTACTAGAGGAAAGATGGGCAAAAACCATAACATTTGAACTTATCAATTAAAATATCATGATCAATGACATCATATGTGGCACTGAAGTCTAACATAACTGCTCCCACTATTTTTGAGTCATCAATCTCCCTCAACCAATTATCAGTCATTTTTATTAGTGCTGTGCAAGTAGAGAACCCCTTTCTGTATGCATGTTGATATTTAGTAGTGAAGCTGTTATTGTTAAAATAGTTTTGTATCTGACCATAAATAATCTTCTGCATAACCTTGCTCAGCACAGGAAGAATACTTATTGGTCTACTATGAGGCCCACTAAAAGATAACTTGTTACCCTTAAGCAATGGAATTATTTTTCCCTCCTTCCACACAGGATACACCCCACATAGCAAACATCTATTTAATATGTGACTTAAAGGACCCAAAATGTAATCAGCAGCAATGTTTAGCATCTTACTATCAAGATTGTCAGTGCCTGTGCCATATTCAGGAAGAATCTTCAGCAATATCTCAACATCTCAAGCCTCTACACAATTGAATTGAAACATACAATTTTTACTATACATTATTTCAATACATATCATTTCACAAGGGTTTGAAACAGTACCACCTAGGTGCTGCCTCAAATTGTTCACCTTATTGATAAAGAAGTAATTAAAATAGTTAGCTATATCTTGGGGCTTAGTTAAAAACATACCATCTGATTCAACAAAAGACGCACATGCATTTTTCTTCCTTCCCATGATTTCATTAAAGGTATTCCAAAACAATTCCAGCATATTTATAATTCTCAATTATTTTCCTGTAATATTTATTTCTTCTTCATTTTGCTTAATTTAGTCACATGATTTCTTAGTTTACAGTACTTTACTCTATCCTGAACTAAACCTGATTTTACTGCTACCAGTTTAGCTTCCTCCCTCTGTTTCATTAAATTCTTTAAAGGTGCATCCATTGGGCTGTTTTAGTTTTAGCTGTGAACTTTTTCATAGGTGCATGCCTATTTATGATTTCCATAAATATAGTCATGAAAGCAGTTGAGGAAACTGGTTCATCAGCACTGTACACAATTTTCCAATTAATATTTCTGACATCATCCACAAAGTGATTTTTAACAAATCTTTTGTATTACCATCTGCATTGAACTTTGGCTCTTGCTTTAGGAATTTTAACCTTTCTACTGAAAGCAACCATATTGTGGTCATTAAAACCTACTGGCACAGAAACTGTATTTGAGCATAGCTCAGGGACATTAGTATATATGTGATCAATACATGTAGAGGAAGTATAGCCTGCTTGATTAGTGAAAACTCTTGTTGGCAGGGAAACAATTTGGGATAAATTACAAAGATTAATTAATGATATTTTTTTCTTCCTTGGGCAATTACTGGCTAACCAATCTATATTCATATCTCCAAGCAAATATATTTCACTATTCACATCAGACACTCTGTCAATCGATTTACATAATTGAGAGAAATTGTCAGCGTCAGCATCAGGAGGTCTGTAACAGCAGCCCACCACTATTGGTTTCAAGTGGGGTAGATGTACCTGAACCCACAATGCTTCTACACAATCATCATAAGATCAGAACATAGTTTAACAGGAACACGGCTTTGTACAAAAATGGCTAAACCACAACCATGTATATTTCTGTCCCTCCTAAAGAGGGAGTAACCATTAACCAATAACTCAGAGTTCTGAACAGATGGATCTAAATGAGTCTCAGATACCGCCAATATATGAATGGAATTTGCAAGCACCAGATTATTCAAGTCATGTATCTTGTTCCTTATGCTACATATGTACAATTACCAAGCCTTTATTTGGGAGCTTTAAAGGGCTCAATGTCCTTATTAAGGATAAGAAGCATCCTTGGTCGTAAAGTCATACATTTATAGTTAGTAACTTTTTCTGGGTTTGTTGATCAGCTTGTCATACCTCAACACTGCAGAATCACCCCTCTCAAAGGCTGCATGCAGGTCTGGCATTAACTCCTTCCATTTCTTCTTAATAAGGTCAGAGTAATCTTCATTGATGTAAATCTGTGTTCCTTTGAATTTCTTAGCCTGTGATTGAATCATCTGCTTGTCCTTGTAGTGCAGGAGTTTTACTATGATTTGTCTCGGCCTACTATCGTCAAACTTCCCAAATCTATGGGCCCGTTCTATTTCAATATCCTTCACATTCAGGCCCAATTTCTTTCCTAGTATTTCTTGTACTTTAATTTCTGACATTTCCCAGTTTTCCCCTTTATCCTCAGGAACACCATCAATAATAATATTGCTCCAACGTGATTTAGCGCTTTGGGAACATCTTTAGGCGTGACCAGCTGTGAATATGTGTGTATACCCACACCGCCGCACTGTGGATATCTGGACCCCTTACGGTTGTGTTGTTGAGCTCACAAGAGCGCGAGAGGTCTCAGACATTGGCATGGACATCCAACTATAAAATCTTATGAATATGTGCGGAGAGGACCAGCCTGCAGCATTACAAACATGCTGCAGAGGGACACCTCTAGCCAAGGCTTTAGAGGAGGTGACCCCTCTGGTAGAGAGAGCCCTGATCCCTACTGGCAAGCCTCGTAGGCCAGGGCAATAGCATCCCTCACCCAATGTGACATTGTCTGCTTGGTGGCGGCTGCCCCCTTTTTACGGCCCCCATTTCAAACAAATAGTTGCCCTGACTTATGCCACTGGCTAGTGCGGTGGACGTAAGCCTGAAGGGCACAGACTGGACAAAGTCTGTGAAGTCTTTCCTGATCCAGCATTGTAAATGGTGGGGAAAAGAAGGCTTCAAGAGTGACCGAATGTACGGCCGAGAAAGGAACCTTAGGCAGGTAGTCAGGATGAGGGTGTAATATTGCTTTAGCCATTCCTGGGGTAAAATCTAAGCAGGATGGCAAGACAGACAGAGCCTACAAATCCCCAATTCTTTTTAGAGAAATTAACCGCCTTAAGAAAAACCATCTTGAGAGTCAGAAGTTTATCAGATGCAAACCTTAGAGGTTCAAAGGGGGTCTCAACCAGATTCTGTTCGTAGCAGGAGGTCTTAATCGCATGGCTCCACGAACGAAGCAAGCGAGCAGAGGTGGTTTCCTCAATGGCTTCCCATCAATCAAGGCATGGCAAGCTGACAGAGCGGCCATATAAACCCTGAGGTTGGCGGAGCATGTGCCTGCTGATAATTTTCCCTGCAGAAAAACCAGAACTGAAGCAATCTGGCAGTTAACTGGATCTGCATTATGTGCACTGCACCATCTTACAAAGACTCCCCATTTATTGGCATAACTTCTTCTAGTAGAGGGAGCCCTAGCACCTAGAAGGGTCTCGATAACTTCAGGTGAAAGCCCAGTATCCTTCAGTTGGTACCCTTCAGGGGCCAAACATGAAGGTTCCACAACTCGGGCCAGAGATGAAATATTGTCCCCTGAGACAGAAGGTCCCTCCTGTCTGGAATTGCCCAAGTTAGAACCATACCTTGTTCGGCCAACGCAGCGCATTAGTAAGAGGCAGGACCCTTGCTGGCGATCTCTGGCCAAGACTCCCGGGAGCAGAGAAACCGGGTGACTCAGAGAGAAGTAGAGGGGACATTGCGCTGTTTGTTGGGAGGCAAAGAGGTCCACTTCTGCTCTGTAAAATCTCAACCAGATTTGTTCCACTACCTCGAGGTGGATTTTCCACTCCCCTGCCGGTATTTTCTGTCTGGACAGTAAATCTGCACCCACATTCAGGCATCTGGGGATATATACTGCTCTGATTGACAGGAGCTTGCCCAGGGCCAAAAGGAGAATCTGCCGTGCCAGTCTGTTGCAGCTGGCAGGACCGTAGACCTCCTTGATGGTTTATGTAAGAGACTACCGCTGTGTTGTCCAGCCTGACCTGCTGCCTGATAAGCTTTCCCCACAAGCTTAGAGGTGGTCCTATACGGCTTTGTGGGGAGAGTGGGTCTCTTTAGAGATGACGCAGAGCCAGATGAGAGATAACCCGCAAGTGTCTCTTCTACCCGCAGCATCATGGAATACCCCCGTGCCTCAGCACCCACGATAGTCGAATATGTTGATGTCAAAGATACGAAGACACAGGAGGTATAAGTGTCCTCCGTGAATGAGAAAGCTCGTCATGGAGGTCATCAAAGAAAGGAAGGGACTGAAGTAGCGTTCCCTTCCTTTGGCCACCAGACAGAAGTCTGTCTTCCAACTTTGAGCGTTTGAGGGTCTCTTGTTCACGTGGCCAGTCTAGCTGTATTCTGGCCACCGCCCGAGTAACCACCTCGAGCAGTTCCTCAGCCGCTTTATTATCATGCGAGGAATGCTCAGAAGTGGGTTGCTCAAAGTCCGCAGACTCCAGAAAGATTTGGCGTCCCCCTCATGAACCAAAGAGGTGCCGGAGTGTGCTTCAAGATCACGAGAAGGACCGGCTGGATCTGGGGAGAGAGTGAGCGATAGGCCAGATCCATACTAGAGCCCCACGATGGAAGAGTGGGTGCTGACTCTCGGAAGTAAGCGAGACGAGTGTGAAGCATTTTGTCTGAAAGCAGATCGTTTTTGACTGGGTTGAGAAGCACAACACACTCAGAATGGTCTGAAGATAAAAGACCTGACAATGCACCTGTGGCGCATCTATTTATAGCACCTGTACCAGTGCATCCTGATGATGTCACAGGCGGAGGCTATAAATTCTAGTCAATTTCATTGACGTGTTGCACACATATTTACAGCTGGTCACTCCTAAATATGTTCCCAAAGCGCTAAATCAGTGCAGCTTCAAAGTGTAGCTTTTGATAGGGAACAGTAGGTCTCAAACCAGAATTTGTTCAAAATCTCTCTTTATGAACTGCATCCACAGCTATTTACTCAATAAACAACTTAGATAACTGTGATTAACTAATATTAAATTAGTATTTTGATTAAAACAAGTGAATAAATATAAAAAAGTGAACAAGGATGAAACAATAGCTGATCCGTACTGCTCAACTGATACCGACATGAAGAGTGTGGCCTCTCACCCTTTGTGTTTGTGTTTTCCACAGTGAACATCAGAGTCCCAGACAGATGCAGTGACAATGCTCATTTGTGTGAGATAGGAAGGAGTGTCAGTGTCCATGATGGGGACTAGCGAGGTTAGGGTACAAGGGCTAGATATTTGATTGTTCTGTTGGGTTGAAGGTCAGAGGGGAGACAGAAAAACGGGTGACACTCAGGTTTTGTTGACCAAATTGCTTTTTGTGTATGGAATGAAAGGAGACACAGGAAGGAAAACTCAAGCGAGTGACTGTAGGAATGAAGATGGACGGAGAAAGAGACAGGGATGCAAGAGTTTTAGAAAGTTCACTTAAAGAGCAACAAACAAGTCTTAGCATACTTGTCAAGAAGTCTACCTATAATATAAACAAACAGACACTGCCAGTCTGTAAAAGTATGTGTGTCTATTTGTGTTTTTGTCTTACAGGCTATTTTTGGTCAAATTAATGAGACTAAAGGAAAACTGTGAGTACACTTACAACCCTTACCTTGTAAATGGAATCAGATTTCTTTTTGATAGTAGTTCTAAGTCCACTGCTGTTTTTGGAATCCAGTTTAGGCTACCTCTAACGTTACTGGATTATGTTTCCTATCCTACTTCTTTTTGAAAACACTAGAAAGAAATAATGAGAAATGAAAATGTATGTAATGAATGAGAACAGAACACAAATAATGCTATATTTACCACTGGGAAACTAAGCTAATTTGTATACCCGAGTTTCTGAGTTGGTAACAGCCATAAACTTTCTACATGGAAAAGTAAACATTTTCTTATTCTTTTTTTTCCCAATGCAGCTGCCTCGCTATCGCTTGCCATTTCAGTCACATACTGCATATTTAAGTATATCAGTAACCATTTCATGCAAATAGTACATTTTTTAGACAAAGAACACGACATGTATTCGACCAAATGATGCCACAGAAATACTAGACTAATCGTGCAAGTTAGGACAAATCAAAAACACACAAGTAGGCACACATACTCTTGCAAATGGTAGTTTATTATGGGTAGACATGTATTGCATTGTGTCTGGTTAGGGCATGGTGTTAGACACATAAATTCCACTCTGAGGAAATACAGACATGTTTGCAAAGGGCGATTGTGCTGCACGCATGAGTGGCACTGAAGATTGGGACAAACAGCCAATCAGACTTGTGCCTCGCAGGTTTTTCTTTCATCTGTTTATCGAGATGTGTATAATTTACCAAGTACTAAACAGAATTTCTTGTCAAAGGCCAATCTGTGACAGGTCTTGGATTGGGAAAAACATCCATATCTGGCTTATGGCAGGTGTTAATTCCCTGTTTAACAGTTACTTTACTGTTTGTCTTTCAAAGATCTACCTGGAAGTTTAGAAAAGATCAAAGATTGAGCAATCTTTTCCTTTTCTTTGATGTGTCTTATTCTCTGTGCTTTCTATCTGCTTTTGTGCAGGTCCAGAACAGACATTTGTCAAAGCACATCAGTCAAAAACACTTGTGTGTCTTTGTGTGAGTATGTGCAAGTGTCTATGTGTGTGCATGTAGCTTAGCTCACTGACCTAAAATGACCATATCTAGGCCAAGACAGCTTCGTTATGTCTGCCAAAACACTTAACATGCATTTTACGCTAATTGAAATAAGCAGAGTATGCTGCCATTATTCATTTAACAAAGATACATGGTATCACAGAAATGCCCTGACCCTCTATTGAAACTGTCGGGTATTCGGATAAGTCACCTCTCCCTACTGAGAAGAACATAAAGCAGTCCTGACACTACAATTGCTATGTAATCTAATCTTCATACTGCTCTCCCTTCCTCAGTGCATTAACAGTAGCACTACCTTTAACACTAAACGACTTAATGATCTCCAAGTATTCCTCCGAGCCTTTACTCACTCCCCACCACCTAGTTTTGTTCTCACACAAGAATAGCCACTGATGTCATCGTCTGAGTTCAGTAAAAGACACGCACTGAAAAATGATCTGAAGGATGCTAGAAAAGGCTGTTAATTCCCTCCTGTTCCTGTAAGTACTTAAGACTCATCATAAATAGACTAAACTTACTCTATGTCTGTGATATGATTGGCTGGATTGAGTGTCCATAATTTTGGCAAAACTTATCAGTCATGCTTGTTATTTCAAAAGAGCCCAACTGTCTGGTTCCAGAAGTGAAAATTCCATTCATTTATCCCATAGACTAATTGATTATCAACAATAACTTATAAACTTTTAAAAACAGACCTACCACGAGCTATGTGTTCATTGATGGTATATGCTTCCGTTGAAGCAATCTGCGTTATTTTAACTATTACCCATGGTAAAGCAGAGAAAGATCCACCAATTAGAGAACAACATGGATAAAACTTGGCTTGGAGCGACAGCCCACTTCCATGATGCACTGTAAATGACATAATTGAGTCGGTCTCTCTTGACCCTTAAACTACTCTTGTACACATCGGAATATTTAGCAAAAAACATATATTGTTTCTATTGTTATAAACTTATAGTCAACCACCTATAATCAATAGTTTTTTATTCAATGGCATCATTTGTAATGCTTCTTGGGATTGCAGTGTGTACCCTCTTAAAAGACAGTAAGTACACAGCCTTGTACATTTGTCTTTATTTCTGAAAAATTCTTTTTTTGACTCAAAACAAAGTTTGTGATGTTGTGATTTTCCTTGGAGATGCTTGGTTTGGTTCATGCCTTACAACTCTTTTATGAATTTTATAAAAAGTCTGGAAGAAATTAATGAGGAAAATAATTCCGGAACCCAGACGGCTGAAAAAGTGGGTGGGCACAATTGCGATCTATTATCAATATGAATATTGCTCATGCTTACAAGTGTTGGGGTGGGCCTTTTGGGCCAGTAAGCAACCACCCAGAACACCCTAGCATATGTATAACCATGCACTAAAACAATTCAGAACACCATAGCAACCACCTAGGACACCCTAGCAACCACATAGCCATGTCATGGCTACCACCCACTTCAGCCTTGCATTGTGGCTTTTTTTTTTGGCATGGGTAAGCACCACTCACATTTATTGTAAGTACTAGGTGACTCCCCTGACTGGCTTAGAAACCACTTGTACCTTTAGAGGAACTGTCAGGTTCACCCTAGTTCAGTTGTGGGCTCAGGGGTGCCAGACGGTCTAATCCAAACAGGCTTAGAGGGTCTTCTTGGCATTGTACTGCCTGGATCAAAATACGAGTCTTGCAGTATTCACATTTTTTTTTTTTTTACTTAAATGGATTGTTATTTTATTTATTTAGCACCATGAGTATAAAAGAACAATATACAAACACAGAACAGAGGACAAAAATGTACTGGAGTGATTTTAAACCCAATTTTCATATCATTTAACTATCCCTTAAAAGTACCTTTCTGAATTTTTCTGGTTTCTTTGTGTGATTTAATAGCCGTGTAGATTCCTAAGAACTTATTCCAAATTGAATGTATTCCAAATTGTGTTTTTTATTTTTGGGTGGAGCATGCTGTGAGGCTCAGAGCTCACTGCCAATGCAATCATCTCATGCCTTTCTACTTAAATTAAAGATCTGTTGGTTTGGCTCAATTTTTGCTCTTTTACTGTGTGCAGTATGAGTATGTACTGTACTCTCCTGATGTCCATTTCCTTCTGTGGCTGACTAACTAGAGAAGAGGTTTGTTGATCTGTGTGTGTGTGTGTGTGTGTGTGTGTGGGTGCATAGGGACAAGTTCTACCTTGCTGACACTCCCTGGTATCCATGTTTCCCTTACTAAAATAAAGTGCTCCAGCAAACTCCTGTAGCAAATCTCTGTTAAACATTACCATAAATTTGCCAAAAAATGTACTGCAAGTGTGCTGCAAATAAACAATTTTTAAAAGGTCTTTTGTGTGTGTGTGTGTGTGTGTGTGTGTGTGTGTGTGTGTGTGTGTGTGTGTGTGTGTGTGTGTGTGTGTGTGTGTGTGTGTGTGTGTGTGTGTGCTGTTCCCATAGCTCTAGAGAGAAATCAGTATTTTCTAAGATGGCACAGAATGTCAGGTCATGTGGGATAGTGTGACCCTAAAAAGGATGTAAACAGATATTGTGTTTGTTGCTGCTCCCAGGATGCAAACAGCTAAGGGGAAAAACTAGGTTTGAGTTACATCTGCTTGTATGAGAGAGAGGAATCAGAGTGGAGAGGAGAATGAAAAGAAGATGGCAACAACATATCCTGACCAGGCATTTTCTATATTCTAAATGATGAGAAAAAAACTAAAACAAAACTGCACACAGATGTTCATTGTTTTCTACGAAATTGGCTCAGGTTTAATCGGATTGCTTTCCAATGCAGCAAAAAAGTTATACAATTAAAATATATATATTTAAGCTTCTTGCTGTGTAGCACTGTCGCATCACATCAAGAAAGTCCCTGGTTCGAGACACTGCTCACCCTGGGCCTTTCTATGTGGAGTTTGCATGGATTTTCTCTGGGTGCTCCGGTTACCCCACAGTCCAAAAACATGCAAGTTAGGTGAACTGAAAATTTGAAATTGCCTGTTGGTGTGAGTGTGAATGTTTATGTCTGTGTGTCTCATAGCTGTGATGGACTGGCCACCTGTCCAGGGCGTTTCCCTGCCTTCGGCCCGATACAACTGGGATTGGCTCCAGCACTACCCTACACAGGACAAGCGGCTAAAGAGGATGGATTTTACAACATGAGTGGTTACATATACAATTGTGTATACTATAGGTATTGTGATACTTTAGCTGGTATCTGTCACGATTACCTGTTGTCTGCCCTGTGTTCTCTGTCGCACTATCACGTTTATGTCATGTTTCCTTGTCTGCTCCGTGTTTTCCACTTCACCCGTCACCGTTCGCGCTCCATGTCGTGTTTTCCTTGTTGTTCGCCCCGTGTTTCACTGTCCTTGTCAAAACTACAATTCCCACAATTCCTGGCCTCTCTCACTGCCTGCACTCATCATTGTTCTCACCTGTGTCTCGTTTAGTCTTCATTGTGTTTGTGTATTTAACCGTGTCTGTTTCTCCTTTCCCCCGTCAGTCTTTGTTGTAAGTTGATGCCTGTTTCCCATGCTTCCATCATTGTTCTCCCCGTTGTTCTCCCCGTTGTTCTCCCCGTTGTTCTCCCCGTTGTTCTCCCCGTTGTTCTCCCCGTTGTTCTCCCCGTTGTTCTCCCCGTTGTTCTCCCCGTTGTTCTCCCCGTTGTTCTCCCCGTGTACGCTTCCTGTGTTATGTTAACCCTTTGTTTGCCTTTCGTGTTTTGTTTATCATTTTCCCATCGTGGATGTTTACTTTAGTTCATGTTTTGTATTACCCTTGTTGTCTAAATAAAACCTCCGCTGCGACTAGATCCACATCCTGTGTCTGCCTCCACCTTCAACCGTGACAGAAAGACCGACCGCAAAAATGGATCTAGCAGCGGTTTTCACCACACTGGCCCAGGCAAATTTTCCCATTCGCGAGTACTCACGGCTCTTCTCCACGGTCGCCATCCACACCGGGTTCGACGACGCTTCCCTGAAGCTCATCTACCGGGGCGGGTTATCATCAGCCCAGTGTCGGGAAGCGCCAGAATCCGGAGAGCACACGTGGAGGGAGTACGTGAGTTTCACCCTCAAGAAACTCGCACCCGAGGAACCACTCCTCGTGTTTCCGGCTGTCGAGCCTGAGCCCCTGCCTTCCCGGATCGATGAGCCAGCGCAGCCAACTTCTTCCGCCCGGAGAAGGAGAAGGAAAGCCTCCGCTCTCCAGCTCATGCCTGCCACGGTCAACGAGCCAGCACCCGTGCCTGCCACGGTCAGCGAGTCAGCGCCTGCCACGGTCAGTGAGCCGGCACCTACGCATATCACGGTGAGCGAGCCAACGCCTACGCACATCACTGTGAGCGAGCCTGTCGCCCCTGAAGTCCCTGAGCCAGCGCCTGTAGCCTCGACCGTCCCTGAGCCAGCGCCTGTAGCCTCGACCGTCCCTGAGCCAGCGCCTGTAGCCTCGACCGTCCAAGAGCCAGCGCCTGTAGCCTCGACCGTCCAAGAGCCAGCGCCAGCAGCCAGGACCGTCCAACAGCCAGCGCCCCTCGAACCCTCTAGGGCTCCGCCTCTCGAGCCTCCCAGGGCTCCGCCTCTCGAGCCTCCTAGGGCTCCTCCTCTCGAGCTTTCCAGAGCTCCTCCTCTCGAGCTTTCCAGAGCTCCGCCCCTCAAGTCACTCGGGCCTTCCAGGGCTCCGCCCCTCAAGTCACTCGAGCCTTCCAGGGCTCCACCTCTCAAGTCTCTCGAGCCTTCTAGAGCTCCGCCCCCTGAGCCTCCTACGGCTCCGCCTCCCGAGCCTCCCACGGCTCTGCTCCCAGAGACTCCAGAGCTTTCTACGGATCCACCTCTTAAGCCTCCTACGGCGCCACCGCCCTCGGCTCCGCCTCCTGAGCCCTCCTCGGCTCCGTCTCCTGAGCCCTCCTCAGCTCCGTCTCCTGAGCCTTCCTCAGCTCCGTCCCCAGAGCCTTCCAGGCCTCCGCCTCTAGAGCTGCCTACGGCGCCACCGCCCTCGGCTCCACCTCCTGAGCCATCCTTGGCTCCGCCTCCTAGGCCTTCCTCAGCACCGTCTCCTGAGCCCCCAGAGCCTCCCTCAGCTTTATCTCCAAGGCCCCTTGGATCAGCCCTAGCCCTTTGGCCTCCTCCCAGGCCCCCTGAACCAGCCCTTGCCTTACGGCCAGCCTCCGGGCCATCTAAACCCGACCCTGCCCGGGCAACACCTCCCAGACCACCGAAACCTGTCCCTGCCCGGTCGATACCTCCCTGGCCTCCTAAACCTTTCCCTTTGTGCCCCCGCGGACTGCCTAATTGCCCCTTGTGCCCCCACGGACTGCCTAATTGCCCCTTGTGCCCCCACGGACTGCCTAATTGCCCCATGTGCCCCCGTGGACTGCCTGGTTTCCCCTTGTGCCCCCGTGGACTGCCTAATTTCCCCTTGTGCCCCCATGGACTGCCTAATTGCTCCTTGTACCCCCTTACTCTGTCTTTGTGTGCCATGTGTCCTCTTTGGTCTGTTAGTTTTTCCTCCCTTCTAGCCCCTCTCGCCCTGTACATCTGTTTATTCCTGTTGGTTTTTCCCTGCTGTGTCTTAAGTCCGTCTGGAATCCGGTCCTTTTGAGGGGGGATTCTGTCACGATTACCTGTTGTCTGCCCTGTGTTCTCTGTCGCACTATCACGTTTATGTCATGTTTCCTTGTCTACTCCGTGTTTTCCACTTCACCCGTCACCGTTCGCGCTCCATGTCGTGTTTTCCTTGTTGTTCGCCCCGTGTTTCACTGTCCTTGTCAAAACTACAATTCCCACAATTCCTGGCCTCTCTCACTGCCTGCACTCTTCATTGTTCTCACCTGTGTCTCGTTTAGTCTTCATTGTGTTTGTGTATTTAACCGTGTCTGTTTCTCCTTTCCCCCGTCGGTCTTTGTTGTAAGTTGATGCCTGTTTCCCATGCTTCCATCATTGTTCTCTCCGTTGTTATCCCCGTGTACGCTTCCCGTGTTATGTTAACCCTTTGTTTGCCTTTCGTGTTTTGTTTATCTTTTTCCCATCGTGGATGTTTACTTTTGTTCATGTTTTGTATTACCCTTGTTGTCTAAATAAAACCTCCGCTGCGACTAGATCCACATCCTGTGTCTGCCTCCACCTTCAACCGTGACAGTATCATAACATAAGATGCTATTGTGTGTATTGTGACAACTTGTTCTGCAACTGCTAATCTACAAAATCTATAATAATCGAAAATTAAAACATTCGACACTGCTTTAAATTTTCTCTGTCAGTGACGCCACTTTACAATCACTTTAAAGTAGAGAAAAATGTGTTTGCATGATAAAAATCATTTGAAAAATGGTTAAGCAGAAAAAACTCATCCCAAGTTGTCCAGTGCACATGCATTCATTATGTTAAACACTTCAAAGAAAATCACAAGCACACAGTTTAATGTGGGTCGTTGTTGCATCAGGTTCATTAACAGTGCTTTTGCTGTTTAATGCTCTTGGGTGTTATTTCTCTCCAGTAAAATGTTTGTGTTTACCACTTGTAACAAATCTCCTTTAAATTTCACAGAGCAAGCGAGTGTGCATGCAGTCACGTGACATCAATCAAACTGATCGCAACAGAAAACTATGCAGTTTGACAAAATCAAATATAGGTTTAAATGTAATCAAAATTCCCTTATAGTTATAGAATACAGACATAACAACATTCCAACTCTTACCAGTTAATACTTAGATTGTGCTTTTGTTTTTCTTTAATATCATTTATAATGCTGTGGTTTAAATTGTCCTGCCAAACAGATGACAAACAGTAAAAAAAATGAAAAATTCCATTAATATTTTAACCTTTTTATTTAAAACCTTCTGTCCACAATGTACAGCATACAGTTTTTTTTTTAAATAAATAAACTGTAATAAAATACTGGAACAAAATTAGCTTTTTTTTAATCTAATTTATCAATTAATTAAAGAAATAATCGAAGATTAATCTATTATATAAATAATCAATAGTTGCTAGGCCACGAACATACTAATATGTTTTCTTTTGAAAACGCATCTTCTTCTCTATGTTTTGGCCTTCCGTCCACACCGAGACAGCTTTTTTGAAGGCGAAAACGTAGCTTTTCGAAACCGATCTCTCAAGTGGATACATCTGAAATGTACATAAATAGATGCCTCATTAGCGGCTGTTCCTATGGGCCGCTATATGTAAGCTGTCCACCATATTGGAAAAGTCAAAGTAAATAATTCTAAATATTGAATATTATAAAAGTGACTCTAAACAGAAATTAAATATTTAAAGCTCTTATACTGTAAATATTATGAATTATCAGAGGTTCTTACAATCGTAGGCAGCACAATATTGTGGCACAAAATTGTAATGCAAAAAGTTGATATGGAGTTCAGAAATTATAAAACATAAAAACAGGTATCAAACTCTGTATCGGTACTGGTACTCGTTCTCAAAAAAACGGTATCAGGACATCCGTAGTTACTACAACCTTCACATTGCATTCCTTTAAAGGTGACGGGAAGTTTACACGGAATTGCTGTCTGTGACAAAACAAGAGTAACAGTTAAGAGTTTTCATATGTTTTAGTGTTGATGAGAAACTTTTAAAAAAATGCTTGAAAACACCAGTGTGGAAGGACAGCATTTCAAAATGCAGTTTCCAAATGTATCTGGATTAATTTGGACAAAGCCCTGGTAAAACCATTGAAACAAATGAAAGGAAGTTACAAGATGTGGATCTAAGTGCAGCAAAACAGTCTTAAATAAAATAAACACTGTACAGGATAACTGTGTAAACACAGGAACAAAGCAAACATCTACAAAGGGAAGGGGGCCAATAAACAGGAGATCAAAATACATAACTGACAAAGACTAAGCAAACAACAAGGCATTATATACACAATGGTTAATGAGTAAATGAAAGACAGGTGAAAACAATCGAGGACAGCTGGCAGTGATGAGGGCAAGGAATTATGGGAAGTGTAGTCCGGGAGGAACAGATGACAGGGGAGAAACACAAGGCAAACAACAGTGAATCATGACAACCATAGTGCTTTTGTGTGTGTTTGTGTGTGTGTGTTTGTGTGTGTGTGTGTGTGTGTGTGTGTGAGCGTGTATTTATCACTTTGTGGGGACCAAATGTCCCCATAAGGATAGTAAAACCCGAAATTTTTGACCTTGTAGGGACATTTTGTCAGTCCCCATGAGGAAAACAGCTTATAAATCATACTAAATTATGTTTTTTGAAAATCTAAAAATGCAGAAAGTTTTCTGTGATGGTTAGGTTTAGGGATAGGGTTAGGGTCATGGGATAGAATATATAGTTTGTACAGTATAAAAACCATTATGTCTATGGAAAGTCCCCATAAAACATGGAAACACAACATATGTGTGCGTGTGTGTGTGTGTGTGTGTGTGTGTGTGAAGAAGAGAGAGAGAACTTTGTGCATGCCCATGTTTACTCTCTCTCTCTCTCTGATAAACATTGTCTCCATCTGTCAGCTCAGATGGTATTGAATAAGAACTGGTGTGTTTTCTCTGTAACTCAGAACAAGTAGTCTGAAATATTTGATAATCTCCCACATGGCCACAATGTCTTTTATTTGAGCTGTCTGGAACATACACATCAGACAGACTGATCAAATTACTACAGTTCTATAAAACTCCCTGGGTCTAATTCACTTAATCTCTCTCTCTGATGTAAAGAGTTCTCAGTATTCCTTCAGTTTGACTTTTGCTCCAATACAGAAGTGGTTTACTTTGTAAAGCAAACACAAGTAAAAACAGATTACACATGACACCCTCATGTATTCCAAACCGTATGAGTGTTTTTCTTCCATGGTACATGGTCATATTTTGGTGACTGGATCTCCTAAAATGACAGATCAAAATGATATGCTGAGAATATACAGTATATAGTTATATGCTGAGAATATTTCCTTCGCCGCAGCGATCAAATCTAAAATATCTGTGTTCAATAAAACATTCCCTGTCAAAATACATCATGCCAGATTTGATGTCAATGACGATCGGTCACATGACTCTTGATGTGCCACGTTTGAACTGAACACAACCACAAATTAAATTTCAGCTACAGCGGAGGCGAATATTTTCAGATAATAACATCTTTATTTTTGGTCTGTTCTTCACACTATTGTATAGCTTCAGAAGATGTCAAATCTAGCACACAAAACACTTTGCCTATTTTACTGTGTTTTCTGTCCTTTTTTGAGCTTGACAGTCTCTGTCCCATTTATTATTGTTTTATGGAAAAGAACAGCTTGGACATTTAGCAAAACATCTAATCTTGTGTTCTACGAAATAATGAACATCACACAGTTTCGGAACATCATGAAGTTGTGTAAATAATGTTAGAATTTGTATTATTCCTGTAATGCAAAGGCTAATACTGTTATTTATTAATTTTATTAATTAACTTTTTATTTCAATTCCATCCCATCTGCTATCTGGTTCAACAGTCTTTGTTAGTCATTCCCATAAAATAAACAAATGAATCCCACAAACGATCAGAAAACGGGATTGCGCCATCTCTTCTTAGGAAATGGATCATCAAAATGTCACTTGTTTATAACTGACTTAAGAGAGCAACGTACCACAGTATACATCACACAACTGCCCACTTCCCTCTGCCATATATTGGAGGATGTGGAGCCTACATGGAGGGCTAATTGTGGCACAGCGGTCCAGACATTATTTTCAGCCATCTCAAGCCTTAATATAGCAGCAGAGATTCCCATCAAGAGGCCGTTGCTCCCTTACACTAGTTGCTCTTGAAAAGTATTCAGAATATAGCAGCAAAATGAGGCTCTTGTCTCCCCAGAGTGGAGTTAACTGTGCCACATGCCTTCAGTGGAACGCAGGTGAATAAGTGCGAACTGGAAGCAGGTGGCTGTGTTTGTAATGCATTTCTGCTTAGAGAGGTGGACACCACAGATGTTCAGAAGGGGTTTGTCACTGTAAGTTCTTTACCAAAGTTTAATTGTAGATTAAGTGCAGAAGATTAGATATTAGGTAAGTCTTACAAGAAGAATGATCATCTTTAAATTGCTCATACTGTAGGGTCAATCAGTCAAATATTTGTTGGTACTGATGGGGTGGTCTGTGTTTATGTATTTTAACAGGCAGTGTGAAGTGAGATACAAACGGTTTTGTGATGATGTCATCAGGGTAGAGTTTGAAAGAAGTGCAGTGGTTTAGGAGAGGATGGGCAAATCATTTTCAGATTTAACACCATTATGAAATAGCCTTCACAACCCAATTTAATCCAATAATGGGACATATTTTCAAGTGAAAAATAAAGAAAAATTAAGAGGTATTAAATTCTCAATATAAATATTTATATTAAGAATTTATGTTAATTGATTAAAATTAAGTATTGGACATAAAGAATAACACCGTATATTTTTCATTTGTTATTAGAGATGCCGGATAAAAGGTACAGAATGCCCCTGAAAATCAAATCGAGGGGGCTAATATTATACCTTAATAGAAAAGTTAATATCTGCCCCTGGTAGGACACATTTTATATAATGTATTTTACTTTTGAAAATACTAAATAGTAATTTATTTTATACATTATTATAAAATAAAAAGGAAGTAAACATTTTAGGTTATGATATTATTGGTTAAAATGATTTTTCCTTGCCCACATAGACTTGGTTACATCAGAAGAGAAGAGAAAAGTCATTTAAGAGGCTGAGAAAGTAATTACATGTTAATGAATGTTATGAAAGCAAACATTCTTAGAACAACATTTAATTGCACACAATACGACCAGAGATGTAATAAATAGAGTCCATTTTAATTTCATGTTGTCTTTCATTTTTAATACTTGTTTTTATGTCATCATATGCTTTAATAGGTATATGCATATACATGTGCTTTATAGACAACAAATGTGTTTGTGTGTGCATTTGTGACTCTGCACACTCAGTGGCACTGGGGTCAATTGGCAGTGATTCAGCTGCAGTTACTAAGATAGAACAGAGCAACGGTGACTCACAGCAGGATACAACACGTCACAGCGCATGTGTTACTGAGAGAGTATTTTGAGGGGTTGGCTGATTGTCTGATTGCATTTGGGAGGATAATATTGCATGATGTGCATACAGTACATACTGTGACAAATGGGACATTAAGAGTTCTCTTTCCAGAATGACAGATTTTGCTCCATCATGGTCAACGTATTTATGGGCACTGTGAGAGCCATAAAAGATATTCAAATTTGTCCTAGATTAACACACACACACACACACACACACACACACACACTCTCTCTCTCTCTCTCTCTCTCTTGCTCTCTTTCTCTCTCTCTCTCTCTCTTTCCTTCCTGATTTTTTCTTCTATGTCCTCAAGAGACATTTTCTCAGTTACAATTTTATATTCGCTCAATGGTTTGCTCAATTTTTTTATTTTGCCTCATTCCCCCTTCCTCTGGCTCAATGTGTCTTCTCCCTGTTAGGCTGATCAGAGCTAGTCTGTCTCCAGGCATGTTTGTTGCATATTGGTGTATGTTTTCCCCTCTGGTACTGTAAGACCTTTTCACAGAAATGCACTATAATGCTTCATGTCTGTAATGCTGAACGCAAATGGCTGGTTTGCATTGAGAATTCTCTGACATCATGTTTTTGAAATGGTAATTTAAGTGGCTATATCAAACCCCCCGTTCACTCATATATATTCTCTATTCCACCAAAACAAAAGATCCAGGTGATGTAAATATGAAAAAAAAAATAATCCACAAAATAAGAATAATATTTCAGTAATATATTAATATTAATATAATATTATAATAATAAACTTGACTGGACAACAATAAATAATATTCTTATATCATACTTTTTCATTGGCCTACTGTACTGTTGTATTGGTGCACTTAAATTATACTTATCATGTTAGTGAAGAATTACATTTATTATATTTATTGAAAAACTGTGGAAAACACATCTTCATTATCTTTAACTAGATTTTATTTCAAGAAACATTTTGAATCTATTTGGGTACAATGCCTGCTTGGATTAATTAAGATGAATTAAGTTTTAATTAGTATTATTTAAAATCCCTTTTATGTAACTTCTGAGCAAATAAATATTGATCATCATATATCGAATAGCATCAACAGGCAGAAAAAATTTAGAAATACTTTTTAGAGCCATATCACCCTGCCCTATTATGATGTGAAATGCCCTATGTTGAACGGTTGCTTGAGGCCTTGGAAATTGTATTCCCGCAAAATGTGTCATAAATACGTTTGATCCTTTTTCCTGGAAAAGAAAAACTGTTCATTTTAAATACATGTATTGGTTAAAAGATAAATTTGTCAACTTTTAAAGGTACATTAGCACATAGATGACTTCAAAGCTAACAGACATGACTAACACCCACCCTCTTTGCATGTGAAATGAATAACAACAGTTATTTATAGGTTGGGGCAGTGTTTGAATTGTGTCCTTGGGGGATCCCATTAAACTGACTGCTCCTCCACCATTTTATAAAGCTATGTATCATATAAACAAATGATCTGTACAATTAATCCAGCTAATCATAGCCACATCTTTAATCACAGATTGTAATTCTCTTTAATAATCACTGAAATGTGCCAAACAAACTGTGGAGGTTGGACTGATCTGGGATCTTGTTAAAATAAAGGAGTTTTTAAAATTATGAGTCAAGAACAGCACAACTTATGGTGGATATTTCCCAAATCTTACTCATAAGACTGAAGCATACTCTTCTTAAGTTTATGAATGCAGATGTTTTTAGCTACACAGCTTGTTTTCATATGTTGGTGCATTCAAAAATGTGCCATACTGCAGTTCATAACACAATGTAAGTGCACATTAGGTTGAATTATCTGCATTTTATATATGTATACGTACTTGCGTAAAGTATGTTAATTGGCCTTATTATTATATACCAGCTGGAATTTAGCATGGTCTTCTTCTGGTGATAAACAATGTCTATCATACTTCCTTTTTATTGCATACTTCACCATGACTGTCCAGGCCAAGTTTGAATCAGAATCAGAAAAAGATTTATTGCTAAGTATGTTTTTTACACATACAAGGAATTTGTTTTGGTGTTGTAGGTGCGTTCACACAATCTCTAAATATATGAAACAAGAATTAAAATATAAGCAATATAAATATAAATATAAATATGTCCACACAGTATCGATTAAAAGTAAGTATAAAATAAAAGAGAGGGCCTTGTTGATAAGGCAAGTGGCAGATGGGCAGAAACTGTTCTTGTGGCGTGAGGTTTTTGTCCTGATGGACCTCAGCCTTCTGCCAGAGGGGAGTGATTCAAAGAGATTGTGGCCAGGGTGGGAGAGATCAGCCACAATCTTTCCAGCACGCTTCAGGGTCCTGGAGTCGTACAGGTCCTGAAGCGGCGGCAGATTGCAGCCAGTCACCTTCTCTGCAGACCGGATGACACGCTGCAGTCTGCCCTTGTCCTTGGCTGTAGAAGCAGCGTACCAGATAGTGATGGAGGATGTGAGGATGGACTCGATGATGGCTGTGTTGAAGTGCACCATCATTGACTTTGGCAGGTTGAATTTCTTCAGCTGCCGCAGGAAGTACATCCTCAGTTGTGCTTTCTTGATGAGGGCGCTGATGTTCAGCTCCCACTTGAGGTCCTGGGAGATGATAGTTCCCAGGAAGCGGAAAGACTCCACAGTGTCAATTGTGGAGTCGCAGAGGGTGATGGGGGCAGGTGCAGGTGAGGCTGAGTTCTTCCTGAAGTCCACAACCATCTCCACTCTCTTTAGAGCGTAGAGCTCAAGGTTGTTTTGGTTGCACCAGGTCACCAGGTGGTCAACCTCCCACCTGTAGGCAGACTCGTCACCATCAGAGATGAGTCCGATGAGGGAGGTGTCGTCCGCAAACTTCAGAAGCTTGACAGACTGGTGACTGGAGGTGCAACTGTTAGTGTACAGAGAGAAGAGCAGAGGAGAAAGAACGCAGTCCTGGGGGGATCCAGTGCTAATGGTCTGTCAGTCGGAGATGTGTTTCCCCAGCCTCGCATGCTGCTTCCTGTCAGACAGGAAGTCAGTGATCCACCTGCAGGTGGAGTCAGGCACACTTAGCTGGGAGAGCTTCTCCTGGAGCAGAGCTGGGATGATGGTGTTAAAGGCAGAGCTGAAATCCACAAACAGGATCCTGGCATAGGTTCCTGTGGAGTCCAGGTGCTGGAGGATGTAGTGGAGGGCCAAGTTGACTGTATCGTCTACAGGGGGTCCAGGAGGGTGTCGGCGATGTCTTTGAGGTGAGAAAGCACAAGGCGCTCAAAGGACTTCATCACCACAGAGGTCAGGGCGATGGGTCTGAAGTTGTTAAGTCCTGTGGTCCTTGACTTCTTGGGAACAGGAATGATAGTTGAAGACTTGAAGCAGGCTGGCACGTGACATGTCTCCAGTGAGGGGTTGAAAATGTCTGTGAACACTGGAGGCAGCTGATCAGCGCAGTACTTCAAACTGGATGGGGAGACAGCATCCGGTCCAGCAGCTTTCCGGGAGTTCTGTCTCCTGAAGAGTTTGTTGACGTCCCTCTCATGGATGGAAAGAGTCGTCACTGAGGTGGGTGGGGTGGAGGGGGGTACTTTTAAGGTGGGCATTGGTGGGGGTGCCCAGGCCCCTGCTGAGGTGGGGAAGGTGGAGGTGATGCACTGTGGCTGGAGCTGTTGGGAGGTGTCATGGGGGATGGTTTCAGGACTGTCCCTTTGTCTTTCAAAGCGGCAGTAGAACTCGTTCAGGTGGTCAACTCGTTCAGGTGGTTCTGGTGCTGGAGCTTCTCAGAGTACCGTCATTTTGCCTCTTTCAGCGCCTTGCTAAACTTGTACTTCACCTCTTTAAATCTGTCTTTGTCACTACTCCTGGAGGCCTTTTCCTTATCAAAACTCAACCTTCTGAATTTGGCTGTAAACCAGGGTTTGTCATTGTTGTAACTCACCCTGGTGCGTGATGGAATACAGCATTCCTCGCTGAAGCTGATATGACATCACAGCCACTGTGTACTCATCTAGACTGTTTGTAGCAGTCCTGAACACATCCCAGTCAGTGGTGTCAAAACATGTCTGGAGAGCCTCCACAGCCTCACTGGTCCACTTGCTTGATGTCCTCACTTCAGGTTTGCAGAGCTTTAGTTTCTGCCTGTACGCAGGAATCAGGTGGACCATGAAGTGGTCAGAGTTTCCCAGTGCAGCACGGGGGACGGGATGATAAGCCTTCCTGACTGTGGTGTCACAGTGATCCAGAATGTTCTCCTCTCTGGTCGGGCATTTAATAAACTGTCTGAATTTAGGGAGTTCATGAGTGAGGTTTCCTTTGTTAAAGTCACCAAGGACAATAACTAAAGAGTCCAGGTTGGTCTGCTCCACACAAAGTATCTGGTCGGCGAGCATGCGCTGTGCAACCTGCACACTGGCCCGCGGCGGGATGTAAACACGACCAGAATGAATGAAGCAAACTCACGGGGTGAATAAAAAGGCTTACAATTTATGATGAAAGATTCCAGGTCAGGAGAACAGTGCTGCTGGATCACTGTCACATTGTTGCACCAACCGCTGTTGATGTAAAAACAGATTCCTCCACCTTTAGTTTTGCCGGAAAGTTCAGTGTCTCTGTCCACTCTGTAAATTTGGAAGCCTGCCAGCTGCAGTGCAGAGTCCGGTATAAATCCACAAAGTCACGTCTACGTGAAGCACAAAACAGTAGATGAAGAAAAGTCCTTGTTTTTCCCCAACAGCAGTTGTAATTCCTCCAGTTTGTTGGGCAGTGAACGCACGTTAGAGATAAATATTCCCGGTAACGGTGTGCGTAATCCTCGCTGGAAGACGCACAAGCGCACCTGCCCGTTTCCCTCACCTTCGGCGTTTCACTGCATGAGCAAAGTTGAGCGCACCTTTGACCAGAATGTCCAAAATTTCCAGTGTAGGGAGAAGAAAAGTAGGAAATAAGTCCTCTGGAGTTGTACACCTTATGTTCATGAGCTCATCTCTGGTGAAAGAGCTCCCGGTCCCGGTACTCGTCCCGGTACCGACGAGTTAAAACCCAAAACAAAACAAAACAACGCGCACACACACACACTGAGGCGGCCATCTGTGGCGCCATCTTGTGAGAACTATAAATTGATGTGTAAATGTGGGTGTTCATGTGTTGATGTATTCATACATGCAGGGCTGCAGTTAGGAATTCTTGGGACCGGTACAAAATGAGTTTAGCGGGCCCCCTCAAGTCCGTTGTCTGGCAGTTATCCCATCAACGTGCGCTACCTGGACGCTTTCGTGATTGCACGCTTACTCCGTGTATATATCTGCTTCTCCCTCTATATGCGTTTAGATGTGCTTTTCAATAAAGAAAAAAGATAGCCGTTTATCAAGCGCTGAAACTTTGTTTGGTGCAGAACAATCTGGAATAATGTTATACATTATAAAGGTCACCTTTGCAACCTGAACTTGTTCAGAATGTTAAATATGTGTGACACCTGTGCTAAAAACAATCTAGACGCAGCATAACAAATGAAACAGAATGCAGGTGTCTCGACGTTCTTTTTAACTTGACACAGTGTCTAAAAATGTGTCAGTCCTTTGCGAGACACTGAAGAAACAGAAAGACGCGGTGCAGCATTCAAGGACGTTCATCCAGTGCGTTTACATTGAAAAAAACAGACTAGATACACGTCAAAACACATTAGCTGAGAATGAACCCTAATCATCCATTCATGTGGATCTGTGAGTGAGAGAATAATACATTAAGTAGTATCGCATGAATACTCAGGCCCAGTGACATCACTTTATTTTCATTAAATTCAAAACGTTCTTGTAATGTGACACTGGGGTGCAGAAGAGGAGGAGGTGGCATTTCACCACATTGTAAATAAGGAACAAGTAAAAAAAAAAAAAAGAATAAATAAGCAAGAAAAACTAATGCCATCAGTTTACCATTAAAAAGGCAGGAGGGTTGAGATGGAACAATGCGGTGTGAATGTAATGAAATTGTGACAGAAATACTACAAAAATACATATTCAATAATATTACAGTAATATATTATTACAGTTCGCTTATGAACTCTCTTAAGTTATCACAGACGTCCCCACATGATGTTTTACATTTGATAATTTAGTATGATTTGTGGGTAAATATTGTTGTTTATTCATTGGCTACGTATTGATAAGTTGGTACATTTACCAGTTTTAATATGATAAACACAAATGTATATATATGATGAATAGCCTATTATTCTTCCATGAACTCATTTAGTGGAAAACATGACTTGATTATTTTAAACTTGCAGAAACCCTGTTTGAAAAGCAGAATTACATGTTCAAATACCTTGTTGAATGTGCACCCCAGCCTGGGTGTATACATTTTTCTTTACATATTTTAGCTGTCAGAACAGCTGAAATCACTCATAATATTCACAATAACATAATATTCGTCAAACCAGTCTGTAACTGCAGTCACGTCTGATACTGGTGTGGGGGAAAACAATCCCATCACACTAAATATATTTCTGCTGCAGATATGCATGTTAGAGGTGACATTCCATATGCATCTCATATCTTGTCACTGAATAGCTTGTAGTTTTCAAAGCAGTCTTTTACCCTTTATATAAAATAGCTGGGGACAAAATATCAATTGTAGAATTTTTGCTTTTATTTGGAGTAAGAAAAAAAACAACACACCCACTCAAACTTTCTTTCAAAATAGTCAAATCTATTTGATATTTCTTTTCATTTTCCACATGGAAATAACTAAGTACAGTAACCAGGACATATTTTCCCCTATGGCAATTCACAGCATATAGATAACCAGTGTTTCAGACTGTATCTATGTGTTAATACAAATTATATTTAGAACTGGATAATATTTAAAACTTAGAAGTGCTTGAAAAAGATGATTACAGTGCCATGAAAATGCTTGAAAAGTGCTTGAATTTCACTCCTAATTAAATTACGAACCCAGAATTTTGTTTTCATAAATTACAAACCCGAACCCAAAGTCCTACTTGAAAATACCTAATAGAGTATCCTTTTTGGTAACACTTTGCAACAAGGTTCCATTTGTTAACATTAGCAAATGCATTAAGTATCATGAATAAACAATTAACAATATAATTTTTACAGCATTTACCAATATTATTTAATGTTAGTCAATATTTCATTGTTAGTTCATGATAGTTCACAGTGCATTAACTAATGTTAACATACATATCTTTTGATTTTAAAAATGTATTAGTATATGTTGAAAATAACATTAACTAAGATTAATAAATGCTTAATAAGTATTGTTCATTGTTTGTTTGTGTTAACTAATGTTGTATAATAATGTTAACAAATGGAATCTTATTGTAAATTGTTAGGTGAAAAGGATGGATTGATGTTGAATAGCCTTTTGGATACACATATTTTCTGTGTCCATCTTCTTTTCCTGGTATTTTTATTAAAGCAATTGTTATTTTCAAAGCTATTTTTCTTTTTCGGCTCAAAGAATCAGCAAATTGGAACTTTTCTTGGAATTGGAAGGAAACTAGATTGAATTTTTTTGTGTGGGTTTTCAGACACATAGTCATTGTTAATGCCATTGATGTTTGCTGTGTGACAAAAAGAACTTGGCTTCTGAGAAATTTGAATTAAATAAAAATGTCTTTACACTTTTAGATTTACTTTGACGGTACAGTATATAAGTTGTAGAGCAATTTAGAGGCACTGCATGGTTTTGTTTTTTTTTTCAGTTAAGATGTGGCACACAAAAGAAGACTAAAGACTGAACACAGCATGTTTCAAACAGCATTAATTATTCGAAGAGAGTAATTTGCCATAAAAATAATAAACAAAAACAGTGTGCAACAGGGATTCAGAGTAAAATAATGAGCCTTTAGAACAAAGGCCTTTATTTGTGTGCTGGATGCATACTGAAAAAAGGTATCTGCTAAATGCTGTGTAGTCATTTACAAAGACTGTATACACATACAATAACAGATGCAACAGAAAAAAAGGACAATGGAAGAAGTTGTACATTAAACAGTACATGAACATCAATGACTAACCTGGGGCCTGTACCATGAAGTTTTAGTTTAATTTGCATCAACTCTGGGTTTAAAATGGCCTACTAGGAAAGTGGGTCGGCATTTACCACTATAGTAACTTAGGCTTCATGACTGCTCCATAGCAGGTTTTGTTCTGTGTAACAGATTGATAACAGATATTGAACCAATCAGCAATCAATGAAGTCACTCCCCTGTCTCTCTTAAAGTGCACTTTACTGAAAAAAATCTTAGAAATCCACAAAACCAACACTTCATGATAAATTATTTAAATATAGATTCTCAACAAATGGAGTCTTGTATTTTAATTAAATAAACTATAATTGTTTTTCATTTACCTACTTTATAAATATAAAACATCTATAAAACAGAAAGATGGATTTATGTAATACTTCACTGCTTAACCGTCAATGCATCATTGGACAATTTAACTAGCTAGTCACGACTGTTTCCCGAATTCGTAGTAACTATGTCTCACATCGATCGTTCTAACCACATTGTTTCATCAATATAAAGCTGTTGTTAATGACGTTACGCAGGGGTGGAGTAATGGCTCATTTACATGTGCTCCAGAAGGCATGAAAGCTGCGTAAATGCGACAGATACAGCACATTGCTCTGCAATAGTGGGGTTTCCCTTTACATCAGACTTCGGGGGTTCCCCCCATGCACTTGAGCACATATGCACATGCACACTCTTCAAAAACATATAAGAAATGGAAGCGCAGAGTTGTTCTAGCGGGAAGACTAGCAGCTGTACATCATCACATCATTAGCTGGGTAACTCCTAGCCAATCGCATGTAAGCCTTTGCTTTATAAGTCTGCTCACAATCTATCACATTGCTGTTTCAGTGTGCTAACACGGCAACCTCCACCACCCCACCACCACCAGTTGAGCCCCGTCCCGCATGGGGGTAGGCTCCTCGCCCCTGCCTCCTATCTCCGGCAGGATATGATGGTTCTGAGTACAACTGCCTCGGACCGCCAGACTGGGCCTACGCCAAAGAGAGACATTACTTTTCTGTTTTACATTCATCAAATAAATGGCATCTTTAACCTCACTCAAGCCTGCGTTAACATGGACACATAAGCTGTGTTCTCCAACAGAAACCGTATGCGTTAAAGCACGTTCTCTTAACAGATTTGAATCCTTAAACGGCTGCATTTGCCTTTACGTGACGTTTCCGAACGCCTCTTTCTGCAAAACCCTGGAATAAGTTGTTTTCTTAACTGCATGTAAACAATGTCAAAGTCTTAAATGAAATATATCTATTGAATAAAAGATATAGAAGACTCAGCAAAGTAAAATGATGTCCACACAGCAAACTAACAGGGAACTATGATTCTAACCACAGGGGGAGAGCTGTAGTTCCAACCACACAACTTTGCAATGCTGTTTGCGAATGTTCGTTGGAACTAGTTTCGGGAAACATCAAAATGTTAAACTGTGTTGGTAACCATTGAATTGGGACCACAGTTGACCAACGCTGCTTTTGGGAAACACACCCCCGGTCAGGATAAAAATGGATTTAGGGTACCTCCTAAAGGCACCCCTTAAGGAATTTTTGTTCATGTCACAAATTGTCTCAAGATTGGAGAAATAATTGTCCTTTTATTGAAAATTGAAAGAGCAACATAATTAGTGTGAAAAGAAATAATAATGGAAGGTTGTTTAAAGGTGCATACAGTAAGGGCCCAGAGTTCCTAGCCTTGGCCCGGATTGCAAGTGATCAACACTTGGAATCTCAATAGACAGAGTCATAACAGACAGCAGCAGTAACAAAACTGACACTTCGATGCTGTTAAACATATGCCAGGAAACATCTACAGTATTTTTGTTAAGAAATACAGTAGTATTAGTCTACGTGAATGACCATTCCCAGGAACCCCAGGTGTCTGAGCGAGTCTTGACAGATGGATTTATGGCTTTCACACTCTCATCTGTTAACCTTGTTTCACAGAGTGTGTGGGACTGAGTTAAGGGTCAGAGACACGTAGACCTGACTGCACAAGTGTGAAGAGAAAGCACCTGACACAACTGACATGCCAGTTCCTCTGAGTCCTCCCCAGTCACAGGGTTAAAAACAGACTGGCCACAGAGAGCCGCAATATCAGTGATTAAAGGTCACCTACATCAGTGGCGTGTGGTGTACTTCTGAAATAGGGAGGCAAAGTCCTCTCTCTAGACTGATCTCACAGTGAATTCAGTGACAGTAGGTTGAAAGTTCTTCAGATAAAACCGGACTGTGCTTACCAAAGTACAGTAGCAACTACTGGCCCCATTTGGCCAAAGTGGGAAATGTTTTTGAACATACGGGCATGTATGATCTCCAGTTTCTGGCTAAAATGTCCACAGAGGGGCGACAAAAGCGAGGTGTTTTTAGTTATAAATGATTTGATACAGTGAAGAGAAATGCATATTTTATTAACTATAACCCAAAGTCTTAACCCAAACCCCATAACTAAACCTAAACCTAAAAACGTAATCTTGGAAGGAAAAAAACCTGAAAGCATAGATATATCTATGATTGACAAGGTAGTCAGCCTGTCAGCATTGTAGAGGCACCGCTTTCTCTCACGTGACTTTTCGTCTGAATTTTTATGTTACCCTCTCATATTCACGCCTTGCATTAGTTCTAAGAAAGCAAAAGAGATGCTGCTTTATCCAATGGTGCCACTGTTGGACGTTAGAAAAACAAATGCTTTACACATTACTAGATGCCATATTTAGTAGCCTAATATTTCTCATTTCATTTTTTGTACATTGATTATTTTCATTTATCAGATTTTTTGGGATGAACGCTCCTGCTATGATTATGTTATGCAAGTTCTGATTGTGTTGAGAATTGATCTGCTTTATAAGGATTCAAAGATGCTTGAATAATAAAAGATGAAGCCATTGTCAACCCTGAAGAGACATTTAATACAGTTTCAGATATTAAAAGTTTAAACAAGTCCCACTTATGCATAAAACAGTCATGGCAGGAGCTGATAAAGTTGTTGTTGACTGCGCTGTCAGATGTGTGATGAGAAGGGAACTCTCCAGCCTGTCTGTTGCTGTTCTGCAAATATGAGCATGTGTTGAGACAATCATTTCAGATGGGAAAGATCAGCTCCCTTTGCAAATAGCAATTTTATTGCCTGTCTGCTTTATCTTTTTATTTACTCAGATCCTGGTGGCTGTACTGTCTTATCAAAACTGAGTGTAACACACCATTATACATTAAGCACCACAACTGGGTTGCATGGGGGGAAACAAATTCCAGTGACCATACTTCCCATTCATTTCTTTGATTAAAAATGAAGAGAAATATCAGGAACGCTGGAGAAGAGCTTGTGCGCATTCTTGTGATGCACAGATAGACCCCAGGTGATGCTCAAGCATCTGCCCTTTTGGCCTCTGACTAGATAATGCCCTTTTCCCCCCTTTTTTCTATTTCTTTTAAAATTTTATATTTTCATTTTTAAATTTGGCCAATGACATCAGTTCTCAATTAAAAGTGTGTTGTAATGCCCGACAAATGCATTTGAGTTCTTATTCTGTGAGACCACATGAGCCCATGCACCTCCCTCTTCGACTCCACTTGTCACAGCCACCAAAGTAAACGCACACAAATCGAGCGCTCTGCGGAGCAGCGTCCACGTCTCCCTGACCTGCCTTCATTGGTGACAGCCAGGTAACAATAGTGTTTGCCCTAAGCTTTGGCATTGTTTGTCACTGTTGTGAAATTAAACCACTATTTCAATACAGCCAGACTAACTTTATACCCCTCCATTAAGCTTAACAACAAGCAAGCTAGTCTGGTATTTGTGTAAAATAGTGCTGTGATGCCATCGTCAATGAAAAACAAGTGAACTCCGGTAGGCTAGTTCCTTCGTCAGGCAACTGAAACAAATGAACATACATCGCTTGGTTAATAGTCAATCATATTTGGATATCAGAAATGTTAGCCGACCTGTCACCCACCCATTTTCCACTGTTTACATGCTAATAATGATTAGCAAAAGCTTTAAGATATTGCCTAGCAAATGATCGATTCTTACTCCTGTGACACAAAATGAACTGGTTATTGTAGGCAAACCAACTGATTATCATTTTAATACAATAGTCTACGGCCTTTACAAGCTCAGATTTGAAAGTTTAACTGTTCATCTCATTTTAATTCTAAAAGCAGGTAGAATGATCATGCTCCCTTCACCTAAGTACAGTACACAGAACGCAATTAGCCTAATTGTTGCAACTGAACATAGGCCTACTTTGTAGATTAGAGGGTAGATTGGTTGGTTTATTCTTTTATTTATTCAGAGAACAGCCCTTTTCAATTTTGTGTAAAGATTTTATAGACCACTATAGCATGCGCAATGTGGCATTGCTTCTTTGTTGTTGCCTGTTCTTGTGATAAATGTAGAAATAGCAGTGTTTCACAATAATTACCTAAACTCTGGCTGCCCGTAGCATCGGCAAAGCATCTCTCACTCCCAGTCAGCATCTGAGGAGCAAGTTCAACACAGGTAACCACTTTTGCTCAACAAAATATGTTGAGTATCAAACATTTGCATGAGTGTATGAGTGTTGAAATAAAAAATTATGTAAGTAAAAGATGTGCTACTGTATGTGACATTATTTTTTTTATGAATAATTATGAGAAGGATGCTTTTTTTTCCTCTCGCTTGTGCACCTTCTCCCCAAAATATCTGTGCATTACTATGGAATCAAAATCCTGTCAAAAGTATTGCGGTCACAGATCAAAAAAATAATAAGCGCAGATCAAAAAATAACAAGCATGAATCAAAAATATATAAACACATTTAAAATATGCTGCAAAAAACAAACAAAAAAAACAAAACACAAAAATTAAAGCAAAGTCATCAGAATTGCAAACAAAATCATGTTTTCCTTGGTTATATTACTGTTTTTGTGCTCATATTTTCATTTTTTTGTATACTTCTGCTGTATTTTTCTTTGCTTTAGTTTCCAAGTTCTGCTCTTGGTTTTCCAAAACTTGTGAGTATAGTTTCATGTAAATCAGGTGGCATTTTGCATTCCTACTGGTCCACTAGTTCTTGATGGATAGCTCCTCCTCTAGCCAGTCATTCGAACAGGGGAGGTGATGTCACTCCAATGCGACTCTGATGGCTGCTGCTCAATATTATATTATTTGTGGTTTATAGATCTACAGTGCATCTGGAAAGTATTCACAGCGCTTCACTTTTTCCACTTTTTGTTATGTTACAGCCTTATTCCAAAATGGATTAATTTAATTATTTTCCTCAAAATTCTACAAACAATACCCCATAATGACAACGTGAAAGAAGTTTGTTTGAAATCTTTGCACATTTATTAAAAAAAAAAAAAAAATCACATGTACATAAGTATTCACAGCCTTCGCCATGACACTCAAAATTGAGTACAGGTGCATCCTGTTTCAAATGATCATCCTTGAGATGTTTCTACAACTTGATTGAAGTCCACCTGTGGTAAATTTAGTTGATTGGACGTGATTTGGAAAGGCACACACCTTCACGAAGCTATGAAGTCCGAGGAATTGTCTGTAGACCTCCGAGACAGGATTGTATCGAGGCACAGATCTGGGGAAGGGTATAGAACACTTTCTGCAGCATTGAAGGTCCCAATGAGCACAGTGGCCTCCATCATCCGTGGAGGAAGAAGTTTGGAACCACCAGAACTCTTCCTAGTGCTGGCCGCCCAGCCAAACTGAGCGATCGGGGGAGAAGGGCCTTAGTCAGCGAGGTGACCAAGAACCCGATGGTCACTCTGGTTGATCTCCAGAGATCATGTGTGGAGATGGTAGAAATTTGCAGATGGACAACCATCACTGCAACACTCCACCGATCTAGGCTTTAAGAAAAACTGATGACTTTGCTTTAATTTTTCTATAGTTTTTTGCAGCATATTTGAACTGTGTTTATATATTTTAATTAATGTTTGTTATTTTTTGATCTGCACTAATTATTTTGATCTGCGATTTTTATTTATTTTTGCACTTATTTTTTTATCTGCTCTTATTATTTTCTGATTCACACTTATTATTTTGATTCACACATATTATTTTTGGATCCGTGACCGCAACTTTTGACAGGATTTTGATCCCATACTACATGACCCTTTTGTGATGCCATCAGCGAACTAGCATTGGCGGTATGTGGCTCTAGATTGATTAGAGAAAGAAGGCATCATTTAAATTGTGTTCTTCCAGGTCGTCATTCACCAGCCGTTGATGAATGGGAATGTTTACAAATAGCTTTCTATTTAAATTGTAGATGCATCCTCATTATCATCTTTCTGCTGAATTGCTTGTATTCACTGCAGTCTTCTTTTACCTTTTTTATTAAAGTGGCTGGTGAAAAAAAGTTATTTACATTATATAAATTGCAAAAACCACAAACAAACATTTTGAGTGCTTCTTTTTTTTTTTTAAGTCTCATGGATGGGCTGGGCCTCATAGCAGACTGTATAGAAACAGGTCAAAGGGTGTGCACTCTGCCATGGAAACAGTAAATATGCGGCTTTAGTTGGTGGTTATTAGAGAAACTGATAACCAGGGGCTGACTTGAGCTCGGGATGTCATTATCTTTAATGAGACCCACTATTTGTCTTGCTCTTTTCTCAAAGGCTATTTAGTTTAATTGTGTTTACTTTTGGTTCTGGTCATACAGTGGTTGAGAATAAACAATCCACTGTTTACTCAAAACAAATTTCACAATTTCAAACTGTGAAGTGTTATTATTGTTATAATGTAATATGTAGACATAAGGAGGCAAATAAAAGAATATTGTGTGGGGAAAAATCCATACATATTATAGCCTATGGCGTATATAATACTTCAAAAGAATTTTACACAATATCAACTGCTGCATAAAATATAATCTCCTCATTGCTGTGACTGATTATGCTCTCAAATGTGACCTGTCTAGTTTCAGAAAAAAAGCAATATCAATGTAATTTCATCTAATTCTATATGAGAGGACTTTATGTCCCCCAAAGTTTGCACATTTACTGTTTGTTTGCTTTATATGTCTTGGAATTGTGCTTTATTTATTGTCTTGATATCAGAGCAATGTGAAAGCGCTTAGCCCAACAGAAATAGGATGAAACCAGAATTAACTGTTATTTAGGAATGAATTGTCCATGGTGTGAGAAAAATGCGGTGTGACATGCTAAACTTAATCTAAAACTATGTTAAACAACATTTAAAAATTCTTGTATAATTATAATACATGTTGTTTTTATGTCCAGATATTAATTGAACAAATACATGACATATTTGTACTTTAATAAATGTCATGCTGTGAAAAACCTCTGCTCGTTTGGGAAGAAAGTAGAGCTACGTACACATCCAAATGTAAGACATTTATTTTCACACTTTTCTGTGTCTTCCGATTCACACATTGCTTTTCAGCATCTCACACCCTAGTGGCTTTTCAGCTCACTGACAACGCAGTTGCTCTGCTTTTCAGCAACAGCGCTCAACCACACACACAGCTTAATTGCATCTCTCTCTCTCTCTCTGTCTCTCCTAACTGCAGCTCTGTTTGCTGCTTTATCTCTCACTCGCCAACACTCGCCCGGCTCAGGCCGGAGAACTCTCCGGCTTGTGCCTTACCCCCCCTCCTATTTCTGGAGAGGAACTGCTGCCCTTTCAACTGAGCCAGTGCTGGATGGTTTTCCCCATGTCCAGGAAATAGGATCAGCTCTAGGGGAAGGAGAGGGGAAGGAGAGAGAGAGAGGAAAACAATTGTCCGCACCCGAACGCGCTGCCCACCTAGTCCTCAACCAATTGGAACACCTCAGCCTGCTGGAACACCTCTGTCAGCGATACCGGGTGATGGCACTGTACTCGCTTATCTGACCCTTTTGGTAGCCTGCTGATGAACCACTCCAGGACCACCAGATCGTGTATCCTCTGCGTCATGTTCTTGAGCCATCAGCAAGGTTCCAGGACAGCGTAGTCTTCCTCCAAAGTCCTGGGTTTCGGCACCAATGTGAAAGTCCTCTTCTCATTTGGGAAGAAGAAAGCCAGAGCCGGGTGCACATCCAAATGTACAACACTTATTTTCACATTTTTCAGTGTCTTTCCATTCACACTCTGCTTTTCAGCATCACACACCCTAGTGGCTTTTCAGCTCACTGACCACGCAGTTGATCTGTTTTTCAGCATTAGCTCTCAACCACACACACACAACTTTGTTGCACTCTGTCTCTCTGTGTCTCCCCAGACTGCAGCTCTGGTTGTGGTTTAATCCCTCGCCCACTAACACCACAATCACCAACAGCTGGCCAAATCAATTCGCCCCAGGTATCCATCCCAGCCTTACTCCACACCATCGTCGCTTGGCCCCGCCCCGCTTGCCACACATGCAACTTCAGTAAAGCTATAAAATGATTAACATTGGTGAAAAACTTACCAGCCCCCTAAATTTTACAGTGCATATATTATCTTACACAGTACATTCATACACAGTGTATTCAGAATGTACTCAGACCCCTTCATTTTTTTCACATGTTGTTATGTTGCAGACTTATGCTAAAATTATTAAAATATTTTTTTTACACTCCATACCCCATAATGACAAAGGAAAAACCAGATTTGTGATAACTTTGCAAATTTAATCAAAATAAAAATCTGAAATATCACATAAGTATTCAGACCCTTTGCTATGACACTTGAAATTTAGGTGCATCCCATTCCTCTGGATCATCTTTGAGATGTTTCTACACTTTGATTGGAGTCCACCGGTGGCAAATTCAAAAGATTGGACATGATTTTGAAAGGCACACACTTGTCTATATGAGATCTCACAGCTGAAAATGCATATCAGATCAAAAACCAAGCCATGAGGTCAAAGGAACTGCCTGCAGAGCTCAGAGACAGGATTGTGTCGAGGCACAGATATGGGGAAGGCTACAAAAATATTTTGGCTGAATTGAAGGTTCCCAAGAGCACAGTGGCCTCCATAATTCTTAAATGGAAGAAGTTTGGAACAACCAGGACTCTTCCTAGAGCTGTCAACCTGGCCAAACTGAACACTCAGGGGAGAAGGGCCTTAGTAAGAGAGGTGACCAAGAACCCAATGGTCACTCTGTTTGAGCTCCAGAGATCATGTGTGGAGATGGTAGAAATTTGCAGATGGACAACCATCACTGCAACAATCCACCGATCTAGGCTTTATGGCAGAGTGGCCAGACGGTAGCCTCGCCTCAGTGCAAGACATGCAAAAAAGCACCTAAGGACTCTCATACTGTGAGAATCAAGATTCTCTGGTCTGACGGTCAAACAAAGATTGAACTGTTTGGTCTCAATTTCAAGCGTCATGTCTAGAAGAAACCAGGTACCTCTCATTACCTGTGCAATATCATCCCAACGGTGAAGTATGGTGATCATCATGCTGTGGGGGTGTTTTTCAGCGGCATGGACTGGGGGATTGGTCAGGGTTGAAGGAAAGCAAAATTCAGAGATATCCTTAATAAGTGGTGGTGGCATAGTGGGCTAAAGCACATAACTGCTAATCAGAAGGTCGCTGGTCCGATTCCCACAGCTACCACCATTGTGTCCTTGAGCAAGGCACTTAACTCCAGGTTGCTCCAGGGGGATTGTCCCTGTAATAAGTGCATTGTAAGTCACTTTGGATAAAGTGTCTGCCAAATCCATAAATGTAAAATGTAAATGTAATTAAAACCTGGTCCAGAGTGCTCAGGACCTAAGACTGGGCCGAAGGTTCAATCAAACATCTCTGGAGAGACCTGAAAATGGCGGTCCACCGGTGGTCCCCATCAAACCTGACAGAGCTTGAGGGGATTTGCAGAGAAGAATGTCAGAAAATTCCCAATTTCAGGTGTGCAAAGCTTGTCGCATCATAACCAAAAAGACTTGAGGCTGTAATCGCTGCCAAAGGTGCTTCAACTAATACTTATGTCTATGTGATATTTCAGTTTTTCCTTTTTAATAAATTTGCAAAGTTTAACACAAGGCTACAACATAAAAAATTTGGGAAAAAATGAAGAGTTATGAAAAGGGAATACTTTCTTGATGCAGAAAAAATTCATTTCTTTTGTAAAAAATAATAAGAGTTGTGATAAAATATTCTTTTAAAAAATAAATGCAAGCAGCAAAAAAAACATTTCTAAAAACTATAAAGTAGACATGTGGGTAGGTTGCCACCTTGGCCCTGAAAAAATCCTGGACACTAGATCAATGACCAAATAACTTGTAGCAAGAAAAATTTTGTTTTTTCATGTAGGCCTCATACAAGAAATAAAACATATAATTTACGATTGTTTACTCTTTGTTTGATATATAAATTACCACATATATAGCACATCATTCAATCAAACAACATCAATACACTGCAGTATTATACATGCAGACGAATTGAAATTACATGATTTAAATCTAGGAAAAACCCAATGCTTTTAATCCTGGAATTCCTCAGCATCATAAATTAATGGACCAAGCATCAACTTCCTACTGAAGGCCTGTCTTTGGACAATAAAATGGTCAAGACACTCTAAACAACATAATTTAAAGCAAATTGGTCAGAAAGGCCCCTCAGCATGACCTTCTGAACTTCCACACAGAGTTAAAGAAGACTTTTCTTTGAAAGGTTTCCAAAAGACCATCAGATTTGCACGACTCCAATACTAACACATTTAATCTTAATTCTGGATCATTCTACACAATGTCACAGTACTTTACCGATTTAACCTTCTAAAATGTACAGAATGCATTTAAATCCACGATTTACACAATACCTAGTCTTGCTAGATAATTCTGACAATTGCTTTGAACTGTGGTAACTTGTATAACTGACAAATGAATGATTATAGACTGATGTACCTCTTTAAAATGTGTGTAATGTTTTATCCTTGTTGTATAACCAAGGAATTAACCAGTATGATTTGTAACCAGGGATTTTCATGTTTTGTTACCTACATATATAATAGTCGTGAAAGAATGGAAAATTTGGTATGCAAACACTCGCTTGGTTACATGGAGGAAGCTGACGACAACGAATACTATGAATATAACCATTCTCAAGATATAAAAGTTCATGATTAAATATGCACTATTTTTGAGCGGGAGATTTGTAAGATTCAGAAACAAAGGACCATAAAATCAACTGTCGAAAAAGACAGCCCAGTTGACCATGTGACTCTGAAAAGTCACTTCTGATTGGCGCAGGACACCTTTGGGGATACAGCCAATTTCAGTTAAAATGTTTCCAAACAGAAAGAACATGCTCTCTCTCTTCTCTCATCTCGTCTCTTTTGCTCTTCTGACTGCTCAGACTTCGCTCTGACTCTTCCCTTGTGGTCTTCTCTGGATCTCTTCGGAACCAGATCCATGCCATGTGAAGTCCAATGAAGCTCGGGACTCAAAGGCCCGAGGAAGCCTCTCACTCTCCATAATAAGGCCTTGCTTCAAAGCAAACCTCATCATTCCTACAGACAATAACTCTCCGATTTTACAGAGGTCCATAACATAGACGGAACAAACTTTCAACCAAGAGCCAAGAACCAAGCAACACAAAGAATGCAAGGAAACAGAAAGACACGCAAGTACATCTCCAATTTTGTTAGTCAAAGTGCTGGTGTATTAGTTAAATAATTTGGGTAATCCGATAGCAAATCGATGTCGACTCAAAGAAGGATAAATGGTTCTTAAGGCATTGTCAGCATAAAGTTCATTTTCACTGTATTGATAATTAATTTCACATTCTGTCACTCTTCTCACCAACCTGTCTCATGTATATATCTGTTAGATTAGCTTTATGTTTAGAATAGCAATAAAGTTAGTCTGTATTCAAAGAAGATCAGAAGATATGTGGTATATTTTGATAAATAATCTCATCCCTGTTTCTAAAAGATTTTGCTTCAAAGATGTACCTAAATACATGTGATATTATTTTCAATAAGCCATGAGAATAATATTAATCCAATAAGTGAATTAATCAGAATTCCCTTACAGTAGAAATTGTGACATTGTATAACGAATTTAATGGTGGAGAATTTTATTTAGACATATAATCTAGTTATTTGTCATTTATCTAATTTATCTAATGGGTGTCGAATGCGTTGCTGAATCCATTATAAATTGCCTTACATAATAATGTAGAATCAGGACAGTTTAATTTAGTTCATAGCTCACATATTCCGAGATCCTAAATTCTCTTACATATAATGGTGTGAGAATGAGGGCACCTTAACTGTTCTCTTCTAAATTTAGCATACCAAATACCCCTACATATAATGGTGTGAGAATGCAGGCACTTTAATGGTTCCTGTCTAAATTCATCAGTACCAAATATCCTACAACACCCAAAAAGGAGAAAAAAGTAGCCTATTTTTAAGATTTCAATTTCATTACAAAAATTTATTCAAATGAATTTAACAAAATTAACCCTTTTTTATTTATTTATTTTGTTTAAGATTTAGCAATCCAATTTGAAGGAATTTTGTAATAAATTTGAAATATGTAAAAAAAAGTATTTATTTATTTATTTATTATTTTTTATGTGTGTACAGTTTAACATATTTACTTATTCTGGCCCTTAGCAGTTTTCTTGAGTTTGCAGTGACGGATCCTTTTTCTGTGAAGCAATAATCTGAGAACGGGTAGTTTAAAGAATTAAAACTCTCCGACACCCTCTCTGAGTTTTTGAGGCTAGACTTTTGTATAGACTTCAACATTACCTTAGGTTCAGAAATCAACACACCATTAACAAAACTTTCTCCCACACAAGTGTCAGCCAAAGTGACAACGCCTGTCATTTTTGATGCCTGAGCATGCGTAACTGCGCATGCGGGGAAAACTTCAGGACACTTACTAGATACATCACCTGAAAATAAGCATGCACGTGGAGTGTCTGTTACTTTAGGAATTGGTATGACTTTGCCTCCCGCCAAGGCATTCCCCAAAATAAAGGTGATTCCTTTCACAGGAAGTGAATTACGGACACCGACCTTTAGAAAACCAGTAACTAGTGTACAGTCTAAGTGTACACAATGCAAAGGAACTTGTATCACTTGCATTTCGATGCCTCAAACTAGGATACTTCAGCCGCAATATGACTCATTAGAAAATGGCAGAACATCAGACACCATCAATGACTGTGCAGCCCCCGTATCCCTTAGAATGTGTACTTCTCTCTGATCAACTGCCTCACCAGACAGAGAAACAAGTTCTGTCATAACAAAAGGTTTGTAATTTGCATCAAGAACATCACTAGATGCTTCGGGTATCTGAACGGTCTTCACTAGTGCAACACTTTTAGAATGCTGTGTCTGCTGTTTGCGCTTTAGCACGAGACAATCAGGGAGCAAATGTCCCTGTTTATGGCAGTAAAAACACTCTCTTACCTCTTTTGTCAGTGAAGGTCCAGACTTTAAGCAGGTGCTTTGACTTTGTGATGGGGTACCGGTTACTTTGTTCTCAGAACACGCTACTGAAAATACACTCTTATGTGTAAGCACAAACTCATCCGCCAAGACAGCGGCTTGGGAAAATGAGTTTACTTTTTGCTCATTGATGTATACAACCACACACTCAGGTGAACATTCCTTAAATTCCTCAAGCAAGATTAACCCTCTCAGTTACTCAAAATCGTTAGCTTTACTCGTGCTGCACCATTTATCAAACAAGACACTTTTCTCTTGTGCAAAATCTACAAATGTCTGACTGGAATTCTTCTTATGGCCCCTGAATTTTTGTCTATATGCCTCCGGAACAAGCTCATATGCACGCAATATTGCTAATTTCACAGTTTCATACTTCAAACTGTCCTCTATCGAAAGAGTGGCAAAAACTTCTTGCGCCTTTCAAACCAGCCTGCACTGAAGTAAAAGAGCCCAAACATCTTTTGGCCAGCGAAGCGACGTAGCAATGCGCTCGAAAGCAAGAAATAGGAGTCAACCTCGGTCTCTCTAAAATGTGGAACCAACGTAATATGTTTACTAACATCAAATGACTCAGTTGATAGCGATGGAACAATGGCTGGTAAGACATTAGGAATTCGAGGGAGACCTGGCTGCACAGGCGAGCCACCCACAATCCTCATTGCCTCAAGCTCCAACTGCGTTACACTGAACATTTAAATGTTTTAAAGTGTATAAACATGTATGTATAATGTATAAAATTATGTATAAAAAACATTAGGACATTTAAACCAAAGAAATTCAAATAAATACACATTTCCTCAAAAAATATTTTCAACTTATTGTATGCATTTCAATTTCATAAAAAATTTCCATCAAATTAAATTAAGTAATCTTTAACAAAGTAAAAAAATAAAATAATGTATGTCATTTAGTTAAGGATCACACAAAATTTAAATGTGAACATTTTTAAAATAGGCATTTTTTATTTTGTGTTCGGTGTTATGAAATTCAGGGAGATTTTGCATCCCAGAATATAAAAATAATAAAAAAAAACTCTGGAATATCCTGGACTGGTGGTAACCTTATGTGGGCCTACTGTGTGTGTGTGTGTGTGTGTGTGTGTGTGTGTGTGTGTGTGTGTGTGTGTCAAGTCAATTTTATTTGTATAGCGCCTTTCACAACACACATCGTTTCAAAGCAGCTTTACAGAATATTAGCATTAACAGATGATAAGAACTGTAATGTCTATAAAGTCTATTAATCATCATTGTGTAATTTAGATAAAATACGATTTTTAATAGTGTTTATAAATAATTAAATGATAATTGTATTAATAACCCCAGTGAGCAAGCTGTAGGCGACTGTGGCAAGGAACACAAAACTCCATAAGATGTAGATTAATGGAGAAAAATAACCTTGGGAGAAACCAGACTCACCGTGGGGGCCAGTTCCCCTCTGGCTAACATTATGAATGTAATGTAAATATTAATTATGCATAGGTAAAATCATGATTTAAAATTCTTAAACTAAGTGATAAGGGTCATTGATTAAACATAGATTGTGTTTGAACTGTAAGATTAATGACCAAAGTCTTTGAAGTCCATCTTGATTAATTGCAGAAGTTCACATAGATGCAATTGTCCTTGTTAATTGGCTGATGAAGGCTTTTGTTGGCAATTGTTAGTCTAAGCATTTCATTTCAGGATCGTAGTCCATAAATAGACCGAGGTGATGCAGGTTGGAGTTGGCATAATTTCATCCTCTGAAGTCCGTCATAATAGATTGAAGTGATGTTTGGCTGGCACCGGCTGCATTTAGTCATCATCATTCTGCGACATGTAGCAGTGGAGTTCAACATGAAGCAGGAATGGTGCTGGATCCAGCCGGTTCTGGTGACCTCAGGATAGGAGTCCCGAGGTTGAGACAGGGAAACAAATAAAAAGATGTAAGCGTAGATGCCATTGAATTTATTGCAGAGTTAGAGATCATGCTCAATGTTTCTGGTTTCTGGTTCCGCAGACCCAACTAAAGCAGCCTAATTGTGGGATAAATTAGGTGTATGCCTGGCTAAATAGATGAGTCTTTAGTCTAGACTTAAACTGAGAGAGTGTGTCTGCATCTCGAACAGTGTTTGGGGAGACTATTCCATAGTTTAGGAGCCAAATATGAAAAGGATCTTCCTCCTTTAGTGGATTTTGATATTCTAGGAACTATTAATAGGCCAGAATTTTGCGATCTTAATGCACGTGTTGGAATATAGCGTGTTAGAAGATCACTTAAGTACTGCGGAGCTAGACCATTCAAAGCTTTGTACGTAGTTAACAGAATTTTAAAATCAATACGGAATTTAACAGGTAGCCAATGTAACGATGATAAAATGGGGCTAATATGATCATATTTCTTGGTTCTCGTCAGCACTCTGGCTGCTGCATTTTGAACCAATTGAAGTTTATTTATTGATCTTGCTGGACATCCTCCCAGTAATGCATTACAATAATCTAGTCTTGAGGTCATGAACGCATGAATTAGTTTTTCGGCATCAGCAACCGAGAGCATATGCCTTAATTTAGCAATATTTCTTAGGTGGAAGAATGCTGTTCTACAAACATTTGTAATTTGATTTTCAAAGGACAGATTGGTATCAAATATAACACCTAAGTTCTTTGCTGTTGAAGATGATGTAACAGTACATCCATCTAGAGTCAAATTATATTTTAGTGGCTTATTTTTAGAGTTTTTGGTCCAATAATTAGAACCTCTGTTTTGTCAGAATTGAGTAGAAGGAAATTTCTGGCCATCCAATATTTTATTTCATTGATACACTCTGCTAATTTTGAGAATTGTGAAATCTCATCAGGTTTTGAAGAAATATAAAGTTGTGTATCGTCAGCATAGCAGTGGAAACTTATTCCACGATTCCTGATAATATCTCCCAGGGGAAGCATATACATGGAGAAAAGCAGAGGCCCTAAAACTGATCCCTGTGGCACTCCATACTTTACTTTTGTTTGGTTTGACAATTCCTCATTTAAATAGACAAAGTGGTAGCGGTCTGCTAAATATGACCTAAACCATGCTAATGCCACTCCACAAATTTCAACATAATTCTCCAGCCTATTCAAGAGAATGTCGTGATCTATCGTGTCGAATGCAGCACTAAGATCTAAAAGCACTAGAAGAGAAATGCAGCCGCGATCAGATGATAAGAGCAAGTCATTTGTAACTCTGATAAGTGCAGTCTCTGTACTGTGATGAGGCCTAAATCCTGATTGAAATTCTTCATATATACTATTTCTCTGTAGAAATGAACATATTTGGGAAGATACTACCTTTTCTAGTATTTTTGACATAAAGGGGAGATTTGAAATCGGTCTATAATTAGCAAGTTCTCCAGGATCAAGTTGTGGCTTCTTAATTAGTGGTTTGATAATTGCCATTTTAAAGTTTCTTGGGACATGTCCTAAGCATAGCGAGGAGTTAACGATATTAAGAAGAGGTTCTGATATTACAGGAGATACCTCTTTTAAGAGCTTAGTTGGTATAGGATCTAACAAACAAGTTGTGGCTTTTGATGTTTCGATAAGTTTTGTTAGCTCTTCATGACCTATGATAGCTGAAGGATTGAAGTTGCACATGAGGGAAATTATTCGACACTGTTTTCTGAGGTGCTATGACAGATGATTGCATAATTCCAATTTTATTTCTGATTATTTCAATTTTATCTGTAAAGAAATTCATGAAGTCATTACTCTTGAGCTGTGACGTAATATCTGGTTCGGTTGAGGCTTTATTCCTAACCAATTTAGCCACAGTACTGAATAAACATCTAGGATTGTTGTGGTTATTTTCTATGAGTTTACTAAAATATGCTGACCTGGCAGCTTTGAGTGCGTGTTTGTAGCATCTTTCCATGCACCCTGAAATACTTCTAATTTTGTATTTTTCCACATGTGCTCCATTTTCTGAGCTGCTCTCTTGAGAGCATGAGTGTGATCATTGTACCATGGTGCAGGGCTTATTTCTTTAATTTTCTTTCATCGAAGTGGGGCGACAACATCAAGGGTGCTAGAGAAGACTGCATTTCAATTTTTTGTTATTTCATCAAGTTCTTCTGGGCTTTGGGGTTTATTGAGTATATGAGATAGATCTGGAAGAGTATTAGTGAAGTCATCTTTAGTGGTCGAAAGAATAGTTCTACCTGAACGATAGCGTGGTGTAGATTGAGTAACATTAGCTGATTGCAGCATGCAAGAGACGAGGTAATGATCCGAGATGTCATCGCTCTGCTGCAGAATTTCTATATTATCAACATCAACTCCATATGAAAGAATTAAATCTAGCGTATGATTATGGCGATGAGTTGGTCCTGTTACATTTTGTTTGACTCCAAGAGAGTTTAGAATATCGATAAATGCTAATCCCAATGTATCATTTTCATTATCTATGTGAATGTTGAAGTCACCAACAATTAAGGCTCTATCTACAGTAACTACAAGATCTGATAAAAAATTTGCAAATTCACTAAGGAAATCTGAATAAGGCCCGGGTGATCTATACACTGTAGCAAGGGTAAAGGACGACAGAGATTTTTATTTATATTTTATTTGACGGTGTCACATTAAGCATTATTAGTTCAAAAGACTTACATTTATATCCTGTCCTCTGAGTAACACCAAAAACTTCACTGTAAATTGTAGCAACACCTCCTCCTCGACCCTTCAGACGAGGTTCATGTTTATAACAATAACCTGGGGAGTAGATTCATTTAAACTAATATATTCATCCGGTTTAAGCCAGGTTTCAGTCAAACAGAGCGCATCCAATCTATGATCTGTAATCATTTCATTGACAATTAGTGCTTTGTTAGCAAGAGATCTAATGTTTAGTAGCCCTATTTTTATATGATGTTTATTTTTAATTTGTTTGTTTTGTTCAAGTTTGACCTTAATCAAATTTTTTCTAAATGATTTAGTGAGGGTATTGTGTTTGGTAGTTCGGGGAACAGACACAGTCTCTATGAGATATCTAGGTGATACAGTCTCTATGTGTTGTAGTTTATGTGACCTGTGTGACGTCTCATGGCAGCTAGCAGACGTTTGGATTAACCAGTTTGTCTGCTTCCTGACCTGGGCCCCATTTAGTCAATTAATATCATTATTAAGTCTATGAGCCAAATTACTAGAGAGGAGAGCGGCACCTTCCCTGGAGGGATGGAGTCCGTCTCTTTTAGCAGGTCAGGTCTACCCCAAAAACTTTTCCAATTGTCTATAAATCCTATTTTATTCTGCAGACACCACTCAGACATCCAGCCATTCAGTGACACTAATCTACTATAAACCTTGTCACCACGACGAGCAGGGAGGGGACCAGAGCATATTACAGTGTCTGATATCGTTTTTGCAAATTTGCACACCTCTTTAACATTATCTTTAGTGATCTCTGACTGGCGAAGCCGGACATCGTTAGTGCCGACATGGATAACAATTTTAGAAAATCTACGTTTAGCATTAGCCAGCACTTGTAAATTTGATTTTATGTCAGACGCTCTGGCCCCCGAAATGCAATTAACAATAGTGGCTGGAGTCTCTATTTCCACGTTCCTTACAATAGAATCACCGATAACAAGGGCTCTTTCAATATGATTCTCAGTGGGTGTATCACTGAGTGGGGAGAATTTATTGGAAACCCTAACAGGAACGGGACAGTGGTATCTCTTTGCTGAACGAGTATGCCACCGAGACGTCACCCAAATGCCCTGCTGCAGGGGCTCTATAGCCGGAACCAAAGTGTGTGTGTTGCTCTCTGTACTGCCCGCATCCGAAACAGTATCTACCGGCTTCTCTTTCTCACTGACCTCTACTAGCGTTCGGATGCGAGTCTCTAACTCATTAACCTTCTCCGTCAGCCTGACTAATTCCTTACATTTATCACAAGTGAATCCCTCACTGCTGACGGAGGAGGCTATTTTAAACATGTGACATGCAATGCATGAACAAATAACATGAGCCGATGCCATGACTTACCGCAAATTGTTCGTTGTTCCTGAGCGGTGAGGGTTTTGAGGTTGATTTGAATCCCTCACAAAATTGTTTGTTGTTGGTGGTGGTTGTTCTTGGTAAGCGGTGCTTTGAGATCGATGCAATAATCTGTGTACCGCAGAGGAGAAAAAACGGGTGCGTGCTGAAAAAATACATGCAGTTTAATCGCGATAAAAATAGAACGTGGATGCAGGTGGAATATACGCGCAGTTGAATCCCGATAAGAGAATAATACGGGAAGACCTGATGCGTGCTTAAAAATGGCAGATGTTTAAGGATTAAAGGCTACAAACACAGACTCTCAAGACTCTCAATACACACAGACTGTGTGTGTATGTGTGTGTGTGTGTCAGAGAGAGAGAGAAAGAGCGAGAGAGAGAGAGAGAGAGAGAGAGAGAGAGAGAGAGAGAGAGAGAGAGAGAGAGAGAGAGAGCGAGTGAGTGAGTGTGCTCCTCACAATTGTCTCATGAACAGAAAGCGGGCACCTCCTTTAATCACTGTTATTCATCAATCCGGTTGGCTACTGCTTCACTGTGACTTTCTTTGAAGTTGGTCCATAATGCTGTTGTTTACACAAAATGGCCTCATGTCATAGATGGTTGTCATTGGAACACCACATTCAGCCCTGAGGCTTTGTATTATGAAGATGAAGGACTAGAGTATAAGCTGTGTTGTTAGGACTGTCTCTTACATAAATGGATTATGCTCTGAATAAAACAAAAAATTGATTACATTCGCTCCACAGCTAGAAAACCAATCACAAAACATGAAGGAAATCGCTCAAGTAATCATGCCGCAAGCTAATAATATTTTCACGCAGTTCATTTTGGAATCGATTGTGATGGAGTCAGTTTTTGAATCGTCCTCAGATGAGACTGTTCCCTGAATATATATGTTCTAAAAGTGAGTCTAATACTGCATGTGTCTTACCTGAAATCCGGCAGTTACACAACCAGAATGATCCTCTTTAAAGATGACAGCTATATGTTTCTCCTTTCTTAGTCATTATTTTCAAATCACACCACAAATAACACATTATGTCAGAGATGTCAGTCAAAATGACAGAACGCATCAGAAATATTAATCTAGCACTCAACATTCTCAAAATATTCAGCATTTAGAAAGTTTTGCTAAAGCTAGACTTGAAATCAATACACATTATACAGAGAAAGGACACACTGTTTCTTTTGTTCCCATTTTTGGCATAAAATGATGTATCAGCAATTCAACAGTAAAATGTATTCTACAATTTATTTTAAGTTTTGACTTATTTTGACATTTAAGTTATGAACTTACAGGCACGACTCCTGAAAGTCTGACAAACACTAATTTTCTCCACAAAGGCAACTGATCAAAACTTTTCTCATGATATGTTTTTTTTAAAACATGCAATGTTTTCCCCTAGGAAAGGAATACGACAAATGAGATCTCTTTAACATCTTACTTATCTCTCCTAGACAGCAATGAGATGACATGGAGAGCAAATTAAGGCTTTTGCTGAAGTCTCCTACTTTTTCATGCATCAATAATTGGAAGATTTTCCTGATGATTATCAATATATGTATCAGCATTTTCCAGATATAAATTGGGCTGCTAGTTACTCAATAGTTTTTGTGTTTTTTAATATATTTCTCAACACAACTTTGGTACAGTGTGAGCAGCAGGGTAAATTGAAGTTGGTCGCTCACCGTTGGACGACAAGGCGCATTCTCAAATTCAACCAATAATTTTCTATGAAGGTACGCACATCGCAGCTGCCGCCACTTGCCGTCTCTGGCGGCTGCTCGAAATTCTGCATCACCATGGAGTGTAACTCATATAGTTTTCCAATTAAATTTGACCCAAATCATTATCAAAGGACAAAGATTATTTACTCTAGCCATCACTTGATGATATATTGTGTATATGTATCTTTCATACACAATGTATTTTCAGTTACAAATATGTCTACAATAAAAAAAATTGTATAATAACATTGCCATTTTTAATCATTCCATTTGCGCAATTACACCAGTTTCATACACTAACCTGCAAATTCATCAACGCCGCATTGTTCATTCTTGAAGAAGAACAAAATCTTCATAACTTTGGACTACCATCTGCTGTACTGCATCAACACATCGTGTGTGTGATACCTGTGCCATTACGACCTTCAATGGCTTCAGTAAATGTTATATCACCCTCTTGTGGTCTCCCAACGCTATTACATCAGCCTGTTTAACAGAAAGCCAATTGAATTGGAAAGCATGCAAATTAGGCTTCTAATTTAAATGTCAGTTAATATTTGTGACAGCGGGGGCGTGATCGAGCATCCATCCGGAGAGAAAGCGGAAAGGGTGCTTACACCTGAGGTAAATTGTGTCTAACACCTGTCTCTAATTCCAGTGAGCATGGGTAGAGCAGCATATAAACAGCCACGCCACCGCCAGAAGGCAGAGAGAGAGAGAGAGCAAGTTAGAATGCAAGTCTGGGGTATCTACTGCAAACAGACTGATTCACTGTGTGGCCATGAAGCCTGATTATTATTATAGATTAATTTACTGTGTGGCCGTGGAGCCCGTGTTTTCTTTAAATAAATAAGCGACTGACCTTGAGAGAACCTGTGTCCTGGGCCCTCCTTCCTTAAACTTCACAATGTTAAAATATCAATATCTTGAAAATATATTGTATAAAATAACGTGCAATCAATAATCAATATCTCAATATTTTATGACATCCCAATTGGAGAGGCATATGGAATACTATTGCTACACAGAAAATCAATGTGATACAGTAGTCATTTTTATGAATATTGTAAATTGTCTTGTAATAAACAAAGAAATAGATTTTCTCTGATAGCAAACTTTTAAAAAGATGACACAGGCAAAAAATATGATTTAAGGAAGCAAAAAAAAAAAAAAAAAATTGCATTATTATTATTATTATTATTACTTGCAATTTTGCTTTTGTTCTGTGGTATAATTAAAAACATTAGCTAAGAGAGTATTTATTTAATATGTTAGCAAAGTGGACATTATAACTGAAATATACCTACATTAATCACATCAAACTTTTGCGAATATAATAAAACATTCCTCTGGAATCAAATGATAATCACATTCTGTGATTGTACCTTCACCACATGACAAAAACTATCACAAGATTTATGCAACAGTTGATTGACATTTTTAGTTAGTTTGTTTTTCATGTAGTAAATACTCCAACTGGCTTGAAGTGGATGTAAAGGTTCAGTGATCAGGGGACAAATAGAGTCCGAATGGTCACCTTTCATGTAGTCACTTGAGGGCTGCTCTCTCGCTGATTATGTGCTACACTGACACACTTAATGGCAACTCCAGCATTCACTTTGATTGCAAATTGAGGACATTGTGACCCTCATCAGCACCATATGCCACGTAGGATCAACAAGTCATCCTTGAGAGATTAAAAACATGACCGTAAAAACAGAACAGGTCCATATAAGTGGCCTCACATTTAGAAAACTTTAGTTTTTTCATATATAAGGAAGGATGACCATTGTCACAATTATTAATCCAGTGACTATTTCTCAGTAGGTTTATTTTTGAAAGTCAATTTCTGCATAGCCACAAACCTTGAAGTCTTGGCTTGAAAAAAGGTATTGAATATTTTCACTGTTATTGCTTAGACAAAAAGATACAGTTCACTGAACACACAGTGACCTTCTTTGACAACATAAGAGCAGGGCATATAGTCACAGAATATGGGGCAAGTTGTCACCATGGAACTTGCCTCTAAAACATTGGTTTAGGTTTCATGTAAAAGTTCATCATAAAAGTATTATAAAATTATCTGAATAGCATACTTCAGATGAGTTGATATTGTAAGAATTGAATGAATCTGTTTGAGGATTATATCTATATCTAAAAACTATAGAGGATTCACATGTGACATTACTGGGGATAAAAATCTAAGAAGGAGTAGACTTTAACAAAGCCATTTCCTTTCTATTTAATCTCATTGCTGTAGGAGAAACAATTGAAAGATATGGGATTTTTCTATTCTATGGGCTATGCACACAAGGAATGTAGCGTGTGTATTTGAACATTTTGATATCTCAAATACACACGCTATTGTGACTGATACTCAGGATGTCTCAGTAAATGACAAACTGTCATGTCACATTTCACACTTTGTTAGTGCTGCTGCCAACATCTTTAAGATGGAGAGAGGGCATGATTGAGATCAGATATATACTGCAGGCTGTCTTGATTTTGTGGTAGACGCATATCTGCATGTTGTTATTTAGGTCTAGCATACCCCTTTATAGAGTAAAATGATTCTAACCACATTCTTTTTGCGGTTTAAAGAGCACAGACACAATTTAATTACTGCTATATTTCTTTTTTTCCACTGGGTTGATTGACATTTCTTATTTATGCATGGGAAACTTAAAAGTATGTATGCCCCTTCCCTGGACATATGGATATAAAATGTGGGGACGTGCATACCGCTCATTAGGTTTTGTGCTGAGGAGCCGAGAATAAGGTCTCGGCCATTTCAGCGGGTAGTTCAGTGTTGTGGCAGGAGGGACACAACATCTCATTCCCTCCATCAGGGAACGGAGGTTACGGAAGTAACCAGGACGTTCCCTATCTGTCACTCACTCGATGTTGTGTCGATGTACTTACACTAGGGGTCCCCTACAAAAATGCCACAACTAGCTGAATTGAGTAACGTGGGCCAGCGGTGTGAGATGTGCTGTTGTGTGCCGCATAGCCAGTGTACCGGGCCGGCCTGTAACCTCCCCTGACGCTAGTCTGAGTGTTGAACAACCCTTTGTGCGACGAGTCGACTACCCAAAAGGATAGGGACAGGCTTCTCCCCAGAAAAAGAGAAAATTTGCTAACCGACCGGGATGCCAGTGTCCACACTCCCAAAATTCAAGGAAGACAGGAGCCTGCAAGGGCACAGGTGCACCACGACCACCTTATCCACTGGGGGCATCACCGAGTAACCCCTGGCCGCTCCGCCATCGAGGGTAGTGAGAGTGGAGGAGCTGAGTGATCAGGAAAACGGGCAGCTGTTTCCTCGTCAGACAGGATGAGCCGACTCTCTGATGCTGCGCTCGAGGGCTCACCACCTTCACGGGCACCGAATAAGAGGTCGAACATGCCCTGGGACGATCATCCGAATGCCTAACCGGAGCAAACGAGTGTGCCGGGGAATGGGAGGTCCACAGGGATTTAACCGGCGGAGGTGGTCCTATTGTGGTTCCCAAATCGCCCCAGTGTTCTCTGCACTGTCATTCTCTGCTCCTCTTCGTCACAAAGGCTTTTATTCTTTTTTTAAAGGGATACAAGGGATAGTGCACTTAAAAATTACTGCTTTGGAACAACATGCGGGTGAGTAAATGATGACAGAACTGTATTTTTGGGTGAACTGTTCTTTTAAAACAATATAGGCTGAAATAGAAAGGCAAGTGAGGGAAACTGGGTTTATGTAAGGCTCATCATTGACACTAGAAGCAAACCTCTCTAATTTCACTCTTTCTACTGTCATTTCATGCTGAATTATTAGTGAGAAACCAGAGTATGCAGTGTTGTTGCTCTCACACACAGCTGCACATATTTGGGGAAGGTTGCGTAACCTTATTTTGCCACTCAAGCAGATATATTCCCTCTCTATGTGCTCCTGTTCTCAATTTAATGATGGTAGAAAAGAGTTTGGATCAATTTCATTAAACGCTTTTGCCGCAGATATTTCTTAAAGCAACAGCACATTGTTTTCTCGTCACCTCATACCCCAAGGGCTTTCCCCACTGAATTATTTAATCATTGAGCAGGGCAGCGTGGGTAGCAGTAAGTTGCTAAAAAAAGACGCCCACCCCTCTCTGTTTTCTACCTGAGTGATTACTTGCTTCCTGTGTTAGGACTCACTCAGGCAAATTGACTTATTCTTCTGACCGGTCTGACCCTATACTCCCTCCTGCAGTTTCAAACCCCTGATGTTTCTCACAGCTAGTACACATCACTGACCATTGGACATGGCCTCTTCACTCTCAACAGAACTGCAGACAAAGCACTTTGATTAAAGTGAAGTGCAACGCCCACTGAAACCCTTTGAATTTGGTCACAGTGTTAAAGTTAGTATCTGAAAGTAGCTTCCAGAGCTCAACCATGGATCCACAAAGCTAAACTCTCAGTGGAGGACTTGTTTAAAGACGAAGTATGTCATTTTATGATTAATTTAGAACTGTTAATCAGTTACTATTTCTAATTGAATTAATTACATGACATGCCAATTAATTAATCAAATTAATCACAATTAATCACATTCAATATCTGCAAAGAAAGGCTGCAAATGTTAATAGTAATTATACACAAAATAACAAGAATTCCATATATAATGATTAAATAATTAAATTTTAATAATTATATATATTATAAATAACAATAAAAAATACCAGATAATTAAAATCAATTACATTATTGTGGCAGATGAGTAAAGCAATGACTAGCTAATACATTACGTGACTTTAGAAGGCAATATATTGTTTATATCCATTAAACATAAGCCTGTCATTGGCCTACAGTCCACAGCAAACCATTTTGCAAGTGAATTTGTCAATCTGTCCGAGGTAGGTTTATAACAAGGGCTTTTAAGGATGCATATGTACACATATTCCATATAGTCACTTTTGGAGAATACCACTTTGGTTGCATCATTTCATAAACACAATGTTTCTAGGACACTGTGTCAAGTTAAACATAGTTTGAAACTAAGAAAAACATGTCTTGAAACTCCTGCATTCGCAGTTGTGCTCCAGCTGTGTTAGAACGCAAGAACACATCTTTGTCTTGTGCTGTCTGCTGTAAGTAAGGCTGCGTTCCACTTCACTTTAAACTTGCTAACTTCCCTAAGCACTTTCCCCCGGGAGAATCCCAGACACCATTTTGGAAGTCCGTTTCACTTCATTAAGTGGGCGAGGAAAATTTCTGCTGGCCGACCCTCAAACCCTTAATTTTGACAGAGGGAGCGAGCCTACTCTGATGTGCACATCAGGCAGCTCTATATCCCACAATGCAACTTGATTGTGACGTCACAGCAGATCACGCTTCATCAACCCTAACCCCACACAACATTAGTGAATGATATAACAGAATGCTGTTTACAGCTGTAAGTGAAACTTGGTTTAACCACATAATACTTGTAGCTACCTCAAACTGAAACAGTCCTAGCCTATGTATTAATTGATATGTTACCATTTTTGTTTGTGTAATACTTGATTAATCTAACAATCAATTCGAATTAAAAGTTAATTAATACAAAACACGTTTATACATAAGCATCTGAAATTACAACTAAACTTTATCTCTGAAAACGTTGTTTTCTCAGGTGCAAAAATTGCCACATAATTCCACATAATGACATTAGCTCTATTGCAAGAACGACAACGAGCTCCAAGTGATAAAAGGTCATGTGAGACAAGTCTGTCAGATGGTAGTTCTTGAATTAGAAATAGATAAGTGTGATCTGTTGTTTGTACAGATGCACATACAACCGGAGCTGTGCTTACCGCCCCCTGCTGACTGGGACTCTCAAAATAAATGAAGGTGATGCTTGAATTTCTCAGATGGTAAGAATATTCCTTATCAACATTGGGTCAATCAGGGGTGTGAGTTGAGGGCAGGAATATCTGTTGGACTGCCAATGACAAACTGAACAGTGTTTGGGAAATCTGTTTGAAAAGTCATAATTTTTGCAGTTTTCCTTGATGAAGCCCAAAAATGACACCTTACGAGTTTTTGTTTTGTTTTTTTATGTGAAACACAAAATGAGGAATATTTGAAGAATAACATAAATGACATCAAACCTGCATTAATATGATTTCATCTCAGATCCATTGCTAAATTAAAACCGTTTCTCTCACTGAAGGTCTTGGAAATAGTGATTCATGCTCTTATTATATCCCAGCTAGATTACTGCAATGTCTTATATGTGTTTGTCTCAGTCTTATTCACGTCTGCAAGTAGTCCAAAATGCAGCAGCTAGACTTCTAATAGGTACTATGAAAAGAGAGCATATCACTCTGGTTCTTGCTTCCCTACATTGGTTAACAGTTAGTTATAGAGTTAAATTCAAGGATGTGCTGTATGTTTATAAGGCCTTGCATGGTTTAGCCCCTCAGTATATTGCTGATCTACTTCAACTTCATTCCGCACCTAGTTCTCTTCGATCATCAAATCAGTTACTCTTCTCTGTTCCTCAGTCACGTTTGAAAACCAAAGGTGATCGGGCGTTTGTAGTTGCGGCCCCCAGGTTGTGGAATGCACTTCTATTTGCTGTTAGGTCTTCTTCCTCATGGGCTATATTTAAATCTAGATTGAAGACAATTTTTTTTCTCTATAGCCTATGATGTTGTTTGAGAATTTTAGGGGTTTCAATATGTATGTTTTACATGTTTTATTGTTTGTTCTGATATTAATGTTTTTTTCTAGCACTTTGGTTAAAACATTGTTGTTTTTAAATATGCTTTATAAATATCTTTTTCTCAAGTTAGAAAATAAGAAAAGTGTCCATCCATCCATCGTCAACCGCTTATCCTGTGTACAGGGTCGCGGGGGGCTGGAGCCTATCCCAGCTAACATTGGGCGAAAGGCGGGGGACACCCTGGACAGGTCGCCAGTCCATCGCAGGGCATAAGAAAAGTGTACTTAAGAAAAATTTAATGTAGAATGTTTCGTGAATCTGGCCCCCAAAATGTCAGCAAATATGATATTAAGTGAATAATGACTTAACATTTCTCACATTTATGGTAGCTTTATGGCTGGGTTTTTTGGGAGCTTGAGAGCAGTGTCCACTAAGAACAGTTCTTTTATTGATTCTTATACAGATTTCCCAATTTGATTAGATTTTATGTGGGTATATTTCAGTTATAATATCCATTTTACTTACGTATGAAAATTCTCTATTAGATAATGTGTTAATTATGGGGATCTTCTTACATGGTATATTACGAAAATATTAATTTCATAACATTTTATTTTCTCATTCATTTTGCATCAGTTTGATCACATTTTAGCTTTTTAAAAATACACAGATTTCATGTAATCCATCTGTATGATGACATGAAATTGCATATATTATATTACATAGACTAAATATATTTTGCTACATGTTTATTGGTGTTCCACAGAAAATATAACAGTATAAGGATTTGGAACAACCTGAAGGTGAGTAAATAATGAATTATTTTTGTTATATGGGTGAACTATTCCTTTAAGGACTTTGTCTAAAAGCAAACTTGTGTTTGATGGCATTGTGCTACCATGCCATGTGCACCTACTGATACTTGTAGGAATGATTTATTGCCGAGCAACTGCAAATGCAAGAGGACACAAGGCAGTTAAGGACACTGGTACAACAAGGCCAAGTAATGCAGTGAGTTTTACAAAAAAGAAGAAAATAACCATTAGATGCTTGAGAACTTGGGAGCAATGACATGGTTCAAGTAGGTCTAACGTCAACTATATATTATTTTGATAGCTCATATTTGCATACTTGTACACTTAAATCTGTTAGATTCTGCATTTGTCGACCAGTGAGAGCTTGCCATTGATGTGATGACAGACAAATGCGAACCACAACAGATTTTAAAACCAAGGACTCCTCTCCAGTCTAGCTTCTATGTTTCAGGTGTCTGGTTTGTGAAATAAAAATGTATTTTCTGTTGGTGAGTTTTAGGTTGCTAAGTGACAACTGGCTGAAGTGTTTGCAATTAACAGTGCACTCTCAAATTGAACCTCACAGCAGAACTGGCAGTGATTTTGCTAGAAGCTATTTAATTTGACCCCTTTCTTTAGTCTGTACTCTGACTCTTTCTGATCTATGGGTGGTGCATGTGCAGCTGACCCTCTATCCCATTTATTTATGTAAATGTTTCTGTTCTATAGTGGAATCAGTGTACTGAACAGTTGATGAATTTTTAAATTTTTTCAATGTAGAGTTTGACAGGGTAGATATTGTCCCTGTATGGGCATGTTGTGGAACTTAAGGGGGTTTATTATTCAATTATTAAAGGAAATCAAATTGAAATTCATCATACTGGTCAAACTGACCCTACACTCCATTGTTTGAACTCTGCTAACTGTCCATAATGGATTAGAGCAGCAGGTTTGTACAGTGCCATATCCCAAATGTTTGTAGAACACTTTCTCAGTCAAATTCGCTAACTGGAAGTCATTTTGTTCTATTTCTCTATCTTTTCCTATGCAGACTCGCAGATAATAAAAATAACATCTCCCCACTCTTCTTATAATTGCTTTTGTTTTTGGAGTTAGACGGTAAGCCTACAAATGACAGTTTCTCATTTGCTGCAGCCTTTCAGAATAAATTTGCTAAGAGCTGTTGTGTGGAGTTGTATTACATTTTAAAGGCCAAAAGATCAGACTTTCTTTGAATTTTCTCCACTGTATTATCGTAAAAAGTCCCTTTTTAGAGTGTTCCTCTTTATTGTATTAATCGTATTATTCTAAGAATTAATTTAAATAGATTTAATTTGAAGTACATCAAATTAAATCTATTTAAATTAATTCTTACAATAATACGATTAATGTAATGTGAGCACAGCGTATAGTTCTAGCGGGTAGACTAGCAGCTGTACATCATCGCACCATTAGCTGGGTAATTCCTAGCCAATCACATGTAAGCCATTGCTTTATATGTCTGCTCACAATCTATCACATTGCTGTTTCAGTGTGCTAACAAGGCAACCTCCACCACCCCACCACCACCAGTTGAGTCCCGTCCTGCATGGGGATAGGCTCCTCACCCTACCGCCTATCTCCGGTTCTGAGTACAACATCTTCGGACGACCAGACGGGACTTAAACCAAAGAGAGACATTACTTTTCTGTTCCCCTTCTGTCGCTCTCTCCACGTTGTGTCAGAGAAGCGACACTAGGGGTCTCTCTTGAGCGCCGATATTCACCTCTGAACTATGAAAAAAGGCCAATGAGAGTTGGCAACCAGTATTTGCATGTCCCGCCCCCGAACATACGGGTATTTAAGCGGCGCAAATACGGGAGTTCATTCAGAAAATTTCTTCGGAGCCGATGGTCGTGTCTGCAACTGCTGCGTACTATACACCGAGTTCCTGTCATCCCTCTGCTGCATAATTGTTGGATTCCATGGCGCACAACAGCGGCTTTCTCCTGTTTGCACGGCTGTGCATTCCTGCCCCTGGGCGCATCGACAGTGCAGATTTAAAAACTCTCACGAGTTTTTTCCCTAAAAGAGTGATTTTATTTAAAAGAGTAATTTCCTCTAAAAGAGCAAAACACAGCGTCCTTTTAAGGACGCGTCTTTATAAAGATGCCTTCCGCCCCTGTGTTGTTTCTGGATGCGGTAGAGTGCTCTCCGCTTCCGACGGCCACAGGCGCTGTCTCGTGTGTCTGGGTAGCGATCACACCGAGGCTGCGTTTGTGGACGGTTCATGTTCTCACTGCGAGAACATGACCATGACAATGTTGTGGTCGCGGCTTGCTTACAGCCGTGAGCAAGCCACTCTAGCCGCCCCCCGTATTGCTCCTTCTTCCCACGGGATTGAGGACGATGCGGCTGGCGATGGAGGCGATTTGGGGATGGCTGCGGGTGCAGCTCCGCCGGGTATGCACCCTCGGACCACCCGCGCCCCAGCACGCACGTTGATTCCCGTCGTTCGCCTCACAGCCAGTCAGCCGACCCTCTTGCGATGGCAGCCGATGAGCTCGCCGCGACATCGGAGGGCGCGGCATCTGATGCAGAGGACTCCCCTGGGCTGCCGCCTTCGGGCTTGCACGCCCAGGCTGAGGCTGACGCACAGATGTCCGACATGCTTTCCCGGGCAGCCAACAGCGTGGGCTTGGATTGGAACCCTCCATCCTCCCCACAGCCATCACGGCTGACTGACTGGTTCCTGGGGTCTGCGCGCCGCTCACAGCCTCACCCCCCCCCCCGGTTCCGTTTTTCCCGGAAGTGCATGACGAGCTGACGTCTTCGTGGAGAGCACCCCTCTCCACTCGTCACACTGCCACAGGCTCGTCCGCCCTCGCCACCCTCGACGGCGGAGCGTGCCACGGGTACGCGGCGATTCCCCAGGTGGATAGGGCGGTTGCGAGCCATCTATGCCCCGGTAGAGCAACCTCCTCGCTGACAGCGAAGGCCTACAGTGCCACCGGACGCGCCGCTTCTGCCCTGCATGCCATGGCTCTCCTGCAGGTCCACCAAGCCAAGTCACTTCGCAACATACACGGGGGTGGCCCTGATCCCGACACGCTGCAGGAACTGCGCTCAGCGACCAACCTCGCCCTGAGAGCGACGAAGGTCACAGCGCAAGCGCTCGGGCAGGCGATGGCCACGCTAGTGGTCCAGGAACGTCAACTGTGGCTGAACATGGTCGAGATGCGTGACGCCGACAAGACTTCCTCAACGCCCCTGTCTCCCAGTTCAGCCTCTTCGGCAACACCATCGAGGACTTTGCCCAGCAGTTCTCCACAGTAAAGAAGCAGACGGAGGCCATCTCTCACATCATGCCTCGCCGCAAGCCTGCCGCCACGGCCCATGCCCCGTCTGCTCGCCGAGGGCGTCCTCCCGCGGCCAGAAGACAAGCTCCTGCTCCGCCTCAACCCGGGCCCAGCTCTCAGCCCCAGCGTCGAGCAAACCGCGGGAAGCGCACGCCCCCTGTCTCACGGACCCCTACGAGGACCCGGAAGTCTCCCAGGCGCTCCTGAGACAACGCACCCAGAGTCCAAGAAGTTAGCTCCAGAGGTGGTAAGACCGCTCCGTCCCCCGGTGGAGGGCTGGGAGGAGAATCCTTTGTTTTTTCATTTGCCGCACCCCTTAACGGGGGCTGCGGTACCCAAATTCTCAATAAAAGAGCTATTTCCTTTGTCTCTGGGGCATATGGCCTGCAAATGCCGTTCTCACAGCACTCTGCTTTCAGGCCTCAACAGTCCCGGCTCCATGGACGCGGTGTCCCCGCCTTCAGCCCCACGACTGTTCCCCGGCCGGCCGGTTCAGACGAGTCCAGAGGACGCCAGCATCAGACCTCCTCCTCAGTCACGAACCCACCCCCTGCCGGGTGCGCGGAGCAAGGTAAGTGCTTTGAGTTTATTCTCAGCACCAGAGTCTCGGGACGCCACAGCGCCTCCCGATGCCACGTTACCTGTTCCGCACCGCTGCGAAGCCCTGCCGGGTACGTCCAAAAAACCCGTCCCTTTGGTGCCCCTAGCACGGAGTTTAGAGGCGTGGCTTTCACTGCCCAACCCGTCACGCTGGCTGCAGCGGACCATTCGACTCGGTTACGCAATTCAGTTTGCCAGGTCTCCGCCCCCCTTCGTGGGCGTACATTTTTCCGCAGTACACGGCCAACATGCCCATTCCCTGCACGAAGAAATCGCCTCCCTTCTATTAAAGGACGCGATAGAGCCTGTCCCTCCAACCGAAACGAAGAAGGGTTTCTACAGCCCTTACTTTGTTGTACCCAAGAAAGGCGGCGGCTTACGACCGATCTTGGACCTGCAAGTTTTCAATCGGACCTTGTCCAAACTCCCGTTCAAAATGCTTACCCAGAAACAAATTCTATCTGGCGTCCGGCATCTAGATTGGTTCGCAGCGGTAGACCTGAAGGACGCGTACTTGTCAAATAAATGTCATCGTAAATTTCACTTAAGTCTGCAAGTCTTCCTGATATAAATTATTTTCTGTGGCAGATCTGACTTGGTCTTTGAGTTATAGAATTTTACTACACTAAGACTTTAAACCAAACCGATTACACAAGATAATAAGTGCACTCAAAAAATCTGTAAAATCAGCAAAAACTATTTCTCATGACCTGAAAAAGGCAAAAAATTATTGGCAGACTCTTACTACTTCATGTTAATGAATTATGCCTTTGAGCATTCAAGCTGCTGTCTGTATCTTAAGTAATTTGCTTACTACATCCAGTATGCTTTCTAACTTGATTGATGACCAGTCGTTGCCTGCACTCAGGATGCTGACTAGAGAACACTAGGATGAAAATAGAAAGACAAGCTATCCACATTTACCCTTTTTTCCTCCAGGGGAGAAATATTACTGGACTAACAAGCAGTGTAATAGAGCACTCAGGCCTTATTGTATTTTCCTCTGTTAGCAGTTTCTCATGTTACCATTTCATTCATGTATTTGTCTACGTTTAGCCACACTCTGCCCTCGTCTTTCCTCTGATCCACTGAGTATCTTTATGAAAAAAGAAAGGCCGCAGGGTCAAACCCAAAATCCATTTCAATGAAATATGATGAATCCATCCTAGATGATACCGCTTGATCTGTTCGGTCTAAAGTCAATCTCAAATAGACTATCATTTTATTAAGCTTCTAACAGGCCAGCTAGATCACATCCAAACAGGCAGTTAAAAGCATTAAAATCTGAGGTGTTATTTGAAGCCCTGATCCTCCTGACATGCAGAAGTCTTCTCTTTCGTCAATCAAGTTGAAGAGGAAGAGTGCAAAATTCTCAGCATGAGAAAAAAGATAGCTTTGAGGAAACATACCATAACAGAAAGGAGTCAAACCAAGCCTACATTCTAATCAAATACTGTCATAGACAGAGATGTCTTTTCAATATGTTGTATTCCTTTTAAAAAGTGTCTCCTCACAACTATATTTTATGCTTATGGTTTCTGCTCAGGGAAGATGATTAAACAGACAGCAGTGCATCCATTCAAAGCAATGGTGTCTTTTCATTAAATGATACATAAGTTTTCCCAATTTGTAATACAAATCTATCGAAGTTTACACTTTTATATTCAAGTATTTGTGCCTCCCTATCTCTCAAAGACAAGTTTGAGATTTATAATTACATTTCCTAATGTGCCAGCAGAAGAACTCACTATTGAAACATGAAGTTGAGGACGGCCGCATTCTTGCGCAAATTTTTTTTATAAAATCGAAAATTAGATACAGCACAACAAATAAATAATGCATGTGTCAAGTGACCCGCTTTTAAAAGTTGACGTTCTTCTTGCCTTACACAGCATTTTAAAAACGTTCCGCTCTTGTTCAAGATGGTGCAAAAACAGCTGGATGTGGCGCAATTGTCCATCTACAGTAGCAGATGTTTTTTACTTATAAGAACAATGGGGAAAGAGAGCAGACGGACACAAAACCAGTTCTGTGTGAACAGCCCCTTGTGTTATGAGATGCTGATACGAGAGCAGGACGCAACGACCAAAGAATCAATGTCTAAAATTCGAATGCAGTTTTTGCTTTCAAACAAAGTCTCTCTAGCAAGTCAGTCCACCGATGGCCATTTTTGGAATGCTCCTGGGAAGCTATTTCCAGTCATGAGAGTGGAGCTCCTTTCTACTTGAATGATGGAACACCGAAATCTCAATAATGGTTGAGAGTTACTCTCTACATTCGTTGACCGTTGGGCGTTCTAATTTCTCCCATTCATTTTAAAGGGGACCTATTATGCAAAATTAATTTTTACATGGTGTTTGTACATAAATGTGAGTCACTCCTCTTTCTTATATTTCTATTAATCAAAAACGGTTTTCGTTTCTGCTCTAACGTGACGTCACTTTGGCGCAGGCCTTGCCCATGACTGGTGACGGACTCCACCCTATCATCATAGATCCTTCCCTGAGTGATCTACACATGTCCGCCATTTTTTCCACTAGAACAAATACAGTGAGAAGAATAATGTCTCAGCTTCGCAAGCGTCAAGTGTTCTGTTGTTGGCTGTAAAAGTGAACATAAGTGTCTTTATGTACTCCCAGCATCAGAGCCACTGAAGACGCAGTGGACAAGTTTTGTTTTTGAAGGAAATGTGCCCCAAAACATACAAAAATGTGTGAATGTTTGTGCAAATCATTTTACACTGGACTGCATTGTGAATGTGTGTCAATATAAAGCATTATTTAAAAAGAAATGTGATTCTCAAGCATGGATCAGTAGCAACTGTTCGTGTTCCAGCTTTATATCCTGAAGATGTAAGTATTGCACTTTATATTTTGTGAATGTTTGCAAATCGCCTTTCCGAATGTGCTTGTTAGCTGATTCCACGTCTAATGCAGCTAAAGTTACCATTGACTCTGATTGTATTCACAGAGACCAGAGCTACGTTGGGCAGGGAGCAACAGTTCATTTGCATTTAAAGAGACACACAGAAAAACTGTGTTTTTGATTCCACTCAAAAAGAGGCATTTACAACATAGTATAATAAATGATCCGTGGGGTATTTTGAGCTGAAACTTCACAGACACATTCTGGGGACACCTGAGACTTATATTACATCTTGTAAAAAGGGGCATAATGGGTCTCCTCTAATAGAAGTGGCCCATCTCTGCTATGTAGTATCTGATTCATTTTTTATTTTAAATTTGATGAATATTCAAATTTCTAATTTATAGCTTACATCACAGCCATGCAAAACCTCACTTGACAGTCTCCATCATGGACGAAATCAATGAAAACACTTTCAGTATGAATACATTTCAGCCACTTCCTCAGAAATAATGGATGTTTGGATAGAAAATGAAGTACTATGGGTATAATTGCAGTTGAAGACAACCAAACAAACCATGTTTTGCTTCCTGCTATTGCTCGTCAGAAAAAGGCGGTACTTAAAAATTAGGGGATGGAGCGTTTTCATTCTAGAGTACTTTATTGGTCAAATATGTATAGTGCAAGGTGAGCCATCAATATTTTCATTTTCCTGGAAGTGAAAACTGTACATTTTAAATGTGCTAAATGTTTGCCAAAGTACACTAGCATATTGTCATGTTCATTGTTGTCCTTTGTTCTTTTGTGTACTTTTATTTTGAAAATTCCTGTTCAGTTCCTAGTTTTGTCACATCCTGTTTTCCCTCCATGTTTTGTATCTGGGTTTTATTGGTTCATTGTTTGATTACCTTGATTCAGTTCTTGTTTGTCATTGGTTTTAGTTAATTATCTTGTTATCCTGTTTCAGAGTTCTGTTTGTTGATTGGCCTTGTTACCCTTGTCCTTGTGTATTTAAACCCTGTTTGTTCCTTCATTCCCTTGTCGGTCGTTGAATGTTGTTGTATGTGAATGTTATGGTTGTTTCTCCTGCCTGTGGATGTTTTTCATGTTGTCTTCCCCTCGTGGATATTTCTTTGTTCCTGTTTGTTTGCCCTCACTTTGATTTATAATAAAGAACCTGCTTTTGGATCCGCACCTCCTCGTCTGCCTTCACTCCTACATTTTTTTTACACATATAAAAAAGCTAATAGGCATAGACTAAAAGTAAAAAAAAGAGTTTGGGCTTTATGGAGCCAATAAGCTACGACAAGTTTATGGAAAATGGCACTGGAAACACAGTCATCTTTCAAGAACAAAATAAACATGTGTCACTACTAAGCACTCCTGCTGATTAATGCTTAATTATTTATTGTTTTGTGCAAATGAAAATCTCCACTCAGTCACTTTGATTTAAATGCACAGTAGAAATTACATACACTTTGACGAAATTATGCTGTCTCTGAGGTGAAAAAACAACAATGTAGTCAATCTTATTGAATGAAAAAGGTAAAATAGAGGTATTTTCCTGTGAGCAGCTGTCTATGGATATGTGCTCCAGTCTACAAACTTGCGTACCTTTCTGCAGTAGTTTTCACAGTTGAACGATTGCACCCTTAGACCCCACGGAGGCAGGTTTCTGAAGTATTGTTTTGTTTCCTTCTTTGATGTTTACTTCTGAGCAGTCAGACAGCAAATAATTGTTCCCTCTGAAATTGGCGAGCAAGTTGGCCATTTAAAAATCACTCTGCACATTATCAGTTGTCAAAACGGACAATTAAAAATCATTTCATTTTCCTGTGAGCTTTCTCAGTGGAGGATGCAACAATTTGGAAGAAACCTGCCAAAGCGAAAGAGGAGAGCCTTCATTCCTTGGGCTAAAAACATTAAAGTCATATAATACAGTAGCTTTGAATGGTGTTGTAAAGTATCAAATCTTTAGCCAGATAAAATGCCCTTTTAAACATAGTCAGAAGATGTCTGGTATTCTCTGCTTTAGCCTAGAGCTTTTTGAAAGACCTAGTCATGTTCTCTGCTTCCTAACAAAGGCATTAATTAAGCAGGGTTAATTAATGTCATACTGAAGAGAGTCAGTTTGGTTTGATAAGATGCTCTCAAAGACCAGAAGAGGATTTGGAGTGCCTTGAATCGGAACAGGAGCAGAAGGAAGGACAAAGAGGACAGAGTGAGTGAAGAAGAGAGCGAGAATGCAGATGCCCTTTTCACTCCAAAGATAAAACTCAAAGTGGCTTTCTTTTGTTCCATACTGTCGCAGTTCTTAAGAGTGACATTTTCCTGACTCGTAAACTTTTTTGGGTGGATGTCATACTTGGACACTTTCATCTCGACTGTGATTGGGGGTTTTCATTGGTGACTAAATGGTTCTTTTTATATAGAGTGGGGACATTAGGAATTTCTCAACCTACAAGTGTTGCCCATTCAACTTAAATTGTGGTCTTTTTCTCACACAAAGCTATTGTATGGCTTCAGAAGACTCTTTCAATGTGCATGAAAAAAAAGACCAGTACATTCATCATAATTTATAATCTCAATCATGATCCTAAAACATGTTTACAAACCCAAATTAAAATCTCCTTCACATTAGTCATATATAATTGGATAGACACAGCCCCTGCTTCAATGTAGCGATTGTAATTTTAGATAATTTTGCACAAATGCAGACCATAGCATTGCCAAAAGCCAGGAGAAAATCGAATTGTGTATGCACTCATATTTGTAGAATAAGACATCAAAGTAAAGGAGGGGATTATTTTGTGAATAAGAGGATTAAGGTAATTGAAGGATGTGGAGATGTTGCTGGATGAATGGTGTTGCATATCCGTGAGTAGCTGTTTCTTCTGGGTGATTGCATGAAGTTTTATTACCACAGATATTTTATTGGATGAGAGAATGACCAAAGAGAGGCAGAGGTTACATTAAACAAAAGTGCTGCTTGAGCTATGATCAACTGTTGATCTATGAACATTTGGAGCAATTCTTCTACAATGTTTTCCCAATCCTGGTCCTTGAGTTCACCAACACCACAAATTTGGATGTCTCCCTTATTTTAAATCAAGTCATGAAACCTCTAATAATGAGCTGATGAGTTAAATCAGGATTGGGAAACAATGTTCTATTAATATCTATTGAAAAATGAGGCTATGAACTACTCTTACAGTTTAACCCTGTGTGTTTGTTTTGTGCTAACACATTTTGTGTTCCTGGTCACTAATGACCAGCCCACTAAGATTATAAATCTCTCATATTACATATATTATCCAAAGATATTGCATTAGAGATTTTTTTCAACTTCTTTTTTAGTAATTATGACCAAATTTTTAACATATTTAAAAAATATACAGTATATTTTTATTGACAGAAGGATTGATTGAAGTGAGCACATAATGGGCTAGTGGGGGCACTCACTGCAGAAAACCAAAAAATATATAATGATTACATAATACATTTGTAACCAATTGCTTGATCTGAACAAAATATGGGACATTTTAAAGCTTAGAATCTGGACTTTACGATGCATTTATCTGATCTTACCAATTCTTATATAATTCATTTAATTTGCTGACAAATAAGAACTGTTTCGTTCTCGCCTTTTGCAAACTTGACATCACAACAATTATATTCAGAGTTGGTTATGTTACATGCCAGAGATGGCCACAACAAGATAAAGGGATAACAGGCAGTGATAGATCGTGTTCAGAAGTTTATTTCAACAAAACTCAAAACTTTTAAGTCAAATCAAGCCAGCCTGCGTCCTTTTTTTCGGAGCCGGTGTGGAGCTTGAGCCAAGACTGCTGTGGCATCCAGTGCGCATCTCTGCTCTGAGAGGAGGAAAAGATGATTTAAACACTCAGGAACACCTGCGCACCGGTGTTTCCAATCAAGCTCTCAGATTACAATCTCCTGCAAAAGACAATGCCAAAACAATGCAAGACGAGAGGGCATCACAATAAAAACATAAAAAAGGAGATAGCCATGTGTTATACAGTATATCATTGGGAAGGTCTCAATTTGTAAAATGCAGTTAGTAATTGTCTGTATGAAAGTCCCACAGGCGCATATACACATATACTGTATGAATGCCTTTTTGTCATGTTTTTCCATATTACTTCCTGAAACGTACATGTGGGGATGGGGGCGTGGTCGTGTGTCTGTTTGCGGGAGAGAGGTAGTGGTGTGGCTCGTCAGGCTGGTTGGCATAATTTCTAACAGTTGTTTCTCATTACAGTGATGGCGGAGAGAGACCTTAAAAACAGCCAAATACATCAGAGAAGGGAGAGAGAGAACGAGTTGAGTGTGCCGCGCTCGTGTCTATTATCCATTGAGTGTTTCATCTATTTGAGTGTTATTAAGAATTTTACATTTAATTTGAGAGAGAAATGTAAAGCGACTCTTTACAGTTCGTGTTTATGCGCTGTTTAGAGGTGGGGTTGTCTATATCACAATAATATAGGCTACCACATTGTACCACAATAATAGACTAGTGTTTAGAAAAACACTTGTTCAGAAAACTGGAACCAAAAAATGCGGAGAAGTGCTGATTATTTCTCAGAAACAAAGAAAGAGGGAAGGAGGGGTGTAGTCTCACCTAGGACCAATAGGTAAATTGTTATCCTTTACTAGGTCTAAACATATTCCTCGGTCCAGGTATAGAATTGTAAGAACGATGCATTGAAGTGTGAAATTGCTTGTGTATGTTTAATTGCAGTGACACATGTATTGATCCATCCCATGACAATGGAGTTTTTCTCTTTGTTTTTTTATTTTTTACTTGAAATGGTCATGTGTGAAAAAAGCCATTAACCCACCAATTAATGTTATAGTTTTTGGGGGAATTCAAAAGGACACTGACACTCTTTAACTAAAATGTTGTAGGGTTTATCAGTTGGGTAAAGTCTTTAAGGTCCAGAATCATGTTTGAACTAGAACAAGAGAAACAATTTTGCTCTTTTATTTACTTATTCAAATTCTTAAGAAGTACAGTAAGAATAGAAGAAAACTTTCATTATTACACATCTATGCCCTGAACTCATCACACAGTTATGCAGCTAGTAAAAAGACTGAATGCAAGAGCAGTCAGTTATAGAAAGCTCCCTGCATGATTGCCATGCACTTTATTCATCAGCTTCATTATGAAACATGGTAATCATATAATTACATATCAGGCACTGTGTGGATTGGGCATCAATCCAAGAGGGACTCTGGTTCCACTATTTGCATTTTCATAGTTCTATTAACAGCATAAAAGGTTGATCAGATTAAATATAGTGTGTTGTGTGTATTTTTCATCACTAAACAATAAACCTAGAGTGCTGATTAGAGGAATTTATCTCCCAAAAAAGAACATTCTTTCATAATTTACTCACCTTCATGTCGTTCCAACCCGCATGACTTAATTGTCTACGTGGAATACAAAAGGAGATGTTTTAATGAATATTATGGTCAGTCTTTTAATACAGTGGGAGTGGATATGCCTTCATAAGACTTGCGATATGATGCACAAATCTCAAGGATTGTTTTTTATAATACATTTTGTTCATTTCTTTAAGCTTTAAAGGGGACCTATTATGCAAAATTCACTTTTACATGGTGTTTGTACTTAAATGTGAGTTGGCAGTGTGTGTACACAACCACCCTACAATGTTAAAAGTCCACCCACTCCACTTTCTTATATTTCTATTAATCAAAAACAGTGTGTCAACATGAACCGTTTTCGTTTTTGCTCTAAAATGACATCACGTTAGAGCAGGACTCGCCCACGACTGGTGACGGACTCCACCCTATTATCCTCTTCTGAGTGATCTACACAGAGTCCGCCATTTTTTTCCTTGCTGGAGAAAATACAGTGAGAAGAATAATGTCTCGGCTTTGTAAGCATCATAAGAGTTCTGTTGTTGACTGTAAAAGTGAACATAAGAGTCTTCATGTACTCCCGGCAGCAGAGCCACTGATGACGCAGTGGGCCAGTTTCGTTTTTGAAGGAAATGTGCCCCAAAACATACAAAAATGTGTGAATGTTTGTGCAAATCATTTTACACCGGACTGCTTTATGAATGAGTGTCAATATAAAGCAGGAATTTCAACAAAAAAAAATATTCTCAAGCATGGATCAGTAGCAACTGTTCGTGTTCCAGCTTTATATCCTGAAGATGTAAGTATTGCACTTTATATTTTGTGAATGTTTGCAAATCGCCTTTCCGAATGTGCTTGTTAGCTGATTCCACAGCTAATGCAGCTAAAGTTACCATTTTCTCTGATGCAAAAACGTGCTTGATGTAGTAATAGCAATTTTGATGGCGCTGAAGATAATTTCTAACTATTTTTCAAAACCCTCAAAAAAGTATTAATAACTACCACAGAGACTGTGCATCACCCGCCTACCTGTGAGAAGGTTAGCAGAGATTTATGCAACCCAATGTCTTAGTTTTTGGTGAGTCTCACAACATGACAACAGAGACTTTGGGATTAGGAAAGAGTGGCCCATCAGGTGTACACCTGATGGGCCACTCTTTCCTAATCACGAAGCCTTCTCAGCCCAACATTTCTTTTCTAACCAGAAGATTTGAAACAGAATAGTTTGGCAAAGTGTTTTGTTGGAGGACTACACCCACAAAGGAGAGTACTTTTAGAGTAGATCGAAAAGTTTATCCAACTTTGTGATTCTCTACCTGTTTCTGTTGCCTCTGCAGAAATGTCTTTCTCTATAAAGTAGCTTGAGCCAGCAAAGACTCACACATGTTGGATTAATTTACATACACAAAGAGATCATTGACACCTTGAAAATTGAACATCTCATCATGACATTTATTAGCAACACCCCTGAGAGCAAGGTCACATTTGGGGTCTTCAAGTGACAGGTAGGACATTTCTTAATAGCTCAAAGGTGCAGTATGTAAGATTCAGAAACCCTTGTTATTGATGACACCTGTGGCCATTAAGTGAACTGAAGCCAGCTACCTGTTGCTCGTGCTCGCGCTTGTGCACACACTCCACAGGGACTCAAGCGAGCGAGCATCGGCCAAAACAATGACATATGGTTCAAAGAGAACGTGATTCTCTGGCATCATGCTGACAGATGAGGTAGCATAATTATAATTACACAGTTATGATTGTTTTACTACAAACTTTTATACTAAACTAAAACTACTTATCAGCTAACATAGCATACAGCTACATACTGCCAAACTGTTCTAGACAGTTTTCAATTGCACTGCACTGTTATTTTGCACTATTGTATGTTTTGTATGTCATATGTTTACTACGATCAAGAAACCAGTGTATTTGCCTAAATTTATCCTGTATATCTGACTTTTAGTATAAAGAGAAGATCTTTGAAATTATTTGAAAGTTACGAAGCAAGATAGCTTGCAATTCGTCAGCATTAGCAGGCAAGATCAAGTTAGCTAGTATACTCAGATCAATCGTTATGGCACTATAATTCACATGCTTTGACGTTAAGTAAGCTTAACTGTCCAATAAGAAGAATGCCAATTCAGGGTCGGTTTTGATCCCCAAAACCAAACGAAGGTTCCTCCAAGGATCAAATGCCCTGCTGATGTTCACTCTAGTTTTCGCTCGACCGTGATCATGTTCCTGCTTAGCCAGATGGGATTCAGTAGATTTTTTATTATTTTTATTTTTTTTGGCTTAGTCTGATTTTGTGCGGGAGCCGGATGCTTGCTGGATTCCATCTCTAAGATAACAAATGAAAATTGTTACATACTGCACCTTTAATATTTTAGCATATGGCTTAATTTCAATTTTGTCTGAACAATTATATTGTGTTTTATGGTTATTTCTCATTCACACTGACACAACAACAGTTTTGAACATGTTAGAATGTAATGTAGAAGGCATTGGGTGGCTTAATTGCTGGTGACAATGTTACATTGCATTTTGTGTGTGTGTGTGTACGGTGATATACATGATACCCAGGGAGACACGTGGCTCTCTGATGCCCTCGTTGCGCGTGCATTATGTGAATATTGTCTACCTAAACTGCAAAACCCCTATTTCCTACGCCTATGCTTTTAATTTTTCTGGATTGAAAACTTTATATTTAAATGTTGGTAACCAGTTATTAAGTGGTTTATTTTTATCCTGATGACCACCAGAGGTCACCACATTGTTTCGTTGTCTTCAGTTGGTTTATGGGTTTTGTAGTTCTTATTAATTGTATTTGTTCATTGGTCCTGAACTATTATGAGAACACTGATTGGCCTGAGATGGGAGAACACACATGGAGGGACTACACTGACATCTCTCTGGAGAGTGAATACACTACAAGTGAGAATAATAATGCTTTGACTGCTGCGTTCCCAGCTCCAGTGGTCTTAACCTCAGTGGTCCCAGATCCAGTGGTCCCGGTGGTCTCATCTTTGGTGGTTCAGCTGACAACGCCCTATACATTGGCTGTTCCTCTTATCACGCTCCCAGCGTCCACGCCTGCCACTGTCCACAAATCAGCGTCTACACCTGCCCCTTGAAATTTTATAAATTTGCCCTTCAAGCTCTTCATGACTCTTCCCCTTGAGTTTCCCATGGCTCTGTTCCTTGAATCCTCAGCTTCCCTGGCCTATGTGCTCTCTATGTCCCCTAGTGCCTTACTCTCTGAGTGCCATAGTGCCTTGCTCTCTGAGTCTCCAGCTTTCAAACCACTGAGCTCTCAGCATCTCTATTGCCTGGACCCTGCCAGCTGACTCTGGCATGGCTGTGACATGGCATGGAGCTGACTCTGGCGTGGCTGGGACATGGTCTGGAGCTGACTCTGACGTGGCTGTGACATGGCCTGGAGATGACTCTGGCCGGGCTGTGACATGGCCTGGAGATGACTCTGGTGTGGCTGTGACATGGCCTGGAGCTGAATCTGGCTTGGCTTCCATGACTTGGAATTCAGGCTTGGCGGCCATGACGTGGGGCCAAGTCGTGGAAGGTGGAGCTTTGGTAGGCTCGAAACTATGTGTCCTAGATGACTGGGGAAAGACCTCAGTGTTCATGAACATGAGTAGAGTCTTGGGAGTGACCTCTGTGGTCGTGGGTATGGACTGAGACTTGGAAACGACCTCCGTGGTCATGAACATGGGCAGAGACTTGGAAACAACCTCCGTGGACGTGTACATGGGCAGAGACTTGGAAACGACCTCCGTGGTCGGATACATGGGCAGAGACTTGGAAACAAAAGCCCCTGAATCAGGACATGAAACAGGAACTAGAATCTCAAAATAAAAGACATGAAAACAAAACATGAACAAAAACACATCAAGATATGACATTAAGACATCACAAAGCTCCATTGCCCAATCTAGTGTGTGTAACATTTTATTTAGTAATAAACTTGTTTTTAATGTGTAACTGCTATTTTTTCAATAATTTTTGCTGAATGCTCTTACACTGACTAGGAGTATCTGGGTAACAAAAGGGAGAGAGAAAGGAGTGAGAGAGACGGGCTTGCCGGACCCGGACACGCATCGACTGCCCCTCAGCTCGCTGTCCTGCTTCCGTCTGTGATGTCGGGTGATGGCACTGGACCCTTCAGTCATCTGTTCCAGTTGCCGTTTGATGCAGTGTTCCAGAGCCTTCGGATCGAGCACTCCCTCGCCGTTGCGATCCTCAGTCAGCGCCGTGGACTCCTTGACAACGTGTCCATCCTTCCCAGGTTTCGGCCCCAATCTAACACTTAAAGATGGGAAAGGAGGAAGCTGGGACCGGCTTGACAAACACATAGACATTTAATAACATTTTCAGCATACAAAGAATCAAAAATACTTTGCTTTTCACGGCTACATCAAATCATAAAGACATTCAGACACGCGGACAAGCTTCGTACATCTCTCTCCTGTCTGCCACTGTCTCTTTCTCTTTAAATACTCCTGCCTCCCCTCGCTCTGCCCAGATGCGGCTCGGCTCCGGACTGCTTACCACATGGAGATTTATAGTAAAAACAAAAAGTTAAATATTGATCTGTTTCTCACCCATACCTATCATATCACTTCTGAAAATATGGATTTAACCATTCTGGCACACCCATTTCAGGTCTTGGAGTTTCCAATAATGCGCTGATTAGTTGAATCAAGTGTGTTTGATAAGGGAGATATTCAAAACGTGTAGTGTTGGGGGGCTCCAGGAATAGCGTTGGGAACCACCGCTAGCCAATAGTTACATGAATGCTACACATACTCGAGAGCAAAAAAAAATCGCTTCTCATATAGTCACCAGAACTGAATATTTAGGTGTTTTTGCAAAAAATTAAAAATAATAATAATAATTTGAGTATGCCCCCGGACACGCCTAGATACACAGTAAGTGTATATTAGTCAGATTTCTGTGCGTACCCGCTGATGAAATCCTGCAGGCACCCATGCCCTTGTTTGTGACTCCCTCTGCATCCTTAAAGCCTAGTTACATGTGAACTCTCCCAACCAGCACACTCTCATTCTTGTACATTAATTATATCAATTATTATTATTTAATTTATTTATTTAAATTTATTCTGGGATCCGCCATCGTTACAGCAGACACTCATTAAAACCTATTTACCTCAAAATGCCTTGACAGAACTCAATAAAAGATTTGTCAACTACATGACAAAAACAAATTGTCATATGAGGTAAGTTTTCATTTATACTCATATTCATGTTGTTCCAAACCCAAACAACTGACTTTCTTTTGTGGGTGGAACTCAAAAGGAGATGTCATGAATAATGATAGGGACTGACAGCCTTGCTTTTATTTAAACCTCATTAACAGCATCTACATTTTACAATGTATTCTCATATTCCACAGGAGAAACTAAATAATACAGGTTTTAAAAAAATATGAGGGTGAGTAAATGACACACTTTTCATTTTTAAGTCAACCAAAAGATAATGTTATGGTTTATTTAAATGTTGTATTGCACTTTCGTTTCAAGACATGACACTGTAACTTAAACTAAATCTGACATGACAGAAAAATAAAGAATCTAGCTGGAACCACTGAGTTTTGGAGCAGGTGATTCAAGTGCTCAAAGTTGATGGGCAGTACACATCTGAAAAAGATGGCAATAACTAATGAGTTATCACTGTCAGAACATGATGCTGTATTTTAGAAAGGGACCTCATAATAGTACCATCTAAAAAATTCTAATGAATATTACCTTACAACGGCTTTTATTAAATATATTAACATAATGTGAAGCCAAATTATTTGCAGAGCATATTTTGTAAACTGTGTAATATAGGGTATTCATTTATGGTTTGTGCTCTTAAGATCACAACTACTATGATTTTTTTTTTTTTTTTTTGTAAAAAGACTCTATCTGTACTACTGATCTTTTGTAGTGTCTAGTAGTATGTCTGTTTGGATCTGCCATGTAACATTAAGAGTAAAGGTTTTGATGACACATTTCGGTCAAGAAACTTGGTTCAAATTAAAATGGCAGACTCATACAGTCAGCCAGGTTAAAGCTAATGCTCAGGACACTCTACAAATGTGCAATTTTCAGCTGTTGACATTTAACAAGACACTAAACATGTTAATAACTGAGAAAAAATAATACGAACCTTAAGTCACAGTATTCATCTGATGGCGTCTGTTTCTTTAAAAGTTTAATTATTTGTGAATTCACTTTATTTTTGTGAATATTTTTACATTTAATTGTGGATCTTCTTTCTAATTGTAAATCTATTTCCATTTGTATGTTAATATGCAACAATTCTCAAATATCTCCATACATTACAGTTCCACTAATTTCTTTCATGAAACCAAACCCTAAAAGGATTACATTTTCTTAATAACACCACTTTCTTAAAATGAGGCTTCTCTATTTTTAGTTGAACATGTTAAGCATGTGCTTTGATTTAAAAAGAAACTGCTGCATCACACATTTCTTTGCCTGAATCTACGTTGTGGATGTATTCTTACATTGTGTGAATGACTCAAAATGAAAAATATTTCATTTTTAGTCCCTATAAATTATCCTCTGCCATTGAAGAGACAAACCATGATATTCATTAAAACCCAAAAGTTATACGGGTTTGGAATTACATGAAGATACATACCTTCTTTTAATACAGAATACATTGTGCTCAGCGAATAAAACCCATCTAAGGTTGTGTATGAAGCCAAAACATTGCTGGTGAAGCGAATAACATTGATCATCTCCTAACAAGGCCACTTATCAAAGTATGGGTAGATTAGATGGAAAGCGAACAATCAGTTCTTGTACTCAACAAGTTGAATGCAAGAGAAATGAGCAGGAGAAAAGACCTGAGTGACCTTAAGAAGGGCCAAATTGTTATGGCCAGACGACTGGGTCAGAGCATCTCTGAAATGGCAAGGCTTGTGGGGTGCTCCCAGTCAGCAGTGGTGAGTACCTACCAACAGTGGTTCAAGGAGGGGTAAACCACAAACTGGTGACAGGGTGTTGGGCACCCGAGGCTCATCGACGCACGAGGGCAATGAAGGCTGTCCCGTCTGGTCCTATCCGACCAAAGGTCTACTGTTGCACAAGTCACAGAACATTTAAATGATGGTTATGGGCGGTATATGTCACAACACACTGTGCATCACACCTTGCTGTGTATGGGACTGCGTAGCTGTAGACTGGTAAGAGCACCCATGATGACCCCTGTCCACCGTCGAATGCCTACAATGGGTGTGCGTGCATTGGAACTGGACCTTGGACAGCTTGTACATAATTTACCTTGGGGAGTGATGGCACCAGGATGCACTGTGGGAAGGCGACAAGCCGGTGAAGGGAGTGTGATCAATTTGACACGTGCCACCTACCTAAACATCATAGCAGACCAGGTACACCTCTTCATGGCAATGGTATTCCCTGATGGCAGTGGCCTCTTTCAACAGGAGAATGCGCTCTGCCACACTGCACATATTTTCCGGAAATGGTTTGATAAGCACGATGAAGAGTTCAAGGTGTTGGCTTGGCCTCCAAATTCCCCAGATCTCAATCCGATTGAGCATCTGTGGGATATGCTGGACCAACATGTCTGCGGATCCACCTCGCAACTTACAGGACTTGAAGGATCTGCTGCTAATGTCTTGGTGCCAGATACCACAGGACAACAACAGCATATAAAGCAGATGGTCATAATGTTTTGGTTCATCAGTGTATGTGCTATGTATTCTGCTTATTAGAGTATCAAATGGTTAGCTTAGCAACATGCTAATGTCAAACTCTTTTTAAATCAATTGTGAATCAGGTTGTATGTCCTCTGATGTTCAAATGAAAGACATGTAAATGTTGTGTGGCCTAAAGATCAAAGAATTCCAATAAATAAGGCTTTAAATAACTTAATTACAACAGGCAAACATCGTTGCAGTAGTGAAAGAGCTGGTGTGATTCTGTTGTATTGTAAAGAATCACAGTCTCTTAATGCTTTCAATACTGTTTCACCTCACTTGGATATCGACAACTCCCCTGCAGCTCATGCTAATTACTAATCAGAAATCTCATGAAGCTGTTGATTGATTTACTTAAGAGGGTGGGAAATGACGGCACAGTGTGTTCTGTGAGCTCTGATTGTTTGTTTGCGTTTCCTTAAAGCTGTAATTGGGTTCTCGATCAGAGGAAGGGAACACAAAGTAAAGAGGGAGATTCACGACAAGCTTTGTCAAGCACACACACTGTGCTTCAAGAGTGGAAAGGTTTCTGATTAACTGGGCTAATAATCCCTCTCGAGTTTGATGCAAGGCCACAGGCTTTTGGTCCGGACCCAGCTGTGGTGTTGTGGTTCTGGAGCAAACACAGAGATATTGCAGAAACAGTGAAAAGGAAACCATCTATGGTGAAAAATGAAGAGAGCAAAGGCAGTTATTGAAGCAACAGCAAGGAACCAGAAAAAAAGAGACAAAGGAAGGGAAGGGAAGAGTGATTTTGAGTGACACACGAATGAGTCAGGCTTATGGAGAGGGTCAAACAAGAACTGACGGTAAACACAAATGTAGTTTTTGCAAAGACAAGGTGGCTTTACATGTAAGATTTCCAGCAGACATGCAGTTCTCAGCATATTCCATTATATCATGTTGAACCATGTCAGCAAAGTTTAAACTGTAAGCTAATAAAATAGATAGAAATTCATAAAGTGTCTTAAAGCAGTAGTAGTGAACTACACTTATGAAATATCTGGCCTTTCGTAGGATACTAGGATCTCCCAAAACATAAGCCATCTAAACACATCAGGTTAATCTGCAACAAGGGTCATGTCAAGTGGTTCACCAAGAGTCATACCTGATATAGAGAGTTTCCTTCAACTTGACTGTGTGAGGACTAGAATGCTTATGTGTAATAGTGTGCTTTTGTGGATATTCACAGGAGGACTTGTTCTCTGCTATCCGCTTTAAGCCTGTGAAGAGCTCGCTAAAATGTGAAAAAGTCGCTCTGTGAAAACTGACACCACACACTGTGCTTTCCAGAATCTGATTGTGCTGTAGATTACTTTAAATGCTTGTGTACAGGAGAAATTCTAGGCTTGAACTTGGCCCTAAAGGATTGTTTTATTTGAGAGGTTGCTTTGAGTTCAATTACTTTCTGCCTCTAACAGAATTTAGAGAACCTTTACTAAGTCCATTCTCTAAGTATTATCAGTGAAAACCCCCATTGTAGCAGGCATTGCTGATCAGCTTTAATAAAAAAGAAGAAACAATATAAACACAAGCAGCAATTATCATCCGAAGCATGAGAGAAAATGACCAAAATTGCAAACAAACAAAAAAAAGAAAAAGAAAACGGATCTGTCAGGGTTACTTTTTAGGTATGGCATTGCATTACAAAGGATTAGCAAAACAAAATGTATATCTCCAGTTTAATTATGGCACTTTTCCACTGCACGTTACAGCCTCATCTCTACTCCACGTTTCTGAGCTTGCATTTCCATTGCAGTTTAGTGCCATCTCAACGTGGGTGGGATTATAGACTAATCGTCAGAGTTGCACCGCCACTACTGCCTTGACATCATCTTAAACACAAAACAAACTGACCAAAACAATAACACAACCGCTAGCTGTTAGCTACTAGCTCATTATGCTGCATAAAGCTGTTGTTGCATGGTGATATTTTTACACTAGTGTAACAGTTAAATTGTCCTGGTTGTTTTAGAAGCAAACTTCCAGTAGCTGGTCAACTAAATAAAGTGCATTTTTCAAGCAGAGTATAACGTAACAATAAATACCATCCTCCATCGTGGTCCAGGGCACTCTCCCTCTGATTGCTCGTTTAGATAGCGTCCATTTGGTCTAACCACTTCCACTTTTTCTTGATGGTTCTGTAGTCACTTTTAAGTTTTTTTTACTTTTCCCTACACTGTTGGTAGGTCCGGTGGTAGCCGTGTGCGGCCAATAGCTAAGATACTTCCTGAGAGACTTTATCGTTTAGCTCATCGCTAACAATTGGACAGTCTGCACCTCGTTTGTTGACAACGGCGTGGTTTTGCACACAGCAATTTCTTTTTTCACAATTCAAAAGTCATGTGAACAAATGATACTGTTATTGCTGTTGCTAACTTTAAAACTAGCGTGTCGGAAATTCAGTGACGCTGATAGTGTCGCTTCTCCCTGACCAATCAGTGATCTGCAAGATGTTGACGTCACATTTAGTATCGGCTCGGCTCGCTTGGAACCTTGACTGAGGTGGTACTAAAAATGGTATCAGGTACCAGGTACTATCCACGGTGGAAAACCCCAAAAAAGCAAGCATAATCGAGTTGAGTTGTACCGTGTAGTGAAAAAGCCCCTTTAGAGTCTAGACCACTCTTCCAAGACCATATCTGATTCAGATTAAATTTGGCATGTATCATTTACAGAACTTCATGACAAAAAAGTATCAAAATAATTTGGATCCTTGAAACTGCTTAGGCAGCAAAAAACGTCCTAGACACACCAAATTTGGTAGGATGGTCCCAAATCTGTAGGTAGCGGTGTAATACACACTTTCATAGTTTTTGAACTGTGTGGGCTAATATTTAAATCGGATTAAACCCTCTGATTCACTGTATCAATTGAAACAAAACTTTTATTCACACAAACTTTTGCAAGTATCATCTAGAGGCCCTCATGACAAAAGTTCAAAATAAAAATCAAAATAATTTTAATTAATTAAATCATTCAGAAGATATAGGCTGATAAGTGAATTTGGGCCATGGCCAAGCAATGTATTGGCTTTTATCTTCTAAACACTTTTAGGGCAGAAGAAAAAGACAAAGAAGAAGTATTAGTAGAAGAAGATATACATTAGAGTTCCAGCATCTTCAGTACTTTTAACCCTAATTTGACTCACTCTGCTGGAAGATAAACAGCTCAAGTGGTTTTGTGTGTTTTGGACACCTTTTGGCTAGTCAGGCTGAGATATGCCAGCTAGATAAACTAAGCGATAGCTTGGCCAGACTATGAGACCAGTTTCAATGAGTTAAGACCAGCAAACCAGATAGGGCTAATTTAATGTTTGCTATTTAACAGGGCAGTCCAAATACATAGTCAAACATTGACCAGAAATTAGGGGTTCAAGAAGTTGTGCACCACTGAAATTTAGGCAAGTCTTCTAATTATCCTAACAATTCAACATCCTCCTACATTTACAGTCAATATATGCTATCTCTCTGAATCTTCTCACTACAATTCTCGTAAAACGCTCTGGCAAAAATCAAGGCGATTGCACTCCTAGTTACACACTGATTCTCCTACCGCTCGCTGCAACCCTCTATTTGTCACTAACAGCAGGAAAACAGATTGTTTTGTGCATAGCATGGGACAAAAGGCTTTATTGTGAGAGTTCAGCATGATGGAGTAGAACGGTCGTGACAGGCCAAAAAATGACTTTTTTCTAGTGCACGTCTTTCATGTTGCGATGACAGCTTGTCGATATGTACTCTTATTCTATTTGCAAAAGTATATTTTATTTTTTTTTGCCAGCAGAAATATTGGCGAAATGTCTGTGGTCAGTGCGGATGTGTCATCCATTCACAGTAAACCTTTGTTTTGTTGAAAGGAGAAGTAGTGTATAGTTTTATTGTGGTATTTGCAGTGATGACAGGGAAAGTGACCTTTTGTATTGGAAAGGAGATTCCAAGAATTTTGTACTTGAGTTTCTGAGCAAATATAAAACCAAAACATTCAAACTAGACATTGCTTTGAAACTATGAACTCTTAATCTTAGGTAATTTCAATTTAACTTGGATTGAAGATATCGATAAAAAAAATCAACAATCGATTTAATTTTTACGAATCAAGTGAATAAATATGCAAAATCTGATGTCATTAAACTGGATATATCCGATAATTTCCTAACATATACTATTAGGAAAATAAGAAGAACAGGAAGGCACTTGAAACATAAACCGCAACTATCCTCAAGAATTCCTAAACGCAAATTAATGGCTTATAATAATGACATTAATTCAATAAATTGGACTGAAATAGTGAACAGTGAGAATCCAGATGAAATACATCTGGAATACATATTTTGTTTATGACACAATTGATACTGAAAAATGTGTAAAGTCTACAAAAGACATACTACACTGAAAAAATAACTTATTCTCAATCTCTTATTACAAATGCTGCAATGAATCCCCAAAATTTGTGGCAAATATTAAATTAGATTACTGGAAATTCTAAACAAGTAAATATTGAAATAAAAAGACGGAATAATATTATCTACGATCCTCAGTTAGTAGCAAATGTATAACATAATAAATGTATTTCTTCATTGGAGGAATTAGCTAGTAAAGTGGTTGAATCCAAACATCTACCAATTAACCCTTTAGGCTCTGAAGGTGTTTTTTCTTTTTTCTTTATTAAAGATTTCCTGTTTCAGTAGCATACCCCAAATTAAAAGGGCCATTGCTGCTGAAAACAAAAACAAAACAAATTAGCCAAACATTTTCTTATTTTACATGTTTTATCTCTGGGTGTAAATAAGGTTTCTTTAAAGAAAAAGAAAAAAACTGCTTTTGTTTTGTTCTCAATCATGTCAAAAGTATCGTCTAGGTTACGTATGTAACCTCAGTTCCCCGATGGAGGGAACGAGACGTTGTGTCAGAGAACGACACTAGGGGTCTCTCTTGAGCGCCGATATTCACCTCTGTACTATGAAAAAAGGCCAATGAGAGTTGGCAGCCAGTATTTGCATGTCCCGCCCCCGGACATACGGGTATTTAAGCGGCGCAAATACGGGAGTTCATTCAGGATTTTTCTGAGGAGCCGGAAATGGTCCGGCCACAACAGGGGCTCGGCTCAGCGACGTGGCAAGGGGGACACAACGCCTCGCTCCTCCATCGGGAACTGAGGTTACATACGTAACCTAGACGTTCCCCTTCTGTCGCTCTCTTACGCTTGTGTCAGAGAACGCACACTAGGGGTCCGCTTAAAAGCGCTATGCGCTGAGCCGCGTACGCGGATCCGCTGATACAGGAGCGAGCAGGTATTCCTACGTGCAGAACGACCAACTGTATCAGGCCGCACGCACTCTTCCCCAATGCCCCATTTAAGCCATCAGGATTCCTTATCGTTACCCTGGAGGGGGAACAAGGTGACGGCCGCCAACATGGGAACGGGCCAGCCTGGCTGGGCCTCTTTTCTCTCTATGTTTCTCGCGATAGAGCAACTACGGCCGGGCCCTTACACGCATTGAGGGAAGGGGGTCTTAGCCCTTATTAGGGTGGAGAAGACCCTGCGGAGGCCACACCTACCCGGAGGGGAGGCAAATTTTGAGTGGCAAATACATCGCATGGCCTATACTTAGGTCTTATGTGAACAGTAGTGCGGTGGTAGATCCAGCCTCGCAGAGGGGGAAGCATACAGCACGGCACCCGAGGCAGCTGTAACTGCCTAAGGGAAACACGGAGTCAACTCTCGTGAGGGGACAGAACCGTGGTTTTACATACAGGGGAGTCCGAACAGGAGGCCTTACCTGTGGGGCCCCTATACCAGTACAGGGTAGCTAGTGGTACCCGCAGTGGTTTGGGTCGGCGAGTTCCTCCAAGAGAACTGCGACCACGAGGGCTAGGGAGGAGCCAACCAGTGTCCCAAGCCTGGGATCTCCTGGGAAGAAGGCGCACTGTTTCCCTGGTTAGGGGAAGGGCGCTGGGTGCAAGCGATCCACCCGGTCAGATCGTCGGCGTGCCACCGAAGTTCTACGGGCTCGGTACCTGAGAGAACACGGGATCTAAACTGACTCAACTCGGAGATTGTAGAATCTCGCAAAAGTGTTAGGTGTTGCCCAGCCGGCAGCTCTACAAATGTCTGCTAGGGCAGTGCCCCTAGCCAGTACCCATGAGGACGCCGACACTCCTTGTGGAGTGGGCTCGGACCCGCAAAGGGGGGCACGGCCTGGGTGTGATAAGCCAGGGAAATGGCGTCGACAACCCAGTGGGCGAGTCTCTGCTTGGAGACAGCATTCCCTTTCTGCTGTCCCCAAAGCAGACCGAAGAGCTGCTCAGAGTGTCTGGCTTGCTCTGTGTGCGGTCCAGGTAAATACGTAAGGCACGTACTGGACACAGCAGTGAAAGGGCTGGGTCTGCCTCCTCCGGGCAGCGCTTGCAGGTTCACCACCTGAACCCTGAAGGGTGTGGTAGGAACCTTGGGCACGTAGCCCGGTCAGCGGTCTTAGGATCACGAAGTGTCTGCCGGACCGAACTCCAGGCAGGCGTCGCTAACAGAGAACGCATGCAGGTCCCCGACCCTCTTGATGGAAGCGAGCGCGATCAGCAGGGCGGTCTTGAGAGAGAGGGCCCTGAGTCCAACTGAGTCAAGCGGCTCGAAGGGGGTCTCCGGAGTCCCATCAGGACGACCGAGAGATCCCAGGAGGGAAATAGGTTAGGCCGGGAGGGAATCATCCTCCGGGCACCTTTTAGGAACCTGACGATTAAGTCGCGTGCTTGCCAAGAGACTTGCCGCCTACCGTGTCATGGTGGGCTGCGATAGCAGCGACATACACCTTGAGGGTGGAGGGGACAGCCTCCTCTCCAGCCTCTCCTGAAGAAACACGAGCACTGACCTAACTGCGCACTTCTGCGGTCTTCGGCTCGGAAGAACACCAGTTCATGAACAGACGCCACTTCAGGGCGTAAAGATGCCTGGTCGAAGGGGCTCTGGCTTGGTTAATAGTGTCTATGACGGCTAAAGGTAGGCCGGCTAGACCCTCCGCGTCCCGCCCAGGGACCAGACGTGGAGTTTCCAGAGGTCTGGGCACGGGTGCCAGAGCGTGCCCCGTCCCTGAGAAAGAAGGTCCTTCCTCAGGGAATTCGCCAGGGAGGGGCTGTCATAAGGAGCGTGAGATCCGAAACCCACGTCCGGTTGGGCCAGTAGGGGGCCACCAGAGTGACTTGCTCCTTGTCCTCCCTGACCTTGCATAGCACCTGTGCAAGAAGGCTCACTGGGGAAAAGCGTACTTGCGCAGCCCCACGGGCCAGCTGTGTGCCAGAGCATCTGTCCCCAGGGGAGCCTCTATGAGGGCATACCAGAGTGGACAGTGGGAGGTTTCCTGGGAGGCTAACAGGTCTACCTGGGCCTTGCCGAACCTGTCCCAAATCAGCTGGACCGATTGGGGGTGGAGCCTCCACTCTCCGCCAGGCAAGGTTTGTCTTGACAGCGCGTCCGCTATCACATTGAGGTTGCCGGGATGTGAGTGGCGCGCAGCTACTCCAGTCGCTGCTGACTCCAAAGGAGGAGACGACGGGCGAGCTGTGACATGTGGGGAGCGTACTCGCCTTGGCGGTTTATGTAAGTCACCACCGTGGTGCTGTCTGTCCTGACCAGGACATGTTTGCCACGTAATCATCGGAAGAAATTTCTTCAGGGCAAGACGAACGACCAGCAGCTCTAGGCAGTTGATGTGCCAGCGCAGCGGCCTCGGTTCCACCGGCCTGTGGCTGCGCCCGTTGCACACGGCGCCCAACCCAACTTGGAGGCGCCGGTTGTAACCAGAACGCGACGGGACACCTGCTGCAAGGGTACCCCTGCCCGTAGAAAGCAGAGGTCTGTCCAGGGTTTGAAGGTTTGGAGGCAGGCAGTGGTAATTTCCACGCCGCGTGTGCCGTGGCGCCATGCTCGCCTCGGGACTCGAAGTCTGGAGCCAATGCTGAAGTGGTCTCATATGCATCAACCCCAGTGGCGCGACCGCCGCGGAGGATGCCATATGCCCCAGGAGCTGTTGGAAACGTTTCAACGGGACCACGGTGCCTGGCTTGAAGGAAGCGAGGCATTTCAGCACTGACTGAGCACGCTCGTTGGAGAGACGTGCTGTCATTGAGACTGAGTCTAACTCCAAACCGAGAAAAGAGATGCTCTGGACTGGGGTGAGCTTGCTCTTCTCCCAGTTGACCTGAAGCCCCAGCGGCCGTGGTGCTCGAGCACCTGGTCTCTGTGTGCGCATAGTAATTCCTGCGAGGGGCCAGAATGAACCAATCGTCAAGGTAATTGAGTATGCGTATGCCCGCCCTCATGAGCGGGCAAGAGCCGCCTCAGCGACCTTCGTGAAGACGCGAGGGACAGAGACAGGCCGAAGGGAGGACCTTGTACTGATACGCCTGGCCGTCGAACGCGAACCGTAGAAAGGGTCGGTGCCGAGGGCGAATTGAGACGCGAAAGTACGCTGGCCCTTCAGGTCTACCGCTGCGAACCAATCTAGATGCCGAACGCCAGATAGGATTTGTTTCTGGGTGAGCATTTTGAACGGGAGTTTGGACAGGGTCCGATTGAAAACTCGCGAGGTCCAAGATCAGTCGTATGCCGCCACCTTTCTTGGGTACAACGGTAAGGGCTGTAGAAACCCTTCTTCGCTTTCGGTTGGAGGGACAGGCTCTATCGCGTCCTTGATTAGAAGGGAGGCGATTTCTCAGCGCAGGGAGAGGGCATGTTCGCCGTGCACTGCGGAGGAACGAACGCCCAGGAAGGGGGCGGAGACCTGGCAAACTGAATTGCGTGAATCGAAGTCGAATGGTCCGGTGCAGCCAGCGTGACGAGCTGGGCAGTGAAAGCCATGCCTCTAAGCTCCGTGCTAGGGGCACCAAAGGGACGAGTATTTTAGACGTACTCGGCGGGCTTCGCGAGCGGTGCGGAACAGGTAACGCGGCGTCGTGAGGCGCTGTGGCGTCCCGAGGCTCTGGTGCTGAGAATAAACTCAAAGCACTTACCTTGTTCCGCGCACCGGCAGGGGCGGGTTCGTGACTGAGGAGGAGGTCTGCTGGCGTCCTCTGGACTCGCCTGAACCGGCCGTCCGGGGAACAGTCGTGGGCTGAGGGCGGGGACACCGCGTCCAGGAAGCCAGGACTGTCGAGGCCTGAAGCAGAGTGCCGTGAGAACGGCATTTTGCGGGCCAGGTGACCCAGAGACAACAAGGAAATAGCTCTATAGTGTGTAAAGAATTTAACAAAAAATAAATTCTCCTTCCGGCCCTCCACCGGGGACGGAGTGGTCTTACCAGCTCCGGAGCTGTTGTCTCGGTCTCTGGGTCGGTCATCTCAGGGGTGCCTGGGAGCCTTCTGGGTCCACAAGGGGGCCCGTGAGACGATGGGCGCCCAACTTCTGCGGGGAGCTCGACGCTGGGGCTGAGAGCTGGGCCCACTCACTTGTTAGTTGAGGCGGAGCACCACTTTCTTTCTTCCTTGAAAGCCGCAGGAGGGCCCTCGGCGAGCAGACAGGGCATGGCCCCTGGCGCAGGTTTGCGCCAGGGCAGGATGTGTGAAAAATAGCCCTCGCCTGTTTCTTCACCACTGAGGACTGCCTTTTTGGGCGAAGTCGCCACGCGGCGTCGCCGAATGGACGGAACTGGGAGACGGGGCGTTTGAGAAAGCGTGCTTCGTCTGCCTCCTGTACTGCCTGTCCATCGTTGTGTTTCTGGACCACGGAGTGTGCATCGCCTGTTTGAGTGTAGTTCCTGCCGCACGTCAAAAACAGGACTACCCAAGTGCAAATTTTGAAGTGCCCTGGCCCGGTGGACTTGCAGGAGGGGCCATGGCGTGCAGGGGAGCGGTCAGGGACCGTTCTACCACCGAGGGTAGCGAGGCGAGGAGCGAGGAAGCTGGGCTTGCTCAGCTCGTCATGCACATCCGGGAAGGGTCCCAGGGGCGCGGCTGTGAGCGGCGCACATGCCCGCGGAACCAATTACCCGGGAAGCATAGCGGACCTTCGTGCGTCAGGCTCAGACTGGGCGGGGACCCGAAGGTGGCGGCCCAGGCGAAGTTATCCGCCTCGGCGCCGCTGTTACGCTCTCCGATGCAGCGGTGATGTCATCATCCAATGCCAGGGAGCTCGAGGGATCGGACGGCAGGCCGTTAAGCCGGCCGCACTAATCCAGAGCTCGCGGGAAGCCGGCAAGCGTGCCGGGAGGCGGGAGGTTTCGAGGGATTTACCCGGCAAAGCGTCCCGTTATTCTCCCCAGATCGTTCTTCATCGCCAGCGCCTGCCTCAATCCCGTAGGAAGGAGGCGAGGCGCGAGGGCGGCTGAAGTGGCTCTCTCACTACAAGAGAAAGCAGGGATCGCAACGCTGCCGCGGTTATGTTCTCGCACTGAAAACATAACCCATTGGAGAGAATGCTCATCCCGAGCTCGGACGGAAACAAGCAAGCGTCGCGGGGAGGCGGGGGTTTCGAGGGGTTCACCCGACGCAAACGGAGCCCGTCATTGCCCCCAGATCGTTTTCATCGCCACGGCGCCTGCCTCAATCCCGTAGGAAGGAGGCGAGGCGCGGCTGAAGCGGTTTTTCTCACTACAAGAAAAAGCCTACGACCGCAATGCTGTCATGGTTATGCACTCGCACTGAGAACATAGACCATTCATAAAAACGCTGCCTGCGTGTAATCGCAACCCAGGAATGCAAGGCAGTTTTTATGACCGTCAGAGGTGGGGAGAATCACCGCATCCAGAAACTACACAGAGGCGGAAAACCGTCTTTAAAAAGACGCGCCCTGAGAAGGACGCTCAACGCCGCTGTGTTTTGCTCTTTAGAGGAAATTACTCTTTTAAATAAAATCACTCTTTTATGAATGAAAGACTCGTGAGAGATCTTTCTTATCTGCAACTGTCGATGCGCTCAGGGGCAGGAAGTGCACAGCCGTGCAAACAGGAGAAAGCCGCTGTTGTGCGCCGTAGAATCCAACAGCATGCAGCAGAGGATAGCAGGAACTCGGTGTGTAATACGCAGCAGTCTGCAAACACGCACCATCGGCTCGAAGAAATTTTCTGAATGAACTCCCGTATTTGCGCCGCTTAAATACCCGTATGTCCGGGGGCGGGACATGCAAATACTGGCTGCCAACTCTCATTGGCCTTTTTTCATAGTACAGAGGTGAATATCGGCGCTCAAGAGAGACCCCTAGTGTCGTTCTCTGACACAACGTAAGAGAGCGACAGAAGCGGAACTGAGAAACATCTTGATACGACAAAGCAATAAAAATTATAGCATTTCAAAAATAATTTATTCTAGTGTCCAAAAACGTCTCTATGTGTCCAAAAATGTCTCCAAACAAATGAAACATAATAACTGTAGATAACAACAAATTACACATGCAAACACAACAATGACTAAAGGTCTGCATAGCATGGAGACATGATTTTATTAATGATTTATTAACAATAAGTTTAATTCTGTGCCATTTGTGACATCATTGAGTCTGTGTCATGTACTTTGCGGCATCTCCTGGGGGCCATATGTAACACTGAGCGTCGTATGGATTATCTAATTATCTATGCATCCAATTACCTTGTTTGATGCCTCGTTTGAAAGATAATCACTAAGTAATGATATGTGACATTGTATGTTCCATTTATATTTCATGAAGTTATAAGCAAAAACGTGGTATATAAGCAATTTCAATATAATTGCAAATTATATTTACTAAGCTATTACTCACTATATTTGATCAGTTTGGTGTTTTTACTGATTGCAATAATATGTTATTATAATTTATTTAAATAAATTATCAAAATGGAACATTTCTGTTCCCTTTACAAAAAGCTTCACTTTGATGCTGCACTTTTGCTAAGCGCTACGGGGAACAACTCTAGCTGTGAACCGAGCTGAATAATGTGTGAAACACGTCAATGAACATTGACCGGAATTTATAGCCTCGGCTGATGTAATCATTAGATGCACCTGCGGCCAGGCTATAAATGGATACGTCACCAGGTGTCGTCAGAAATTCTTTTTTCAGAGCGATTCTGTTTCTGTGTGTTTCACAAACCCTGTCAAAACTTTCTTTCCTCTGTTAGAAGTTAGAATCAGTTAGGCAGTGTGCAGTGAACATTGTTCTCTTTTGTTTAGAAAAAGTGAGAATGACTGAAAGCCGCAAACGGTGCGTGTTCCCCTCTTCTCGCTCTATAGCTGAAGAGGACACACATCAGTTTTTGCTCTGTTTGTTTGGGGGTAAGAGCACGCTGCTCTCGCGTTGCAGCAGGGCGGGTGCGAGCACTGCGATTTGCTTTAACAGGCAGAGTGCATCGTGCTCGCCTCGCTTGCTTCCAGGAGTCAGCACTCACGAAAAAAAAAAAAAATAGTTCGTGGGGCTCTTGCATGGATTTGGCTGAGGAGCAAGAGACGGGTTGATCCCTTTCTCTCACTCTCTCCCCAAACCCAGCTGGTCCTTCACACATGATCTCGACGCTTCTTCGGATCATGAGGTGGATCGCGATTCTCTTCCCGCCTCCGAGCTTTCCGTCTGCGATAAAATGTTGTTACTCGTGCGGTTGCCAGATTGGACTGGCCACGCGAAAAAGAGACCCCCCAAAGCTCCAAATTAGGGGATATATTTTATCTTCCAGTCTAAGAAAGGGAACGCCTCATGGGTCCCTTCCCTTCTTTGATAACCTCCATGAAGAGCTTTTTCGCTCATGGAGAACCCCTAAAAAAAAAAAAATAAAAATAAATATTATATATGTATATATATATATATATATATATATATATATATATATATATATATTCTTCCCGTGTTCGCATACCCTCGACGTCATTATATTCGACTATCGTGGGTGCTGAGGCACGGCGGTATTCAGTGATGCCGCCGGTCGAAGAGACGCTTGCGGGCTATCTCTCGCTGGGCTCGGCATCATCACTTAAGAAGCCCTCTCTCCCCTCAAAGCCTTGTAGGACAACCTCCACTTTAGGGGAAGGGCTTATCAAGCAGCAGGTCAGGCTGGTGCTGCTCTGCACACTATGCTGTTTTACAGGCGTACCAGGCTGACCCCCTGGATGACCTGAGTGTGGGTTCTGCGCTTGACGAGCAAGCCTCAGACCCGCCTCGGTCCTGGCTCAGAAGCAAAGCGTGGCGAGTCGTGCTCCTCCTCCCAGGGATTGGGGACAGTCTCGCCGCCCTCGCCAGCCCCCGAAGCAAGACAAAAAAAGAAAACCCTGATGGTCTTGCACCTAGATTAGGGGGTAGCTCCCCTCAGGACGGGGCGCGTGCTTCACTTCACCCCTCCCGGTACCCCCTCAAAGCCCCTCCATTCCCGCCACCTCTTGGTGTTTCGGGTTGCAGAGGCTTCCATCAAAATTGGGTGTTTTCGCTGTTCCTGCATTTTATTCAGGACGCGAAACACCCGACAACCCCTCAACAGGAAGCGTTAAAATATAATACCCATCTCAGAGATCCTGGCAGCGTGGAAACTTCTGCTGGATATATTCTTTTCTGTGGGTATTATAAGGGCGTCAGGATTTAATTCACTCGCCGCTTTTCCGTGTTTCAACGGCGTGTTCTCACTACCGTAAACCGGATTTCTTTTTTTGTAAAAACAAAAAACTCAATCTCCTGGTTAAAGGGGCCATGGTATGTGTTCCCCTTCCAGAGAGAGAGTTAGGTTATTACACTAAATACTTCCCGTTACCCATGGAGGGTGAGGGGTGGCGTCTGGCTTAGATCTTAAAGCTTGAACTACCCATGGGTGTTCAAGTCCAAGATGATGCCTGTCAAGACGGTCGTGTCTCAAGCCCTACAACTCGTTTGGCTGGTCACCATCGATCTTATGACGCACTTCTATACTTCATTTAGAAGTTCTGCCACAACATGGAAAGTTCCTGAGGTTCACTTCTGGGGGCGAAGCCTTCCAGGGTCAGGTTCTTTCACCCAGCCTAGCCCTTTTTACCCGCACATTCACAATGCATGATGTAGCGCTGGCTACCGGGGCATCTGCATTCTGAATTATGTAGACGACTGGCTGATCGTAGCGCAGTTCCAGGAACTGGCAGTTCAGCACAGGGACATCGTCTTAGCTCATCTGTTTCTCTGGGGTTGAGGCTCAACGCCAAGAAAAGCATCCTCTCTCCCACTCAGAACACTGGCAATCGGGGCATCGTATGGAGTTCAATCACAATGCGGGCACAACTGTCTCCCGCTAGTATTGAGTCCATTCAGATCACCCTGAGCAAAGTCAGGCTAGGTCAAGGTTGCACTGTTATCAGTATCAACGATTTCCAGGTCTCAGGGCGAACGCGTCCACGGTGATCCCTCTGGACCTTCTGCTCATGAGACCGTTTTTGTTGTGGCCAAAAGCCAGGGATTTCTTCCAAGGGCCAAAACCCCTAGGTTAAATAGGGTTCACGCCTCAGGCTTCGTTCCCTTTCTATGTGGTTCAGACCCCGGTTTTCTGCCTTGGGTCGCACTCTAGGTGCGTCTTGTTGTCGCAGGCTGCTAACGACAGACGCCTCCCTGATGGGCGGGTAGCGGCCTTAAGTGGTCGTCCAGCTTAAGGGGATAGGAGGGTCAGTCAGCTCGGTTGTCACAGTCACTGTCTCGGGTTGATGGCTGTATTTCTGGCCCTGAAATACCTCCTCCTGAGGCTGCCATGTCTTGGTGCGGGTGGAGAATACAGCGGTAGCCTCTTACATAAATCATCAAGGAGACCCACGTTCTTGTCAGCTGTATTTCTGACACGTTGGGTTCTCCTTAGGGCCCAGGGCAAGCTCCTGTCACTCAGGTCAGTTATATCCCTGGATGCCCGTATATGGGAGCAGATTTACGGTCCAGACAGCAAATACCAACGGGGGAGTTAAGAACTCCACCCTAAGGTAGTAGTTGCCCAGAGTTCGCTGGCCGAACAGGGCTTGGTTCTCGGAGCTTATCTCTTCCCTCAACGGCTCGCCTTGGGCGATTCCGAACAGGAAGGATCTTCTATCTCAGGCACAGGGCAATATTTCATCCCTGCCCCAAATTGTGGAATCTTTCATGTTTGGCCCCTAAGGGTACCAACTGAGGGACACAGGGCTCTCTCCTGAGGTTATCGAGACCTTTTTAAATGCTGGGCTTTTTCCACTTGGAACAAGTTTGGGTGAGATCTTAGGGCAGAAGAGGACCTCTTCGCCTCTATGAATAGCGCAATGTCTCCTCTACTTCTCCCTGAGTCACCCAGCCCCCCTTGGGTCTGGAAGTTAAGTCACATACATGACCCACGCGCATCTGTATGCGTTTCTTTCCCCGGTTTCTCTGCTCCCAGGAGTCTTGGCCAATGTTCACCAGCAACAGTCTTGCCTCCTACTTATGGCGCTATGCTGGCCGAACAGGATATGGTTCTCGGAGTTAATATCTCTCCTCTACGGTTCGCCTTGGTCGATTCCGAACAGGGAGGACCTTCTTTCTCAGGCTCAGGGGACATATTCATCCCAGGCCCGAATTGTGAAACCTTTCATGCTTGGCCCCTGTAGGGTACCAACTGAGGTTCGCAGGGCTTTCTCCTGAGGTTATCGAGACCATTTCAAGTGCTAGGGCTCCCTCCACTTGGAACTGATCTGGGTAGATTTTACAGGGCAGAAGAGGACCTCTTCGCCTATGTTGATAGCGCAATGTCTCCTCTACTTCTCCCTGAGTCAATATCCCCCGGGGGGCTGATCGTGGTGGCGCATACACGGCACTAATGTGCCTGCATGCGTTTCCTTCTAATAAGTTCATATTACAGAACCAGCTAACTGCCAGTTTGCTTCAGTTTTGGAGTCTCTGTAGAAAGAACTGTCAGCGGGCACTTGCCTCACCACTGCCAGGTTCTATGTGGCCGCCACTTAGGTTTGCCACGCCTCGGTGGGCGGGTGGGCATCCTTGCTAGGACCTCTTCATAGGGGAAGACCCCCCCTTTTTTAAAACCTCTAGAGTCAGCGTTTGGTAGACTTCTGACTCTCAAGATGGTTTTTCATATGGCAATTACGTCTCTAAGTAGACTTGGGTACCTACAGGCTCTGTCTCTTTTGCTGGCCTGTTTTGAGTTGCCCCAGGTAGGACCAAAAGCATTCTTCACACCCTCACCCTGACTACATGCCCAAGGTGCCTTTCGCGACCCTTGGCCAGTCATTCTCTAAGCCTTCTGCTCCCTGCCGTTTGTAATGCTGGAGCAGCTAAAGACTACTCAGACTTTGTCCAGTCTGTGCCCTTCAGAATTATGTCCACCGCATTTGCTAGTGGCGTAAAGTCAGGGCAGCAGTTCTTCACTTTGAAGCTGTGACCGGGTTGTCACTTTGGGTGAGGGACCTTACTGCCCGGGCCTACGAGGCGTGCGGTCAAGCTTCGCCAGTAGGTTTTAGGGCACACTCTACCAGAGGGCTCTCCTCCTCTAAAGCCTTGGCTAGAGGTCTCCCTCTGCAGCAAGTTTGTGGTGCGGCAGGTTGGTCCTCTCCGCGCACATTCATTAAACTTTTATAGTTTGGATGTTCTTGCCACTCTGGGCTCTTACACCCTTGAGTTGACACCGAACAAGTTTGTGGTGCAGCAGGTTGGTCCTCTCCGCACACATTAATCAAATTTTATGGTTTAGATGTTTATGCTACTCCGGGCTCTTACGCCCTTGAGTCAACATCTCAGCTCATGCCTGAACAAGTTTGTGATGCGGCAGGCTGGTCCTTTCTGCTCACATTCATCAGTTTTTATGACAAGTTTGTGTTGCGATAGGGTTCCCTTTGCACACATTCATCGAACTTTATGGGTTAGATGCTTTGCTACTCCGGGCTCTTATGTCCTTGAGTCGACATCTCAGCCCATGCCTAAACAAGTTTGTGATGCGGCAGGCTGATCCTCTCCGCGCACATTCATTAAACTTTAATAGTTTGGATGTTCTTGCCACTCTGGGCTCTTACGCCCTTGAGTTGACACCGAACAAGTTTGTGGTGCGGCAGGTTGGTCCTCTCCGCACACATTAATACAATTTTACGGTTTAGATGTTTATGCTACTCCGGGCTCTTACGCCCTTGAGTCGAAGTCTCAAGCTCATGTCTGAGACCTCTCGTGTTCTTGTGAGCACACCACAACGGTAGGGGTCTGGACAGCCCCAGTGCGGCGGCGTGGGTATTGCGTTCCCCGTAGCGCTTAGCAAAAGCGCAGCATCAAAGTGTAGCTTTTTGTAAAGGGAACGTCTCGGGTTACATGTGTAACCCTTGTTCCCTGAAAAAAGCGGAACGAGATGCTGCGCTTCTTTGCCGCACTGGGACGTCCCAGGACTGCTCTTCAAAAAGAAGTATCTGACGACACCTGGTGACGTATCCATTTATAGCCTGGCCGCAGGTGCATCTAATGATTACATCAGCTGAGGCTATAAATTCCGGTCAATGTTCATTGACGTGTTTCACACATTATTCAGCTCGTTTCATAGCTAGAGTTGTTCCCCGTAGCGCTTAGCAAAAGCGCAGCATCTCGTTCCGCTTTTTTCAGGGAACAAGGGTTACACATGTAACCCGAGACGATTTGTTTGCAAAGCACTTTTTCAGTTTTGGCCACAATGTCATCTTGCATTGTAATGTAGAGCTTCTAAACTTTCAAACGATACATATTTTGTGTTGGTCAAGACTGTAGTTATTAGTATTTTGAGGATTATTTTAATTTCTTGCCCATTAAACCCCTATTTGAGTTTAAAGGGTATATAAGCAAGATTGCTTAATATCAGATGCACCCTTTTCCTTTTTTGAGATGTCAGTTAGTGAGGTTGCAAAAGTACTGACATCGTTAAAAAATTCAAACGCTAAATATTTTCATAATCAGACTGTATTATTTGTTGTCTTATTATGATATTTTTGTCCCCCTTATGCATAAATGGTTAAATCTTTGTTTACATAAGGCAGTTTCCCCACAATCTATTTCTCCTATCTTTAAGTCTGGTGACAAACAGTTTGAATGAAATGATCAACCTGTTAGTATTATGCCTATATTGTCTACAGTATTTGATAAAATTCTCACAAACAATTAACTGGATTTCCCCGTCTGTCGCTCACTTCGACGTGGTGTCAAAGAAGTGACACTAGAAGAAGCAACACTAGGGGTCTCAATTCAGAGCCTCGCGCATTTCTGAACTTGAGAAAAGGCCAATGAGAAATTGGCAGACAGAATTACATCCTGCCCCTGAACATACAGGTATAAAGGGTGGAAATGTGTCTGTCCATTCAGAATTTTTCTTCGGATCTGACCGGTTTTGTGATCAACGAACTGTATTCACAAGACTGTTCACTTCATCTCTAAAAAGAGCGTATGCTGTTGGATCTACGGTGCATATCAGCTTCTTTCTCCTTCTCTGCATGGCAGTGCAGCTGGGCGCTTCAACAGTGCTTTTATAAAAGAGAATATTTTCTTACAAGTTTATTTCTCTAAAAGAGCAATACACAGCAGCGTTGAAAGTCCTTTTCAGGACGCGTCTTTATAAAGATGCCCTTCCGCCCCTGTGTAGTTCCTGGGTGTGGTCAAGTTCTCTCTGCTCCTGACGGTCACAGGCGCTGCCTTGTGTGTCTGGGCCGTGATCACACCGAGGCAGCGTTTGTGGATGGTTCGTGTTCTCACTGCGAGAACCTTACCATGGCAACTAAACAGGAATGCTACTCCAGCCGTCCCCAGCGTCACTTCTTCTTCCCACGGGATTGAGGACGACCCGGTTGGCGATGGAGGCAATTTGGTGATGGCAACGGGCTCGGTTTTGCCGGGTACATCCCCACAAACCACCCGCCCCCGACACACTCGTTGACTTCCGCCGGGCTTGTGGTGACAGTGGCTCGCCTCACAGCCAGTCTGCCTATCCTCTTGAGCCCCCCGAGCTGAATGATGAGCTCACCGCTGCATCGGAGAGTGTTCAGGCTTTGTAACTGACCTCCAAAGCCTACAGCGCTGCCGGACAGGCCACTTCTGCCTTGCACGCCATGGCCCTCCTGCAAATTCACCAGGCCAAGGCACTTAAAGATCTGCACATGGGTAGTCCTGACCCCGATGTGTTGCAGGAACTGCGCTCAGCGACCGACCTCGCCCTCAGGGCCACGAAGATCACAGTGCGGACACTTGGGCAGATGATGGTCACCCTCGTGGTTCAGGAACAACATCCATTTCTCACATCATATCCCGTTGCGCTACCAGCACGGGCCGTGCTCCGTCTGCCCACAAGTCTTTGGGTAAGCACGACTTGATTATCAGGTTCCTTAGAGGCACCCGGAGGTTGAACCCTCCCCGGCCAAGCCTGTTCCCCTCATGTGATCTCTCAGTGGTCCTTTCGGGCCTTCAGAGATCACCCATGTGATGTATTTCACCACCCTTTACCTCCCCCAGCCTGGGCAGGTGTGGTCTCTGCGGGGTCTTTTCCCCCTGAAAGAATAGGAATTAGAAAAGAACACCTTCCCTGATGTGTGTAATAACGTTAAGATAGCCCCAGCCGCTTTAACCTCTATGTGAGAAACATAGAGAGAGAAAAGGCACGGCTGGCATGGCTTGCTCCCATGCTTGGCACGTCGTCTTGTTCCCCCCTTCGGGGTGTAGGGAACCAGAAGGTTATGACGATATTATGGGGCGTTGGGGAATGGTACGTGCGGTCTGACGCAGCCTGTCGCCTTGGCACGCAACTGCCTGCCCGCACCTGCGTCAGCAGCACACGTACACGGTTCAGCAAATGGCGTGATTAAATATAGACCCCTACTGTTGCTTCTACGACACAAAGTGAGACTTTGTGTCCTCCCGGCCATGTCGCTGAACCAAGCCACTGTTATGGCCGAACCTCATTCTCGGCTCCTATAGGGCAAAATCTTGAATGGACGGGCATGGACATGCAAATTCTGTCTGCCAATTTCTCATTGGCCTTTTCTCAAGTTCAGAGATATGCGAGGCTCTCAAGAGAGACCCCTAGTGTCGCTTCTTCGACACAACGTCTCGTTCCCTCCATCAATGAACGGAGGTTACAATAGTAACTTAGATGATTTTGAATGAGAGAACCTGTTAAATGAACATCAGTTTGGTTTTCATAAGAAATTCTCAACAGCTTCTGCTGTTCTTCTTTTCACAGAACATATTTGCACAACCCTAACTGGTGCAGTATTTATAGATTTCCATAAAGCTTCTGATACAGTTAATCACACACTTTTTAGTTTTTAAAAGTTTTTAACTAAACTTTTAATTTCTCAATAAATAGTATTACCATTATATCATTGTATTTAAGCAATCATATACAATAAATAAAAATATGTCCAACAATCTCTCAGAGTACATTCAGAGATCCACAAGGCTCAATACTCCTTCTTTTTATTCTATAAATAAATTATTTACCTTTAGCTTCAAACTCTTATATGCTAATGACACTGTCATCTTTACATCCCATAATAACTTGGAACAAATAAGAACCACACTGAATGAAGACATTAATTTGCATACATGGTTAAATCACAATCATCTCTCATTAAATATGAAGAAAACAGAAGCTATGCTTTTTTCATACATCTCCTAAACATATTTTAGTTCAAAATGCCATTGCTATTGCCAATCAACCCCTTACTATTACACAACATTATAAATGCCTTGGTCTTACTCTTGATACACACCTAACATACAAACCACAAATAAAAAAAATAAAAAATAGTGAATCAATTCAATAAAAATTATTAGTCTTTAGAAGAATACACTCTTTTCGTTCTTAAACTGTAGCTCATTTATATCTTAATTAAATTATATTGTCATCTATTTCTTACTGTTTACCTGTCATGATGCATGATGCTCTAGATCTCATTACACAAATTTATAATAAAGTTCATAAAATATTATTTGTACTCCCTCATTACAACTATCATCATTTGGTTTTTACAAAACTCAGATTCACTTAATTTTGAAAATGATTGCAACTTATTTGCAATTAAATTATATTATCAAATTTAAAATAGACTATTTCTTCCTGTAATTTGTACTTTATTGCAGACGTATACTCATGTAAGATGATAAAGAATTACAAGATCAATCACTAACTAATGAAATCCTGTACAAAGTTTATTATTTCACTGTAATATGGAATTCTATTCCTCAGTCCATAAGATCATTGTCATCTTTGCATTCATTCAAACATAAACTTATACACACACATCGGTTGAATAATCAATCATGTACTCTATTCTTTGTTTTTTCATTTTTAGTGTTTTTATTTTTTGTCTTTTGTTTCATTTTTGCTTTTTTCTGCCAACAAACTTGTAATCTTTTTTCCCACTTTTTATTATCGATCCTTATTCTTGCTACTTCTATTTCTTTCTCTTTTTTTCCCTCTTCTTTGTGTTTGTGGGATAGGAACCCATTGGAAATCAGATCTTCTGAACTGGGCCAGAAAAACATTGTTTTTTTCTTTTAAACTCCACTGTATAAATATATAAACTCATACTACAGTACATGTCGATGGTTCTGTATAAATGGTTCTTAATTGGTTTTAAAATATATTTTTATGCATCTTTATGTATTAATTTCTATTCATTTAAATATTTGGTGGAAACATCTGGTCGAAAAAGGTAGGGGATATTACAGACTATATAGGAGAGTGGTCGCTTTAAGATCACAGGGTGAACACATGTTAGGACCTCAGAAAGGTGGTTAATAAAGGTCATGGGGGTGGCCACTTCAATATCACGGGCCGATCCCTGGGACACCTATTAAGTGTTTCTACTCAGATAAGCAGCATCAAAACTCAATGTCTAAATTTGTTATTTTCATCTCTTATTCTTACTGATTGCTCTGTGCCATTTTTTTTTTTCATTTAAATACCTGGTGGATACACGTGGGGGAAGGTGGGCGGTTATTAAAGACTACGGAGATAGTCACTTCAAGATCACGGGGTGACAGACGTTAGGATCTCATGAAGGTGGTTATTAAAGGTCATGGGGGGTGGCCGCTTCAATGTCATGGGTTGATCGATGTTCGGATCCCAGGAGCACCTGTTCAGAATTTCATGAGTTTTAAATGATTATTCTCACTTTTTAGTAAAGAAAACAAAACAATATGTAACAATATAATGCTTTATCAACATTTTCCAAACAAAGACATCCAAAGTATAAAAGGTATAAATGCACTAAAATAGCACCAATTCAAGTAACATTAAATGTTCAAGTCCAGTTGGGAGGTTGACTAACTGAAAGAACTAGTCCCCACATAGGTTGAATTTTCATAGCAATGGGCATTAAATCTCTTAAACTCTTATCTTTCACAATAATAATCTGCTGGCAGACTGTGGCTAAACCACTGTGCTACATCAATTGTAAAGCCACGTTCATAATTTACGTCAGGGCGTCAGCGCCAGCTTCAATTGCCACTCTGAACTCCACATGAAAGCCCTTGCAGAGAAAAACATCTAATTTTGCATTTTGGTGACAGCTAAGATTTGGCATGCGTCTGTGGTAATTAAAATGCTTCTTACATAGGCTGAGAAATACTTGATTTCAGTTACAAGTTCCATCTATGCTTGTTTTGTACAACAAATAGCATTAAGAGCTTCTTTCACCATCACTTCATCACTGACACCGAATCACTGCAGTGTGTGTTTGTGGTGTGTGCGTCAGTGTAATGACTCCAGGCGGACACAACGCAAAGGTTCCATCCACCTAAACAGTGTTTATGCAGGTTTATGCTGTATTAATGGTGCGTTAATCAAGATTAAGAGAAATTAACATGTTAAACTTATTTAATTAATCGCATGTGTTAATTCTGACAGCTTTAGTAAATACACTTAAATGCCACTTCAGATGCAGATTCTGTGCCACCTTTGCAGTATAAAGATGGCTTATATTTCATCTGAACATCTTTCCGAGCTGCAGAAATCTATCCATCCACCCATCCATCATGTACATTCTTCCACCCACATATCATCCAAAGGGATTCCAAACTTTTTGATCAATGAATTTCCATGACTTTTTAATGCATTTTTCAGTTGTTTGTAATGCCTGGATACCTTTTTTTTTTTTTTTTTTTTAATCATTCAAATTCAAACTGCTTGGTTGATAAATCATTTGTAAATCCGTTTAACTTTCATTGAAAAGAATCGATTCAATTAGAACAATAACTTTACAAATTGGATATAACTTTGTGAGTTTTACTCTACACATATCTTGCTAGAAAATATGTTAGGGCAGAGCATACAACTAGAAATATCTGTATTCACTATAGAAATTTCAATTACTTTTAACATGTTATTCATTTCTGTGACTCTTCCAGCAATATTTCTGATATTTCCATGTTTTCCATGACAGAGGAAAACCTGCAATGTATATTTTAATTTGAAGCAAAGATTAACAGAGAAATTCATGACATTTTACTTTTTTGTGGCATATTTGCAAGTCAGATACACTCATCTATTACTTCTCTCTCTCTCTCTCTCTCTCTTTGTGTGTGTGTGTGTGTGTGTGTGTGTGTGTGTAAAGTGCCCCACTTGGCCAGTAAAAGCTGTCCCCTGACTGAATTGGCTTCACGCTGAAGGTCTAATGCATCTGCTAGGGAGTTTTTTACTGATCGTTTGAAACTCTGAGAGGTGGTAATGAGATACAGGAATACGAATGGCCATCTGCCTCCATCTGCCATGACATTCCACAACTCTGATAGTTCTCTCAGAGACTCCCTACACCAAGAATATGGTAACGTGCCTCTTACCGTCTACTTTTGCCAAGAGCTTCCCCAACTCACTTTACCAAGTGTCCATTCCACTGCCAAATCCTAAGTGTCAATGTTAAAACTACTGATATGACATTGTGCTGAAAAGAAATGCTTAATTAAAGTGCCAAGTACAGTATGTGCGTGCCAGTGTTCTTGAGGACAGAGGCAGCTGGATGATACATTGAGGCTTTAAGAGGTTTGAATATTTTATCACTCAAATGATGTGTCAAAATTTTGGCTATATAAAAATTGTAAAAAATTGCACTGTCCTCTTAAAATGTGCTCTATAATGACAGTTTCCAGCAAGATAACTTTCATATAATAAAACTAAAATTAAAGCTGCATATCAATTTATATTCAAATAAAAGCACATTTTATCCCAGGTAAAGCCAACTTCAGAGAAGTTTGGAAAGTACTAGTCATCCACTTTAAGTGTCCTTGTTGGACCCCACACTGTGCTTGGGGTGTGCTAATGCTAATGGAGCACTTGGGTAGTGAGATGCCCTTGTCCATCCAGCATTTCCTCTACTGCATTGCAGGGCTTTTAAAGACGCCTCCTGGCCCTGTTCTTGCCCCAGTCCTGCTAGCCTCATTAAAGGGAGTTTGACGGAGTTCAGGGTTAGACAACCATGTCATGCGTCCGGATCCAGCTGAGCTAGTGCTGTGATGTACCTTTCAGTGTTTCCCATATTTTCACTCTTATGGAAAGTTATGTGTGTCTCTGGCAGTAGCACACAGTTGGTGGAAATGGGAGCATGAAACTGCAAATACACACACAGATCTACTGGAGAGAGAAATAGAAAATGTACAAGATAGATAAAGTGTTTTTTTTTTGTGTGCCTGTAATCAGACATGTGTGAATGAGTAATTTCTGTTCAGGGTCTGCTTACTGCTTGTGCGTTTAGATGATTAAAGTTGCATTTGTGAAGTCATGTGACATACAGTACGACTATGTCTGGCTCTTTCTCATATGTGTTATACTCCCTCCATTCTTTCTGAAAAACATCATAGAATTAGGAAACAGTATCAGACATCTTTTACTTAAGTGCTTAAACTGTCGTTCCTATTTGTGCTTTGAGAGTGTCTGAGTTTATAGGGGGTAATGCTGTTTTTTTACTTCATTATTTTCCTTGAGGTTCACTAATTATATTAGTAAAGGTTTTTGCACAAAAAAAAACATTCATACTATAGTATTAAATTACCTTTTGCCACCTGTCTCTGGCCCTCTGTCTGAAACGCATGGTTTTCTGTGCTGTCCCCTTTAAGACTTCAATATGCACGCCCACAATGTTATCATTGGCTAACATCATTGAAATGCAAACACCCCCCGCCAACTCTCATGGAACTGTTTTATCCAAGAATAAAAGAGTGAAAATGGCCAAGCTATTTACAAAATCTACTGAAAGCACTCGGTCCAGGCAATTATAAAGAGCTTTACTGTATATCCCAATTTTTGTGAAGCGTGCAATCAAACTACTACAGTTATTCTGACTGCAAAACAATCGAAAACTGAGCAAAGTTGACTTAATGTTGCTCCCGAATACTTAAATTATCAGGCATACGAGATATAGCGATACAATAGTGCTATAAAAAGCTGAGACCAGTAAAAATAGTCCAGACTAAAACAAGATGTGAATGTGAAGGGTTAATTAATCTGTGTCCAGCTGTAATGGGCGGTTGACCCGGGTGTTCGCCTCCCTAGTGTGGCTGCTTCACATCCTGTGCAATGGGAAATAAGGGATGTTCGCAGGTTGAACTGGGGGAAGGGATCGGCCTCGACAGTTTTGCTGCTTGTTTTGCAGTACAATGGGTGGGATAATGTGTTCATTTCCACAATGAGTCCTGGCTAAAACAAGAGATATGATATGGCAGCCAAGTACTATACCAATGACTTTCATTGCACACTGTAACAACAGTTCTGTCAGAAAAACGTAAGATTATTGGAATTAATACAAATTAAAATGTACTTATATTAGTTGGACTAAGCTCTGTCTTACAGTTCAGCGCTCAGATGCTGCTTGAACCACCAGATCCTGACGGAGGCGATGATGGCAGGGGAACGGAACTTACAAGACCTAAACTGGTGGAGATGGGGTGGGAAGGGTTGGTGGAAAAAAACAGAAAGTATGCGAACAATGAGAGACAGCTGTCCTGCTTTTAAAGCGGGCTGTATTGTGATTGGATGAGATGCCTAATAGATGAATCCAGAGGTCTTCCTGCTAGGAAGTGTTCAGCAACACTGAAGCTTACATTTCCACCTTCAGTGTTGAAGTAGCCCCACTTCCACAACATCAACACAACATCAACACAACAAGCAATCGCTGTGGCTTAGGGCTCACAGCAAAGATAATGTATGTTGTGGATATGGGGCTGTTCAAATGACACAGGTATAAAACACAGTTTTTTGCAACAAGAGCCTTGCCTTAAATAAGAAAGATGCCATAATATGAGAAGCTTATTAATAGATATGCAAGTCTGACTGTCTGATGCATATTGTATATAAATATGGATGGGAATTGTAAGGAATTTAACGATTCTGGTTCTGATTCATTTGAACTATTCCTGTTCTTTAACAGTTCCACTAATGATTCCAGTAACAATTATTTTAGTACTTTTGCAAAATAATTATGTGAAAATGAGACATGCAATTTGTATTGCATTTTCTGCCCTTAGCAGCCTGTTGCCAAATTATGAGATAATGTCAAATTTTATAGAGCAGATATAACAAATCAGAAATACATTTGAAAAAATTTGTGTAAAAGGTGTGTTTGCAGACTTTATAGAGTTTGCAGACTTTATAAACAAACTGTAATTTATGCATTTAATATTTTATAAAATTCCACTTGTTAAAATATGTATCTTTAACAACACATTGTCATATAAACATGCAGTCAGTAACACCGGTCTGAAGTAACATGACACAGTTGTGTTATGTAGTCTAATGTTGTACTTTAGGCTTGTGAGACTTCAACTGACATGTATAACTCACGCATCAGAAAGAGAATAATTCAGTAACCACTCCAATTGATGTATGAGTGTTTTGATTCACCAAAATTTTTAAAATTGAAATATAAAATAAATCAGAATTTAAAAAAAATTTAACTGGTTCAAGACAAGAACCATTTCTCAGTACTCATGTTATGGTTACCCTGTCTTGTTTCACTGTTGCCCTCTTGTTTTCCATCTTGTCACTTTTGCACTTCTTAGTTTTCACTTTAGTCCCTTATGTAACTCCATAGTCCTCTGTTAGCGTTCGTGTTCCCTGTCATTGTTTTCACCTGCCCTCATTAGTTTGCCGTTTGCTTCTGTTAATCACCTTATTATCTTGTTTGAGTTCTGTTCGTTCATTGGCCCCTTTTTCCCTTGTTTATGTATTTATACCCCGTGTCTTTGTCCAGTCTTCGTCGATCGTTTTTTGATGTCAACCTGGTGTGTGTTTCCTCCTCGAGTCCCCTGTTTGCTTACGTCGTGTTTAGTTTGCTATTTTATGTTTCATTTCCCCATCGTGGGTTGTTCCTTTGTGTTTTCCTGTTTTGTTCATCTAATAAAGTTCAAACTGCGTTTGGATCCGCATTTCCTCGTCTGCCTCGTTACTCAAGCGTTACAACTCAACCTTAGTTATTACTGACCAATTGAAGCATCCCCCAATGATTACTGTGCAGTTTGCATCCACAAAGTATTTTGTTTTAAATGACATACAACTTTACAGTGATTTTCACAGTGAGGTCTTTGCCACGCTTGCAAAGAAAATATTTAACAACTGTCCAACTTTCTGAAGAGATATTGAATGTTATTTTTCATTTATTAATACATTTTTACCTTAGTTTCTGAGCATCCAGAAACATCTGTTCTTGAACTAATTTAAATGCATCAAAGAACTTCGTAAGACCTTAATGTAAATTAGTCCTCTTATTACTTTCTGCAATGAATGTATCAAAGACAGGACCTTTTTTTTCTCTTCTCCAAATGCATGTTTTCAAAGTTTACTTAGCACATCTCCCACTTTCTTGCTTATATACTCATATAATTGGCCCTCCATGGTGCTTTTTTCACTTGTCATGTGGAGAGTAAAGAGGATGATGCTGAGCTTGATGCTGGTGTTAAGCAGAGCATTGATACCTGACAAAAGTCATGAGGAGGCTGCTTTAGGTGTTTAATGTACAGCTAGTTGTGAGCCAACACTGCTGTGAAACTTTGAATCAATGTTTGACATGCAATTTTGTTATTGTGGCATGTCATATTTTAGGCTATTAATTAACGTCCATTAACATATGAAAATTCTTAAATCACCTAACATCGCTGTTCCATGTACGTTGTAAAACGTATTTGTCCGCGTGTTCTGTTGCCGGGCAGCAATTCTGAGTAAACTTCCTGTCGCCTTTAAAGGAATGCAATTTGAAGGTTGTACAAAGTAACATTTACCTTTAACAACACTATCAAAGTGAACATCGGGCACAACAACTGCGCTACAGTATGGGCCGCCATCTTGATTGATTAGGGTTGAATGGTTCACATGACTGCATCACATGACAACAAATACGTCATCATTTTTATATATATATATACTTTTCCCCTGTCCACACTACAATGCGAAGATACCGTTTTCAAATGTATCCACTTTGGAAACAAATCTGTTTTCATACAAAAACATATTAGTGTGGACGTGGCCTAGTCGTTTACATGTTAATTTTGCTTTGTATATTTGCTATGTATAAATTTGCTCAATTTTGTACATTATTGATAGGGTATGTTTATAGAGTGAGTCTCAGGTCTTTGATCAAGGGGTCAAATGTTAAAGATAGCCATTAACAGTCTCACGATCACACCAGGGACGCATCAAATATTCAGCACTTGTCTGGACATGGGCAAGCATACTCCCCCAGGGATATTTGCTTTATCACATAAGGCACAAGAAGAGAGCGGGATATAGGTGGACAGTCCTGAGAGAGAAAGAAACAGCCCCCGCACCACCTCCAAGAGATGATCAATACTCCTCTCTCTCGGCAAACAGCTGTCAACAAACTGATCACTTTCACAGCTCGCCGAAAAATCCCCATGTGGGTGTGAAGCAGGTGCTACATGGGTGGTTGTGCTGTCTGTGTTTGACCAGGGCTCCTGGTGCTCTTGTGCAACTCTGCGTTTTCTGGAGCATAAAGAGCTTTGCTGTGTGGCGTATGTCTGTGGCCGCCCGGCTGACAATAATGGCTTCTGACTGCTCACTGAAAAAGAGCACAGTGTGCGGAGAGAGAACTGCAGATATGACTCGGGCAACAGACTGTAATGTTGGTATGACCTCTGACCACTGACTGGACTGAGGAGGAACTACTTATAATTTCCTGATGCTCCAAACAAACACACACACACACACACACACGCACACACGCACACGCACACACACGCACGCACGCACACACACGCACACGCACGCACACGCACACACACACACGCACGCACACGCACACACACTGTACATAGCTGTTGGTGCAGCTATCCATATGTGGACTCTCCACAGACATAATGATTTTGTACTGTATGAACTATAGATTCTAACCCTCACAAAAAAACATATGTTTAGTAAGTTTTTAAGCTGTTTTAATCATGGGGACATTAGAAATGTCCTCATAAACAACATGTATAGTATAATACCCTTGTAATTACCAGTTTGTAACCAAAAACGATTTCCTCGTAAACCACCCAAACCCGGATGCATGCACGCACACACACACACACGATAACAAGAAAGGCCCTGTCCTCCAGATGCAGCACTGACAGGCCCATATGGCAAGAAATCACAGTCACCCTCTGATATCTACTGCTCACCTTGGATTAGTACAGAAACTTCCTAACTGTACTTGAACTTGCTTTCTTGTCTTGTGGATCTCTAGCAGAGCTGTTTGTCTATATTTCCCTCTGGTGTGAAAGTACTGTTGACTGGCCTGCTGATAGATGAGTTATTTGTTGTGCCATCTTTTTGTCTGATGAAACTGGTTGTCAATCACACCTTTTATACCGGAAAGAATTTGATTGTCTATCAGCATAACCCTATGTACCAGAGTGAATTTGGTTGTCTGTCAGCATCACCTATTGTACCATCATAAATGTGTTTGTCTATCAGTGTCACCTATTGTATTGCCGTAAATTTGGTTGTCTCTCAGCACCACCTATTGTACCAGCATGGATTTTATTGTCTATCAGCATCACCTATTTCACGATGTCAATTTAGTTGTCTGTCAGGGCAACTTGTGTGTCAATGCCACCTGATTTTTGGTTGCAGACTTTTGTAACTTTGGCGAATCTGAGCACAGTTTGCAAGTAACATTGTTTAGATTCTTAGAATCTTAAGAAACGTCTCTATTTGCTTAACATTTATTCTCATTGCTGTCTAGGAGAGGCAATTGAGATTCTAAAAAGATCTAATTTGTGATTTTCCTTTATGGGCATGCTAAACTTCACGTCACCTCAAATCAACAAATCAAATCTCTGTCAGTATAAATGCCCCTTAAGAAAACAAATCATGTTATTCATATAGAACTAATGAGACCACCCTACCCATCATATGAAAGCAACATTTTAACACATTTTAAAAACATTAAAAAAAAAAATCATTTTAAATGAACATTTTGTGGAGTCTTTGCCAGACTGCCTCTGTCCTTTTTGAAAACCTGACTTTTAGTGTTTTCCCGTGCATTAGTCCATCCAGTGTAATACAGTATCAAGTGTACAGTATAATGTGGCAGTGTTAGTGCATGAGAGAGGGGGTAGAGAGTGGAGGCAGGCATGTGGGCAGAGACTTCACTCTAATTGGCTGAAGACAAAGGGAGGGCAAAGGGAGGGACACAGAAAGGGCTGGATTAGCTGAGATGGGGGAGGTGCTTTGCTTGCTCTGTACCTTTCAGCTGCAGATGAGAGCACAACGGCAATAGATTAACAATATTCACAAGCCTCGAGACGTGAGAAAGACGGAAGAGGACAGAGAATGTGGCTGGGCAAGTGGTAGAAGGTGGTTTAAGGGATGCTTTACACTCGTTGCTTTCTTGAGCTGGTCTTTGCATGAGTAGGAGGACTCTATGCACACTGGCCCCGTCTCTCTGTTTTAAGAAGGTCTCCGATCCTTTGAGGCACGTACTCTGTCATTTCAACCTTCATTGGACTTTTCCTCTAAGATTCTGGAGCATCTTATATCACCTTGTTTTGTCCAAAAGATTAAGGGATATTTGTGTCAAGCAATGATTTCATCACCACTAAAGGGTTTCAATTGAGAGTTGCTTCAGGTTTCTCAGTCTTCTCTCTCTCTCCATATTTTTGTGGTCATGCATTGAAATCATTAGTTCGTACATTGAGGGCACACCTGTCTCTTGAATTCACTCACTTGGATCTAACCAGAATTCTGTGGTCAGGATTTTAAAAAACCTTTGTAATTTTTCCAGCATGGATATTGGGATTGTTGCATACTTGCTTTCACACTGAAACTAAAGCTGAAAGCTGCCCGCACAAGCCAAGGTGAAAAGGGTGAGAACTTTTTTATCTGTCTTACTTTGTTCATGCCCCCCCCCATATATTATAATGTCATAAATAAAATTAGCCTCTTTTTTTTTTTGAAGATAAGGAATGTTAGCATTAATTTCTCCTGCATTAAAATGAAACCTTTTGAAACCAACAGAGATGAATCATCTCTTATATTATATATTATAAATGTCATAATGCAAATGGGTATTTGACATGAAATGTCAATACACATGGTACATGTTAAATACTAATACTAAAACTATTTTAAACAAACATTTTTCAATTGTTCTATATACAAAAAAAATAAAAATACTATTATTTTTGAAATCCAGTTGTATAGTATATTATTATCCGTGCAGTTTTATGACCTCATATTAATTGAGAGATTACATGGAATATTTATATTTTTAAACATGTAACACTGCAGGACCTTTTTAAAATGAACCAATAAAGGCAAAAAGGTGATTCAAATGTGATTTAAAAAATGTAAAAGACATACACTTTTTCTTATACATACAGCTTCAATTTGAGCCTAAAGTCTTTATGTTGAATAAAATAAAAAGTTAATGTACATATTATATGTAAGCTACTCATGCTGTACATGTATATATCTAAGGAAATGATTTTGTTAACCCACTTACAGTAGTAGGATCCACGTGAGTCTTTGTGATTTTCAAAGTGCTTAGTCATAGAAGGGACCGTCTATTGTGAGAGACACAATTTTCTTTCTTGTAAATATAAACTCACCTTTACGCCAGTTGCTGGTTGTCACATTAAACATTTTTGTATTTGTGTTCGACGGAGGATGACTGCTCTTTAACTGTGTGTGTGTGTGTGTGTACACAAGGAGACTCTGGTCTCTGGATAATGGAAAGGTTACTGCCAATTGAACCACATTTCTCTCCACTGAAGCAAAAAATGTAGGGTTCCCTCTGTGATCCTCCCAGCAGCTGTTATTCTCTTAACACACTCCACTATCTCTCTCTCCAATCTGTAACTCAGCATTTAACAATCTCACACTCGCAGCTCTCTGTACAGCACTGTCCCTATTTCATATCACACAACCTGAGCAATCTTCAATCAGTGTGTGTGTTTGTACACATTTAGGGAGGGTTTTATGAACTGTATGTTAGAGTAGTGCGTATGTTCTCAGGGGAGTGATTTGTGAGAAATTGTGTTCATGTTTATGAAATGGGTGTGTTTATTGTCCTTTTGTTAGTGACAATGAGTCACTAACAAATGTGGGGCATTAAGTATTTTAAACCTGTCTCCTCATTTATCAAATCAAGCTTAAGTCAGGCTCTTTAGTGTCTTTGCACCGGTACAAGATTTGTTTTTTAAGGATCTTTGCTGCTTGTTAAATTTACTTCATTAAAATAAACTAAAGCAACACAATTCTTGAACATTTTGTTACGACTTGATTTCATTGTGGTCCATCCATTTAAATTTGTAAAATGGGAGTTTACTTATTGCATTTGAGTTGGGACTACATGAATACTTTTTGTGGTGTTAATGTAGCATTGATTTCCCATCATGCTTTGCACAAGAGTCGATAGGGAGAGTAAATGTTATGTGTTTTTGTGCAAGGTGAATGTAAAGGGGCATACTTGTTTGTGCTTAATGTTTTGTTATGTTGAGATTTAGAAGAGTTTCTGTTATTTTGGAGATTTGGGGGTTACCATTATAGTGAAGAGTGCGACTTGAGCTAATAATTAGGATTGGTTGAAGACACAGATTCAATTGTTTGCTCGCTTTATTGAGCAATTTCTGTGCTAACCATAGTATAGTTACTAAACTGCACTCTGAAGTGCTTTCAGCCATCATGCATTTAGCATGCTAGCATTCACTTTCACTACTTAGTACATAAAGAAATAAAGGAGATTTATTTGAGTTACACTGACACATCTAATTTCGTTGAGTTTACCCAATTCAACTCAATTCTCTCTACACAAAGTGTTTGTGTAGATATTACATACTAATTTTAAACTAATTTTAAACATGTCCACTGTCTACAATTGCATCAAGTTCAGCCAAATAACTTTTCTTTTGAGTGTGAGATTGTTGCATTTGGGTAGGTGAAACTTAATCAACATCAAGATTTTAGGTTAAAATGTAGGCTATGTGAATGTATAAGGGAAAGTGTATATTTTAGGTGCTTTGGCTTTGGCCGTTTTAATAATCTTTTAACTTCACAGGTTGATTATTTTTGTAATTCTGTTTGTTGCTGCTAGTGCCGCAGAAATTGTCTACTTTGACAACATAGCATTAAAGGTAAATCACAATACACTATCTTACTGTCTCTGTGCATTTCCAATCATATGTGGAGACGCCATTCCCACTTAACTCATTTTCTGAGGTAGCTGCTCTGCACAGCTTATGTAGCTTTTCCACTGCATGGTACGACTCGACTCAACTCTGCTCGCTTTTTTTGGGTTTTCCACTGTGGATAGTACCTGGTACCTGATACTTTTTTAGCACCACCTCGGTCGAGGTTCCAAGCGAGCCGAGCCGATACTAAATGTGACGTCAAAATCCTGCAGATCACTGATTGGTCAGAGAGAATCTTCACTACCAGCGTCACTGAATTTCCAATACCACCCACTAGTTTTAATATAGTAACAACAATAGCAGTATCATTTGTTAACGCAATTTTCGCATTGTGAAAAAAGAAATGGCTGTGCGCAAAACCACTCCGTGGTCAATAAACGGTCTACTCGTTAGTGACGAGCGAATCGGAAAAGCCTTTCAGGAAGTGTCTCAGCTATTGGCCGTGGCTAACACCAGACCTACCAATAGTGCAGGGAAAAGTAAAAAAAACTTCAGAACCATCACGGAAAAGTGGAAGTGGTTCGATCAATTCGCTATCTAAACAGGTGAGCAATGGGAGGGAGAGTGCCCTGGACACAGCCACAGCGTTGATCCTCTATGGAGGATGGTACATTTTGTTACGTTAACTCTGTACTCTGCTTGAAAAATGCACTTTATTTAGTTGACCAACTACTGGAAAGCTTGCTTCTGAAACAACCAGACAAATTTATCTGTTACACTTGTGTAAAATCACTACGCAACAACGGCTTTATGCAGCACAATGAGCTAGTAGCTCACAGCTAGCGGTTGTGTTATTGTTTACGGTCAGTCATTTTTGTGTCGCGTTTAAGATGATGTCATGGCAGTAGAGGCAGGGCAACTATGATGATCAGTCTATAATCCCACCCACGTTGAGGCGGCACTAAACTGCAATGGAAAAGCAAGCTTATTAAAGTAAAGTGAGTAGAGTCGAACCGTAATGTGCAGTGGAAAAGTGCCATAGAGATGTATGTGCAAGAGAATAAAGGGTAGTTTTAAACGCTTCCTCGGAGCCTGGCCAAAGCTTTCCTCCTGCTATAGTGCTGACGGTATTGCAGGACATTTACACCCATTTTACAGCCTGCCAGAAAGGGCCGTATACTGACAGTGCTGGTGCAAAATGCTTCACTCATTCATATGTCTCTGAAGTTGTCGTTACCTCGTGAAAAAGCTCTGTGTTTGGTTGTGGTGGTGGTCACCAACTGTGTACACACACATGGCCAATGCTTGGCTTAGGGTGATTAGATGCCTGCTCTTTATCCTTCTAAACCACACATACAGTACACACAGACAAGGTCTAACAGATGGCCTTCCATGGGAGGAAGACAGTGATCCTTTAGCACCTTGTCCTGTGTTATTTCATTTGAAGAAATGAAACACGATGCCTGATTGCACCAAAAGGGCAGTTTAATTGGGATAGTGACCCCGAACCTCTCCACACTTTAATATCAGACCAGTGTGTTCAACTGAATTCTTTATTTTCTCCTCAATTTGCATTCAGATGGCCCATTTTCATACTTTCCTGCTTATTCAATTTGTGTACTTCCTTCATATCTCTCTCTCTTTCATTCTGAGTGCATCACAAATGTGATGTGTTACACATTAACGGGGGCCGAATTGATTGTAAGTGTTCAGGTTTTGGATGAAATGTCCTTAGTTACACACATGGGTGCTTCTGAAGGGGTCTCAGTCTAACAGGATGAACCTCATGAAAACTGCCAAGGTCATATTTCACCCCAAAATCAAAATAACTTTTTTTTAAGACCATGCTGATTATTTACACTGTGACAAAAATACTTAATTGTCATAAGGTCACTCTTAAAGGAATGGGGGACACAGAAATGAAACCTTTTATGCTCTATATATGATGCATGACTTGCTTGTTAAGTTCCTTGACAGAACTGCCGGTGTGTTGACAAGTTTATTTACAGGCTGGATAATATATAAAATGTTCCCCCTCACAGGTACACACACAAATCTGTATGACCTCTGAGTCTTAATGGAAAACCTTGCCACAGGTCTCATTGCTAACACTAGAGGCCTCTCTTTGTTGTGAGATGAATTATGCAATTCAAGAGTCCACAATGCAGTTTTTAGCATTGAGGTCAGTTTCAGCAATGGTGCTTTTGATGGTGTTGTAAAGGACTGGGTTTTAGGTGCTGTAACCCATAATCCCACACTCACGTCTGTTGAATCATGCGAATAAAGATTGCAGGTTTATTGTGAAAAATGTTACACAAGACTTGGAGATTAACTCGACCCGCCCTGAATAAGGATTGACCTTACCACCCACATCCTTTTTCAATGTACACAGATAAACACACAGAAAGTATTAATTACTAGAGGGTCAACACCCACAGCACTGAAGCAGTTTTTTAAATTGATTTTCTACATTCACATAGAGGTAGTAAGGAAATTAGTATCATTTTGTTTTCCATTCATTTTACTAATTATGAACCTTACCATCCAAAATCCATTTAAGGCATTGGTTGCCAACCTTATCGTGACAGAAAGAGGTATCTGAAGGAATAAAACCATTATTTCAAAAATAGGTGCACTCAGGTTAAGGAATGTTGTGCCGCATCTCATGTGAGCTATTTGAACATACCCTTCGTTGCTGGGTTACTGTGCTTTAAAATCTTTAAAAAACATTTATTAAACTCACAACTCTTTGTTGTGGAAATGTATCTCTTGTGATATGAACTACCAGTCAGTAATTAGACTAAGTTTCACTAACCTCACCTTGCAACATATTATTTTAACACTGCTTTAAAAAGCAATACAGTAACGGTTCTAAGATAAGTCGGAAATAGTAACCTGTGGTTCAGTGAGTTATCTGAGCCGATGCAGTAAGGAAGTGAGTTATTTGACTGATTTGGTCCAATTCAGTCTTAAGGCGCTTTCCATTGCGCTGTTCCATACTGTTCTAGGCATGGTCACAGTTTATTTTTCCATTGTTGTGAGGCAAAATCAAGATTAGCATGGAAAGACTGGGCAAGTGATCAATGACGTGGAGTCACCACATCACAAACATTTTTCCACAAGCACCGAACCGTGCACAAGTACAAATGCTACTTGATTTTGACTGTCCTTGCATTAATTTTTTGGCCTTTTGCCTTAAGATAAAGTATTTTGACCAGGGCTGTGCGATATGGCCAAAAATATTATAAAACATTTTCTGATATTGATATTTCTAAGCATATACATGTCATAACTTTAATGGTAATCAAAAATGTTTGTTAGACCTGATGAATGAATGTAAACATAACTTGTTTGTTTACAAGAAAGCATTCCACAGGGTAAGCTACCGTAAAGGAATCTTTCACCCAAAAATACAAAATTGCTGATAGTTTACTTACTGTACCCTCAGGCCATCCAAGATGTATCTGATTTTCTTTCTTCATCAAAACAGAATTTGTGACATGCACTCTTGAGAGGAATGAGGAAAGATCATTGGTAAGGCCACGGGTCACATGGAGGAGGCAGCAGGAAGCGTGTCATTGTTTACAAGAAAATCTTGAGCAGACCACAGACCAAACGCTGTTTACAATACAAAACAGTCCAAAACTATTTCAAATCAATAGAAAAATAATAATAATTTCCAAATAATAATAATTAATAAAACATTACTGCAGTAAATAACCATCCTTTATTTCAGAGCAATGCAGTTGCATTATCTACTTGTGCTTTTTCTTTAGCAGAAATATATAGGCGATATGACTGTCAGGAATTCAAGCCACACAAGTTGTTGTGAAACCAAGTGTGAGAGAGTTTTCTGAGATTCACAGGATTTACAGGGTTCACACAGTGAGATCAATGGTACAGGTGATATCACACAGAAGACAAGCTTCACAAACTTAAGAGGGATTTACAAGGTTGATGTCCATAGAACTGAAGAAGAGGTAACAGGCGAAACAGCAGGGTAAGCGCTAAACAGATATCGACAAAGATCAAGAGCAAATACAGACAGGTAAATAAACACTGCGTGAGAGCAAACTAGATTCCTTTGTGTGAGACTTGACAGTGAAGGAGATTTATTTAGGCAGGCAGTGATGAGCGAGTGAATTGAGTGCTGGTGCGGTGAATTAGAAATCGGGTGATGAGGAGCAGAGTGCTGAGGGAGGTGCAGAGCCCGAGGGAGGCGTGACAACGACAAAGATTTCACACATTCCTGAGTTCGCTGGAAAAACAGCATGGGCATAGCCGATGAATTCAGATATTGACCCTTTGTTTCTTTCGATGGTCTGAAATCCTCATGGGTTAAATGTACGCTGCACACCCTCCAATATTTGAGAGAATGTAGGAGTGTACTGATATCCAGGTTCAGCACGATAAGCCAGGGCTTCAATCGCACATGATCATGTATAGGCAATCGATGAAAAGTTTATATTTTTACCGGCTTGCATTTTCTTGGGGTTTTTGAAGGTTGAAGCATCCATACCACACCAAACGACCATTTTGGATACACGTATTCAAATCTACAGCAAAGACAATTCAACTTTTGTACAGCTCTCCTTCTCTTGTATACAATGACACACTTCCTGCCTCCTCCTCCATGTGACGCGTGACCTTACCTATGAGCTTACGTCATTCCTCTCATGAGCGCGCATCACATAGATGTATGGAAGCGGACATTTGTAGTTAAAAAGTATTGTTTTGTTTCTAAAAATAATCAATTGTTTGTGTTCAGAAGAACTTTATTTGTCGTGTGGATTATTTTGATGCACCCTAAATATGCATTTTTGACCATCAAAAAATGGAGTACATTCACTTGCATTGTTTAAAGGAGGAGGCCTGAAATGAAATTCTTAAAGTCTTAAGTTGGGAGTGGTGGTGGCATAGTGGCTAAAGCACAGGGCTGTTAATCAGAAGGTCACAGGTTCTAACCCCACGGCCACCACCATTGTGTCCTTGAGCAAGGCACTTAACTCCAGGTTGTTCCGGGGGGATTGTCCCTGTAATAATTGCACTGTAAGTCGCTTTGGATAAAAGCGTCTGCCAAATGCATAAATGTAAATGTAAGTTCTGTTCTGATGAAGAAAGAAACTCAGATACATCTTGGATGTCCTGAGGGTGAGTAAACTATCAGCAATGTTTCGTTTTAGGGTGAACTATTCCTTTAAGTTTGACTCTCCTCATGATCATTAATTTTTACGTCTTTGACAATGTTCTTGTTCCTGGTTTTGGCTCGATGTGTGTCAGCTACATAACCTTGACATGAAATAATTGCTGTAGCCTAACAATCATTATGTCCACTGAAAGATTTTCTTTTTTGTATCAACACCTTATAAAAAAATCTAGATTTCTGGTAAACTAGCAACACATTTGCCACTCCATATTTTCACATGCAAATGTTTGGCAGAAGTTTGCAGATCTTCACTCGTAGTGGAAAACCTGCAGCAAACAATGGACAAATTTCTGCAAGCTCGTTTGCATGTGAATATAATCAGTGGCGAATTTTCGGCAAGTGTGCCATGAACTCTCGATTCTTGTAATGGTGTTGATGTCGGAGTTGCTGTTGTGTTCATTCGATAGGTGTATTGCATTGTCTGTGCTGTGTTGTTCTGTATACAGCAATATTATATCCAGATAGGCTAAATTCACATTTTGAGGTATGAAAGTGTGTACATTTATGTTCTAGAACAAAACGTCCACGTATAGTCAAGTAATGTTTACCACAGACCTTATTTTACTCATAATCTGAAAAACCCATTTATAAAAAATTAGAGGAAATTCCAGAGGGAACCCATGGCGAATTAGTCTTCTGGGTTCGGCAACAAATTGACGCCATGGCTGAACAGCTCTATTGTTGTAGTCATTACCTATACCAGTGAATCTTAATAATTCTCAATTCCAAAACTAATACTAACTAATTTGTTAATTAGGTAAACATTGTTTCAAGTTCTCAAGTAATTATCCAAGACAAGGACACAGTCAGTAATAAAATTAGAACAAAGAAACAAATTAAGAAAACAGTGCTAAAAGTTTCTTATAGCAGTATCAATGTGTTTTCTGGTAAACGTTCAGGAATTGAAATATATATATATATATATACCATAAAACGACATAGATTACAGGTCTTCACTACATGATTATAATAATATTTTTTTAAAGCTACTATATTTATCCAGCCAAGAGCAATGAAAGTTTGCCTTGTTTTCTTATTATTGTTATTTGATTAATTATGAATCAAACAACATTAACAAGAAAACAAGGATACGTGCACTTTGAAATGCCTGTCTTGGCAAAGTATTAATAGAAACAGTTATACCTATAGTAAATATAAACACCGGAACAAAAAAGTGGATTTGTCTCAAAACATCAGATCTGAGCATTAGGACTTGCAGTGTAATTGCAGCTAGCATAAACAATGGAAGGTCTATCAGGCTGCATTTACACTGCAATTCCTAATGCTCAGATCTGATGTTTTGAGACAAGTTCGCTTTTTTTGTGTTTCTATGGTACCTTGCCAAGACATGCATTTTGAAGTGTATTTTACCATCACACAGGCATGTATACGCACACATATACATTAGCACGCAATTAAAACATAAGATTCCCCTAAACAGTATATATTTTGTTGCAAAATGCCCTTTTTCCTCACTGTAATATGACAATAAAGCAATATCAAGTCTTAATAGAAACCTTGTCAGAACTCAGATTTCATCTAACAATAAAATAGCATCATCTGCACCTTAAAGAAAAATATTTGCTGAAGAATTCTTTACTTTAGTTGTAGAGTCCCAGTAGTCACACTTAACTGATTTGCATGAGAGACAGACCTTGGTAGGCACTAGACTTTTGTTCAGTCCACTGCTGATTCTATTGGTTGGCTAAGACTTCTGCTTGGTTGTTGTTGTACTTGACAATTTGTTATACTGGAACTGCAGCAAAACAAAGCCAAACTCTTAGAAAAGAATCAACCAAATTTGAATGGGGGTTTTCCCTGATATAATGGTTGCTATGCCTTAAATAAAACATTCTAAATTCTACTTTTGAGACTGTAATTCATCTCTCCCTGCTAGTCTTACGTAGCCAGACTTTTGATGATTAGCATACAGTCTGGTACAATTATTATGAGATTATATAACGGAATTATTTGAAAAGTTCAGGTAAATCTAAAATCATATAAAACCGAAATAATCCACATTCTTCCAAATTACAGACAAGCTCCATCCACTTTAAAAAAAATTGGCATCAATTCAAGCATCAAAGTATTTCCACATAGCACTACTGATAGCATGTTGCATGAGCAACCCCCTTGTGGTCCCATGGGAACCAGAAAGTAAGATTTTATTTTTACTCCACTGATGGTTAGGTTTAGGGATGGGATTTGTATTAGGGCGCATGATCAATAAAATATGCATTTATGTTGACTGTATCATTTACTTCCAAAAACACAACTCAATTTTGGCATCACTCTGTGGACACTGGAGCATACAAGTGCCTATACATTCAAAAACACCTCCAGCTTCGGTCACTGTGGGGACAGTGATTTGAATTTTGGGAGGGACAGACCGATTTCAGCAGCAAAATCTTCAACCTGCTGTTGATTAATTCACAGTGTGATCAGTCTGAATATACAGATGAGATGTTAACTTTCTACAAAGTGTCTTAAATAAAACTCATTTATATAAATATGTATATATATATATATATATATATATATATATATATATATATATATATATATATATATATATATATTGCATCATCACCGATCCTCCACCAAATTTCACAGTGGGTGCAAGACACTGTTGCTTGAAAACCTCTCTAGGTCTCCATCTAACCATTAGACGATCAGGTGGAGGATCGGTGATGATCTGGGGGTGCTTCAGCAAGGCTGGAATCAGGCAGATTCATCTTTGTGAAGGATGCATGAATCAGGCCACATACAAGGTTATCCTGGAAGAAAACTTCCTTCCTTCTGCTCTTACTATGTTACCCCTCTCTGAGGATCTTTCCAGCAGGACAATGCTCAATGCCACACAGCCGGGTCAATCAAGGTGTGGATGGAGGACCACCAGAGCAAGACCCTGTCATGGTCAGCCCAATCTCCAGACCTGAACCCCATTGAAACTCTCTGGAATGTGATCAAGAGGAAGATGGATGGCCACAAACTGCTTGAATTTTTGCACCAGGAGTGGCATAAAGTCTCCCAAACAGCAACGTGAAAGACTGGTTGAGAGCATGATAAGACGCATTGAAAATCAGGGTTATTCCACCAAATATTGATTTCTGAAGTTAAAACTTTTGTATTTTGTTGTTTAAAAATGAAAATGAACTTTTTTGCATTATTGGAGGTCTGAAAACACTGCATCTTTATGCATGTTGCAGTGGTCTCTAATTTTTGCAGAGATGTGTGTATATATATATATATATATATATATATATATATATATATATATATATATATATATATATATATATATATATATGCTATGAAAGCATTGGCAAAACAGGCAACTAGTTCTTCCTCGGACACACTCATTGTAGCAGCCTGGTATCTTGTAAACATGACTTCAATACAGCCTATTCCACAACGGCCTGTTAAAACCTTTCAACTTCCCTCCAGAACTCCATGGGCATTCTGTCTGAGGCTGAGACTAGTTCCCTGCAGATTAAGAGTGTTCTGCAATGTTTAACCCACAATAACTGGGTAATGTTTTACTCTATTGTGCTTAAACTCCCAATGAATGTGATATTTTTTCTCTTTTCATGAGACAGGGTAGGATATGAAAGAAGCACAATGTTAAACAAAAGGCCTCCACATCCCTACTTATCTCATAATCCCTCCTTTTTTATATATCACTCAGGTCAAAGGAGGTAATGAGAAAACAAAATGGCTAATGCCAAAGGTCTTTATAATTTTTTTATCAAAATTTGGGGTTTGGGTACCATTTTATCATTTTTGAGGAAACAAGTATCTGTATCCCTTTTACTTAATGTATTTGGATGTGTTATTACGTAGTTGTGATGACTCTTCAGCTAAATGTGTGATTACTAGTGACACACACTTAAGCTTCTGAATTCACATTTGTAACCCCCACTGGTTTAGTCTCCAACACATTTACACATATAAAGGCGTATTGTGTCTGTTTAAGTGAGGGCTGATCACAATCTTGTGCTATTTGACTTCTAGTAGGAGGTAATGAGAAATGTTCCTCATCAGCTTCTGTAGGTGTGAACGGTGTGTGATGTTTGCACTACAACACATTATCTGCTTAAATGATAGCTATTTTCAAAAGGTCTGTTTTCCATACTGAATGCTGTTCAAGTAGTTTTGCTGGTCAGCCAACAGGTCTCCAAACTTGACAGGTTGACAAGTTTCCAAAACCCCTCTAAAACCATAAAAACAGACCAGCTTCACTAGTTGGGAGACCAACTAACCACCTTCAACTGGTTTAAGTGGTTTTTCAGCAGGGTGTGTGTGTGTGTGTGTGTGTGTGTATGTGCACAGTTTTACTTAGCACCTTATTTTGTCTCAGTGGAAAAAAAACCATCTTAAACTATTCTAAGGTGGTTTGCTGGTATTAGCTGGTTTGACTGGTCTTGCAGCCTGGCTAAGCTGAAGCTGAGCTGGTTTAGCTGTTCGGCCAGCTTGTCTCCCAGCCAAAACACCCCATAAAACCATAAAAACAGACCAACTTTACCTTCTTGGCCAAACTTGGAGACCAACTAACCACCTTCGGTTTTTCAGCTGCGTTTGTGTGTATTTGGTCTTACATAGCACTTAACTCTTGACTTTTTTTTTAGCCTACTGCATATTATTAACTTGTATTTGAAGCACCTCCACTTCATTAAATGTTTAGCATGACAATAAGTGTGTGATGAAGCCTTCCAGGCTCTTTTAAATCTGTGTACAATCACAGGTCTGTAGTCAAAATCTTTCATCCCCCACAATGCGCCAAATTGGAGCTATATTAAGCCATATTCATTGGTTTTCTCTACATGTGAATGGAGATGAATGAGAATAGAGAATATGGCTGTCCTGGGGGATGAGGAACGGGGCCCGGCCCCTGCAGTGAGCTCTGAAAGGACAGGACGGAGGGTTATCTACAAACCTCAATGGCCAAATCTCTCTGCACAGGGAGAGCTCCCACGAGTCTTGAGAAAAAGCATTTCATGTGCCTATTGTTCAAGGCTAGTCAACTGTGATCTGGTGTTACATGCAGCTTTTGCTTTGGCGTGTACCTTCATTGTAGAACTATCCTGCTGAAAAATCAGCATATTTGGCCAAAAGCAAATATTTTGTGTTTTAATGCTGGTCCACAAGATGGGATGTTGCAGTTCTGGTGTTCCAACAAGGCTTTTTGAATAGTTTTACAAGAAAACAATTATTGGTCAACTAGCTTCATCAGCTAAGTTTTGCTGGTCAACAACATGAGGGCCAGACCAGCAATTACGAGCTGGTATTTAAGAACTGCTTGTAGAATGTCCATTCTTTTAGGTCTGTCATGTGATTGTGTGTCTGCCTGATAGACTGTTTGAAATGGATGGTGCATTACCCAGAATCCCTCATGGTATTTAGTTTGCCAGACTGATCACAGACTCTGCCTCTCTATCTCTGCCTGGAGATCACATTGGGCCAAATTCTTGGAAGTGTTGGATTGCTGACTAAGCACTCAGCTGACAAGCTGAGGGAGTGGAGGAAAGAAAATGAGGGGAAAAAAGGGAAAATATTGTTAAATATTCAGAAGTTCAGTTGCTTTGCTGCTGCAATGTTGTCTGTTTGTGAGACCCCATTTACACTTGAAATTAAAATCTGCCTGGTTGATTCGATCACTTGTGCATGCAAACTAAGTCCAAAATGTTGATCAGATCAGTAGTCGAAAACGCATGTGACCACATGACATTTGTAGTGTAAAAGCTAATCCGTCCTGATGCGTCCTGGACAATATCAAATGACCGCCTGCTCACCTGTCAATCAACCATTTCTCTAAAACTAGATTTTAATATTAGCTGGATTCATGTGGCTTTAAATGAAAAGGTCAGAAATCACACACACACACACACACACACACACACACACACATATATATATAAACAATTGTGCATAAGCTGGCAGAATCTGCTATATGTTCATAATTATAATGTGTTTTAAATTGTATTTAGTACTGCCCTGGTGAAGCTTTTTGATGTAACAGATATTTACTTATAATCCACAAGTCAAAATAATAACTGAATTCACACAAATTATCCTGAACAAACATTTACATCCCATTGGTCCTTAACTGAAATGACTAATTGACTTCTTCCCAACAGTGGCAATATGATGTTGAGATTCAGCTTTCACACTTAGGACAACTGAGTGTGACATAGACAAATATTTCAAAAGGTGCAAACAATCGCAGATACTCAAGAAGGCAACATACTGTATATTAAGATCCATGAGGATGTACATTTTGAACAGGATGATTTATGTAAATTCAGTTATTATTTTGTCATCCCTCTGTCAAATATAATGGTTATGCATGCCTAATATCACCTAATAAATAAAAAAATATATCAGTTGCTTCACACACGCTGTGCTTGTTTTCCATTCTAATTGTGTTTACATATGCATCAACAGCACTTGCTGTTAATGAACATTACCTGCTAATTCATCCTGTTGCTTTTTCCCTTGAGAGGTGTGATGTGATTTCAAAGATTTGCTGTTTGTTATAGCCATTGCACAGGACATTGATGTGCTTATGAACTTTATTTACTCCTCTTGGTACAATTATTGAGGACAGTGGATCTAATTTAAACAGATCTTTTCCTTAAATGTAGTAGAAAATGTAAATAATCTGCTATATTCAGAATGTAATATTAGCATAATGCTCATTGTAGTCTGATTATTCACTGTATACTGTATATGAAATATCATTTTCTTATATGAGTATGTAAAACAGTATGCATTATAAACATTTCAAACAGCAGTATGTTTGTCGTTGCATGACCATAATACATGTATAATCAAAGGCCCATTTAAACAATGCTGCAGTGCAAGCATTTGTGCTACAGCTGTATGATTATCAAAATAATAATAATAATAATCCTTACATATAAATAGCAATTTTCTAGGCACTCAAAGCACTTTACATAGTATAGGGGTTAATCTCCTCATCCTCAAGCGATTTTATTCATGGTAATGTACGCACACAAAATGTTCCTTCTCCCTGAAAGAAATTAATGAATTAAGTGTAGTAAGATATCTCAGCTTTCTCTGTGACAGCACTGGTCTCTGTAAACAGCAAATAAAAATGTGTCCGCAATACGCTTTTGACCTGTCAATCATTTTGCGTGTTCTCATGGTATTGTAATTGCAGCGAATTATTGAGACTTACTGCCATTTTTAATCCATATTGTTCATAACAGTTGTCTGTTGAGAGCACTATTTAGCTACTGTTTTACAGTTACAGTTGTTTTAAACAACTGTTTCTGCATGATGTTGTCTCAGTAAAGCTATTTTGTTATCTATGGAGTGTGGGTTTTGGAAAGAGAGGGCGTGGCTAATTCAATAGCTCAAATTATTTTGCGATATTTGAGTAGTGTTTTTAATACTTGAGTAGCTGGTGCAGAACTAGTACTCGATTACTCGATTACTTGTGCACATCCCTTGGAGTAACACATCTGGGTATTCCATGTGTACAACACTGTCTGCACAGCATACTGCATATTCTGGATATTGCAAAAATAGTATAATGCTATTCTCAAGTCAAGTCAAGTCAACTTTTATTTATAGAGCACATTTAAAAACAACAGAAGTTGACACAAAGAGCTTTACAAAGAGCTTTACATAAATCATAATTTTAAAATCGAATTTCATACGAAGCATGTGTAGAGATGCTAAAACAGTGGTAATGTGATCTCTCTTTCTTGACCCTGTTAACAGCCTAGCTGCCGCGTTTTGAACTAGCTGTTGGCAGAATAACACAGTTTGTGGGAGACCAATGTACAGTGAGTTATAATAGTCTAACCTGATGAAATAAGTGAGTGGATCACAATTTCCAAGTCTTAATGGGAAATAATTTTTTTTATTTTAGTGATAGATCTAAGGTGGAAAAAGCTACCCATGACAACAGCACTGATCTACTTCAAAAGTAAAGAGGAGTCTAAAATCCCTTTCTAAAACCCCCATTTAGTATGGTAGTATGCTATTCTGGATGTAGTGGCAGTAATGGAGAGGGAAGTGGAATTTCATACTCTCAAATCAACCTCTTAAGATGGATAGCAGCTAGAGGGCCTAAAGAGATATGTGGCAGTATTTGTGTGTGCTTTTGTTTGCCACACTATTTATTTTTTGTTCTAAATTATTCAGTTTCCATTTTGCCCACCGCTGTTGAATCAGTGTTAGAGGTGTGTTTTGGACAGAAGGGAAATTAGGGCTGGTTATCACCAGCCACCTCACGATAAGATACGTATTGGAATATACATGTCATGATTCGATATATCACGATACATCATAATTTCATGGTTCGATTTCGCTTTTAATTTCAGTAAATTTTGGTATAGTTCAGTTGTATTGTCCATTTTGCTTGCATACAGTAATCTATACTAATACTAAACAGTATCTTTCAGCTAATACTGTTATTCAATAAACAGGGGAACTTTTACAGACATGTCAGTTTTACAAATGTAATTTTATCATTAGTTTTTCATAATTTTGGTGACATTTGACCTTTTTTTTTTTTTTTTTTAGAAATGTAGTCCATGTATTACATCAATAAATATGGTATATAGAAATTGCATACATTAAATTGCATCTACACGGTATACTTTATATGTTTGTTTTTTACATGCCTAATTTGTACTATTTACAAGTATTTACTTGGATATGTCTCTTTAGGACCTGTGGGTGTTAGCTTGGTCGAATGGCATCTTTACAGCATCCATGCTATGTGTGATTAAAATTAAATGTTTCTTTTATTGGCAAGAAATCAGAAATAAATTAGACATAATATTTATTTATGTATTTTTGCATCAGGTACAGAAAAATCCCTCGTCGTATTGGCGAACTACCCAATATTTCATGGGGCAAATAACAACTGCACAAACAATGCCTTGATGTAGGCTACTTAAAAAAAATAGCCTTGTACTCTCTGCCCTTTTTGGACTTGTTATTATTTATTGGTTATTTTATATGGGGACATGGGGTAATGTAACTGCCTTATTACCAGAGCTTATCATTGAATTGAATCCTGTGCTAATCGTTCATGTTATTCATTTTTCTGGACTTTTTGCAGGCTACGCAATAATACCGTCATTTACCTATCTAACGCACTATAAAAATAACCTGTTATATTTATCCCATGCGAATTGACATGTACATAAAAAGCCAGTGAATCTGCACTGTCCAGCCTGTGAACCCTTTCTAAAGTTCACTAAGTGTCTGAATTGGTTGTTGGTCATTGAGAAGACACTAGAAAATCTAAGACGCTCTTCAAACCTTCATCTAACGCTGGCTGTTGCATTTGGACTGATGCGCGAGAAACAAACGAGCACGATTTCTTTTGATTAGGAAAATTAGAAACGGACACAAGTAGTAATTTTGTGATTTCAGGAGATTGAATGGGAAAAATATGTTGAGCCCGCATTTGGCAAAATATTTTTTGGAGTGTCAGATAAAAATAAGAATGCGAAAAGATTGTTTAGAATTCTAATTCAAGAGTGTATTGTAGGATTACAGACTTGCTAATGTAACCAGTTCTGTTGCCAGATATTCCAGTAATTTCCTTCTAATAATCTCTGAAACAGCATATGCATGTGTAATACTTCATAATCAGCACAGCTTCTGATGGGTCAGTGTGTAAATGCAGTCGAAACGCTCATCTCTGTGATTTATACAGACATCACTTATCCCGTGCGAATCGACGATAAACCTTACAGACGTCCGCATTTGCCAAATAAAATTATTTTAATTTAAAGACATATGTCCGGGAAACCAATCTGTGTTTTTGAACTGCGCTGTTACCCCACTGTAGTGTGTTGTTAAATTCAGCCCCATCATCCTCAGCTCGCGAATCACACCGAGTTTAAATGCTCATCTCTGATAATCCAGTAGGTTTAAAATATTAGACCTAATACAGCCACCATCACCAGATATTTGTTAGTGTAGAAGCACACACATATTAATGTGGCCACACGAGAAATGTAGCATATTCTGGTAGGAGCAGAAAGCTGCTGCTTTGCTACCATCACATGCTCTGATCTTGGCATTTTAAGAATCGACACTGGTATTGTACAAATGAAGATTAAGTCAAAAATCTATATTTTTGCCCGGCCGTAGATGCAAACTCATGAGAGAGGTCCAGCATGCCCATGATGGAAACCGTGAATCCTGCAAGATCAGTTTGTCTCTTTTGTTCCACTTATAAGCATCTCTGATTTCACTGAAAATATCACAAAATATCACGATACATGGATCTAAGTATCAATACATTATTGTGAGAAAAATATTGTGATATATATTGATATTTGATTGTATCGACACAGCACTTCTTCTAAAAATCTTCCTTTGTGTTGAACAGAAGAAAGAAAATCATTCACATCTGTGTATTTTGGTTAAACTGTAATGTGTATGTTTTCTGTATTTTTGTGTGTTTCCTTTGAAGCCGTTTTATTTATCTTCCTCCAGGGATTTTAGATGTTCCTTCCACTTTTGTGAACCTCAGTCCACTGGGTTTTTCTTTCTTGAAATCAGATTAATTCACAAATTCCTTTGTCTTAAAGATTTCCCTTCATTTAAATGGAAAGTACAGCCAAAAATCTATCATTTTTTACTCAGTTTCTTCCGTGGAACACAAGAGAAGGTTTTAGGCAGAATGTTACCCTCGGTCACAATTCAGTTTCATTGCATCGTTTTATCTCTCACAATAAAAGTGAATAGTTTCTGAGGCTGTCATTCTGCCTAGCATCTCATTTTGTGTTCCACACAAGAGGGTGAGTACTACACCTTTAAAGCTGAGCAAAAGTTATATGACTATTGTAATTCAAAATAACAAATACTCACCTTTACGTCTTCAGACACCCCGTCACCATGATAAGCGTAAGTTTAATGAGTGTGAAAATGTTGACTTTTATGCTTTAACGGCAGAGTGAACTTTACTCAACCTCCCAGCGCTATGCAGCCATATACCGATGTGTCATAAAACTGCATAGACTCTGGATGGACAATGGCACCATTTGGTTTTTTAATCCTCATGGGTCAAATCAATGCCTTTTGTTACAGCTCCTTATCGGATTGGGGCAGAAGCCTGTCTTGCTGCGTTAAGGCTTCGGAGGGGGTTTAAAGTCTTGCCTATGGTCTGAATGGACACGAAACAAAGGAGAGTGCTCCATTAAAAGCACGATAAAACTCAATAATCTCCCCATCAGAGTGCAGTATGGCCACAGGCTAAACACAGACAGGCAGCATAATTAACTCTAAGCAGCCCTCATGACTACATAGATCTCTTTAAATAGAGCTAATGGCTATTGGGTGCTGATCTGATGTTGCCATTGGGAGCGGTTTGAATTTTGTTTTTTGTGGGGGGGGGGGTGAAGGAGGTGAGGAGACGAAAGAGGCAGAGAGAGTGGGAGAGAGACAATTATGATATGATATGATTTTCATATTGCGACAATATGAAGTCAAATGTTCAAAGACTGTGGAACAAACATTCATCACTGTAGTGCAGAGAAATGGAAGCTGAGAAGTGCCAAATAGGTTTTATTACAGCTGTTTTTGCAGAAGATTTTGAAGTAATCATTTTTGTTCATTTTACCTCTCTACACAAATTTGAACAGGAATTGAGTGTGCTGTCTACTCTTTTACTCTTTGTGTAAATGTCAGCATTTAATGAATAGTTCATTCAAAATTGATAGTTCTGTAATCATTTGCTTACCCTCATGAGGCTTCAAACCTGTATGATTTTCTATAATTCTTTGGTACAACACTATTGGCCACTCTATTCAATGTAGTAAAAGAGAAAGGAAACTAGGTCTGGAAGCTCCAAAAGGAATTTAGACCCCAAACTAACTTGGGTGAAGATGGGGCAAGGTACCCTCTAGGGTAAGACTCCCCCTACCCCATCTTGAATTATTCCTCCTCAACCTAGATCTCACAAAACCTCATCTTGCCACATTTATTAAATGGCTATTCTCTGATTACTTTCAACATTTCTTCTGCACATCAACATTTGTGAGATTTATTCTATCTGAACAGTTTTGATGTTAATTGATCAAATTGTTTGTTATTGGACAGTTGTGATATTAAGTAACTGAATGCTTCCATGATTAAAAATACGTATCAAACATGTATTATTAGTCATAACAGAGTAATAAAGTAGAATCATTAAATCTGAATGTCATTGTTGGTGTGACAACCTTTCCATGTTTCACAGAGCTAAGTTTTACACTTCTTTAAGATTTATTTCTTTGACTTTGGTTCAGCGTTTGGATTTTTAATTGTCATTGTTAGTCATTATATTTTAATCCATTTGTGTTAACTAAATTGTTAAGATGCATGATTTTTTATAAAATATTTGATTAAGGATTTACATTAATAACATCACAATACAATGATAATGGATGTATTTTATACAATAAAAATAAAATAAAAATCAGATGACAGCCTGTACAAGATGCCCCTCAGGGCTTCAAACCCCAGATAGTAACAACTAGATTAGCAAATGTTTCCATTGGTTTGCCCTAATAATATATTAAGCAACACATTATCATCCTGTATGTGCTAAACCCATATCTATATAAAATATGTACAATTTATCAGTAAATGTACATTGTTCTTTAAGGAATAGTTCACCCAGATATTAAAATTCTCTCATCATTTACTCATCCTCAAGCCATCCCTGATTTGTATGACTTTCTTCAGCAGAAAACAAATGGAGATTTATTTTAAAGAATATTTCAGCTCTGTAGGTGCATACAGTACAAGTGAAGGGGTAACACATTTTTGAAGCTCCAAAAAGCACATAAAGCCATCATAAAATTAATCCATACAGATATCAATTCTGGAGAAAAGATGGGTGTGTAAGGAATAGATCAATAGTAAAAACTTTTTTACCAAAAAATCACGAGGGTCGTGGTCATGCAGCCTCTCGCGTGACGTATGAGCGTTGGCAAGTTCACGTGAGAACTGACGTGTGAAATATGAAAAAAATATGGAAGTGCGGTGTTGTTTGCAACAGAGGAGTGTAGATATTCATACATATATGCCTTTCTCAGCTGGTTTGGATACCTCATCTGCGGCGCCATCTTGGAATGTTCAACAAGGAGAACTGTTTGAATTCGTTTGAATGCAAGGACGAGGAGATACCTCGGACGAGCTCTTTGCTCAGACCATTGCATAAACTGTTTTTGTGTGGAAACAGTATCGTGGTCCATAGGAACAGCAGCTTATAAGGTATCTACATATGAATATATATATGCCGAGAAGTCTTACGTGCTTTGTCACATGAGAGGCATTTTGAACTCCACCCTTGTCAACGAGCTGGGTGGAAGTGAACATTATTAGTAAAAAAATGTTTATATTGATCTATTTCATACACCTAGTATTTCACAAGACATGAATTAATCTACCGAAGTTGTATGGATTACTTTTATAATGGCTATATGTGTCTTTTGGTGCTTTAAAAAAATGGCATCCATTACTTAAGTTTTAATGACCTACAGAGCTGAAAAATTCTTCTTAAAATCTTTGTTTATGTTCTGCTGAAAAAAGACTGTCATACACATCTGGGATGGCATAAGGGTGAGTAAATAATGAGAGAATTTTCATTTTTGGGTGAACTATTCCTTTAACCCTTCTGTGGTGTTGAAGACCTAATTGATTCCATTCATTATCATTTTTAGAACAGGTCAAAATTACCCACAACACCATGAACAGTTTAAGGGAGGTATCTTACTACATCTTCCACTGTTCTGGGCAGAGGACAGGGTTGTAGGCCAATTTTCAGATCAAATCAGCATAGTTTCACGCAGCGCAAAGTCAACTTCACCTGCCTGTGATGTTATTTCAAAGGGAAATGGGGGATGACTCCACTGCAGATATGTTCACATACTTTCACTGTTGACAACTGTATATAATAACAACATAAAGGTCTAGAGAAAATGGCAGAAAAAGGCTTCATACCCCCAAGCAGTTCTACCTGTAGCACTGGTAAGCTCTTCTGTACTTTTTATGCCCTGTGGCGTATACTCATGACAATAATTTCAGTGCTGCTGTAGATTGCTATTTCGGCACAGCTCTTCATTGAGTTTTGTCATGAATCGCATTAGCGCCATGGGAAGATAAAGCCATGTAATGGTGCATAAAGCGATGCTGATACGTTCATTAACCCAAGGGTCGATCCTGAAAAGAGAACAGCCGTTATCTAATGATGGTATTGTTCTACTTGAAGGCTGGGGCTGTCGTTTGTTGTTTAGCATTATTCACCAGAGCGTACCTCTTTTTTCACTCTCTGTGTTTTTTTTGTTTCTTTTCTTCTTTGGGCAATTTCCTCCTAGTGCAGCTATATATAGCAGGGGAGAATGCAGAGAAACACTGAGGCATGTTCATGCCATGATATGTTGTAATTTCCACACACAAACACAGAGTCATACACACATTTTGGTAACACTTTATTTTACGTAGTCCTTGATACAGAGTAATTACTTAGTTAATTACTTAGTAATAAACGTTGTAATTACATGTACCAAAATGTAATTAACATGTAACTAAGTTATGGTACAGCCTGTACTTACAGATTGTAATTACACACATGTAATAGGCAGCTACTGTTACACATATGTAACAAGCCGAGTCTGTTACATACGTGTTACAAATATGTAACAAGCCGAGTCTGTTACGTACGTGTTACAAACTTGGTACACTGTAATTATGTAAGAAAGTACTTAGTACCACACAAGGTAACAAGAAGTACTTAAATATATTAGGCTACTAAGGTCTGCAGTTACATATGGCAAATGTGTACGTTTTGTAGCATTACATGTATGTAACATAAAATAAAGTGAATCAAGATTGTACTTAAGTGGACTTCATGTGTATCTACATACCTTATCCATCTTAAATAACCCACTAGTTCACCGCTAAAATACATGCATTAGCTTCTTTATTACATTAAAATTACAGAAAATTACACAGGTATAAGCTACGTAAAATAAAGTGTATCAAGACTGTACTTAAGTGGACTTCATGTGTATCTACATACCTTGTCCATATGTACCTTAGTTTGAATTAACTCTCTAGTTCACAGCTTAAATACATGCATTAGCTTCCTAATTACATTGCAACTACAGAATATTACACAGGTATAAGCTACGTAAAATAAAGTGTATCAAGACTGTACTTAAGTGGACTTCATGTGTATCTACATACCTTGTCCATATGTACCTTAGTTTGGGTAAACTCACTAGTTCACAGCATAAATACAAGCAGTAGCTTCCCAACTACATTACAATTACAGAATACTGTATTTTAACTCAATAGTGTAGAGTTGAATTGATGTGGTTACACTTTCCATCCACCTGCCTGCACACAAAAGGTGACATTATCAAAATGACAAGTCAAATTGTAAATTTATTTTTCCCTTCAAATACAACATATAATTAGCAATGTAATTAGGAAGCTAATGCATGTATTTAAGCTGTGAACTAGAGAGTTAATTCAAACTAAGGTACATATGGACAAGGTATGTAGATACACATGAAGTCCACTTAAGTACAGTCTTGATACACTTTATTTTACGTAGCTTATACCTGTGTAATTTTCTGTAATTGTAATGTAATAAAGAAGCTAATGCATGTATTTAAGCTGTGAACTAGAGAGTTAATTCAAACTAAGGTACATATGGACAAGGTATGTAGATGCACATGAAGTCCACTTAAGTACAGTCTTGATACACTTTATTTTACGTAGCTTATACCTGTGTAATATTCTGTAATTTTAATGTAATAAAGAAGCTAATTAGGGCTGGGATAAACAATTATTTTTTAAACGATTAATCTAGCGATTATTTTTCCGATGCATCGATTAATCTAACGATTAATTTTCCCAGTCCGATTCGATTTCGATTCGATTATCTACCCATGAATTGACTAATAGCAATTTATACATGTCGATTTACATATCTGAATGAAAAAAAACATTAATTCCTTAACATTGCAATATATGTTTATTGCTCTTAAAATTCCAAAATAAAAGACTATACAAGTGCAAAGTAATGCATTCTTAGTCAGAGTTAGCATTCAATAAAACCTTGAAGCCTTGAAAACACATAGGCCTAGCTTACTGAAAAAGTGCATCTTGTAATTCTTCTTTCAGATTAAAATAACAACTTAATGTCTAGCATTCAATAAAAAAATAAAGGTCACCCAAAATACTTGTTTAGAGCAATTGAAAGAATACAGTAACCAATGTAAACTTGAGGGCTTTAAGCTAATACAGAAAGTGCTTTTCCAACAAAAAATAAACACTGAAAATAAACATTCAGAATTCAACATTTATGGGCCTAGCTTACTGAAAAATACCATCACATGCAAATAACAACTTACACTTTCCTTTCACCTTAAGAATAGTGTGTGTGTGTGTGTGCGTGCGTGCGCGCGCGCGCCGGGTGGCGCCTCTTCAGGTGCTGGTGCATTGCCGTGGCGCCAGAATGGAAGGCCATCTCCATTTTGCAAAGACGACATATCACGGAATTGTTTACTTTTAAATGAAAGAATTCCCATACTTTTGAGGAGCGAGTGCGTGCCGCCTTGCACTTCTGATAGTCTGAGGAGCTACTCGTGTTGCTACTACGCTCCGGCGCCGCCATCTTTGTTTTGGGTCTGACGAATCGACGTGCATATTTTGCGTCGACGTATTTTTTGCGTCGACGTCATCGCGTTGTCCCAGCCCTAAAGCTAATGCATGTATTTAAGCTGTAAACTAGTGAGTTAATTCAAACTAAGGTACATATGGACAAGGTATGTAGATACACATGAAGTCCACTTAAGTACAGTCTTGATACACTTTATTTACGTAGCTTATACCTGTGTAATTTTCTGTAATTTTAATGTAATAAAGAAGCTAATGCATGTATTTTAGCAGTGAACTAGTGGGTTATTTAAGATGGATAAGGTATGTAGATACACATGAATTGCACTCAAGTACAATCTTGATACACTTTATTTTATGTTACATACATGTAATGCTACAAAACGTACACATTTGCCATGTGTAACTGCAGACCTTAGTAGCCTAATATATTTAAGTACTTCTTGTTACATTGTGTGGTACTAAGTACTTTCTTACATAATTACAGTGTACCAAGTTTGTAACACGTATGTAACAGACTCGGCTTGTTACATATGTGTAACAGTAGCTGCCTATTACATGTGTGTAATTACAATCTGTAAGTACAGGCTGTACCATAACTTAGTTACATGTTAATTACATTTTGGTACATGTAATTACAACGTTTATTACTAAGTAATTAACTAAGTAATTACTCTGTATCAAGGACTACGTAAAATAAAGTGTTACCCACATTTTTTATATTCTATAGCGCTATTACAGAAACTCCTAGCAAGCTTCCTAGTTTGATGTTCTATTGAATCCAAAACACCATTGCAAATATGTAAATATATCCTGCTCACAGATTCATCTCGTGAGTTAAAAGTTGATCTAGTTTAATCTGGTGGAGATGAGTTTTTCTGCATCTTAAATGCAGTGATGTGCAGTAGCTTAGCTACAAATAGCGAGGTGGTAATATGTTAGCAAGGTGGTAACTTTTCAGTAGCGAAGCAAATTTTTTTTACTAAGTAGCGGCATAGCATTGAGAAAAGCTACACCGCTACATTATGCCTTGTACCCGGTGTTTACTATCGGCAGTTTTGAATCAAAATGTAAGATATCTGATCACAAATTAATCATTCATCCGATTTGGTTCTTTAAAAGGAATTGGTCACACGTGATAGGAAAGCAGTCCGAATCAGTTCGTGATTCAATCTGAATGACTCAGTAAGCTTGCGCGCATAATACTGAATCGTTTATGTGCACTCTCACTTGCCAATAAGCTCACGGAGTGTTTTATAACACAGAAAATGTAAATAACGCTGGTTGCAGTGGATCTACACTCAATAGAAACGAAACTTGCATATGCGTCCAATAGTTTGCCAGGGAAAGCTCAACACATTTGCAGCTTGTAAACAACTTCTGCAGTTAAATATATTTCCAACCAAAAGTGTATCAAACACATCTTAGCCTACACAGAAACACTTAAAAATGTACCATACATACATACATTACCATATTTTTTGAACATGTACCATTACCTGGATGTTAATATAATGGTAGGCTATATGAATATGGTAATCAAATAGCAAAGTACCATGGTATACTGTAAAGTACACTGAAGCACCATGCAACTACAGAATGGTACATAAATATGGTAATTTTATATCAAAGTACCATGGTATTACCATCTGATACCACCAGATATCACATTATTTTTCCCAGATGTGCTCTCTCACACACACACACACACACACACACACACACACACACACACACACACACACACACACACACACACACGTTGGACTAGCTATCATTATGAGGACTTTCCATAGACATAATGATTTTTCTACTGTACAAACTATAGATTATATCCCTAAACCTAACACAACCCCTAAACCTAAACCTCACATAAAACTTTATGCATTTTTACATTTTCAATAAAACATAGTTTAATATTTGAATTATGGGGACACTAGAAATGTCCTCATAAACCACATTTATAGCATAACACCCACAGTAATTACAGTTTGTAACCTAAGAAATTGTCCTCGTAAACCACATAAACATACCCTCACACATACACACACACACACACACGCACACATAGAAATTGTGTTAACGCTTTAGATTACAGCCAGCAATTTACAGTGTAAGTACACAGAATTTACAGCGTACATTTTTTAGAATAGTTACACATTAGTTATAAAATACTTACAGAATAAATAATTTTTAATTTTCCATGTTGTTTAGCATAGTAGGTCATACATACATACCACATAATATTAGAATAGTTACCCTTAGTTATAAAATATTACAGTATCAATTATTTGTAATTTTCCAGGTTGTTACCCCTTTATTCCCCAAACTTTGCATATTGTTCCCTTATACCTACACATAAGTAATTTATAGGTACACTATTATTACAAAAAGTTATGCTGTAAATTTGGTGTACTTACTTTGTAAATTACGGGCTGTAATCTAAAGCGCTACCGAAATTTGACCTCTGATGATATATCCTGTTATAGTTATGGATCGTTCTTGAACGATTCGTAAATTATGAATGAATCTTTTATGTGACTCAGAAGAACTAGTAGTCTCAGAGAGTGATAAGTTCATTTTGTGTTGGCTGTGCGTGTGCATTGCACAACCTCCGTTTGTTTGTTACGTGAAAACCGCATAGGTGCTGCACAAGGAACAGAAATTAGTTCACCTTTCAACTCTTTTGATCTGAGTCGTTCGTTCTTTTGTCACATGACAGCCGTATACGCTATGCATTGCTCTCACAGGAAACAGAAATAATATAGTTCACCTCTCGAGTTTTCTGGTCCGAGTTGTCACTTGACAACCGTAGAATTTTTTATGCGCACATACCGGTACATATTGCACCATGCTGTACACGTGTGTACTGTATTGCTCTAATCTGTAATGTACTGTACCAAAGCTTTGATAAACTTCATGTGAATACATTTTTTAGATGCTTTGTCTATGACGGTATGCTCCGTGCATCTGCGGTTGAAAAAATATGAAGTAGCTTAAATGTAGCAAGCTACTTTTGGCGTGTAGCTTGTAGCTTGTAGGACAAAGGCGAACAATGCTGTGAAGGTGTAGAAATGAGGCCTTGTAGTTGCTTGCCATTTAGTTAGCTTACTTTCATTGGAACAGGGCAGCTTATCTGATTAGAGTCTGTTTGCCTGACCTCTACCTCTCTAATGTATTCCATGGTGAGGTATCATTGATAGAGAGCGTGCTCTGGCATAGCTGCATAATGTGGAGTAGTGCTGGGTGCCTGCACACACACACACACACCAGACTAACACACACACACACACACACACACACACACACACACCTACAGATGTGCTGTTTGATTATGAGATTAATCGCCCTCTCCCCAGTTGCCCAGAATCAGCAGAGTTTAATTTGCCATGGCAAGTCTTTGATTGACTAAAGATTGATTCGATGGATAGGAGCAGCCATGTCAGGTAACTAATAGAATCTAGCAGAAACTTACATAAATCTATACTCTGGCGGCCAAAAGTTTGGAATACTGTACAGATTTTTACTTTCATTCATCAAAGTGGCATTCAACTGATCACAAAGTATAGTCAAGGCATTACTGATGTAAAAAACAGCACCATCACTATTTGAAACAAAAGTCATTTTTGATCAAATCTGGACAAGCCCTATTTCTGGCAGAGTAATCATGCTACATTGCTAATTTGGAACTAGGAAATCACTTACCATTATAGCAAACACAGCTAAATGGTATTTGGTGTTTGTTTTTGAGTTGCCACTGTATGCAATAGACTGGCATGTCTTAAGGTCAATTTAAGGTAAAACATGGCACAAAACAAACAGCTAGAAACTTGTCAGTCAATCATTGAATTACAAAGGTGTACACTACAGTCTTCAAAGACAAAGGACAACTGGCTCTAACAAGGACAGAAAGAGATGTGGAAGTCCAGGTGTACAAAAAAAAGAAGTGGGTATGTACAAATTAAGTTTTTCAAACTAGAGTCTCTAGTTTAAGAAATAGATGTCCAACATGTCCTCAGCTGACAGCTTCATTGAATTCTACCCGCTCAACACCAGTTTTATGTACAACAGTAAAAAGAAGACTCAGGGGTGCAGGCCTTATGGAAATTATAGCAAAGAAAAGCCACTTTTGAAACAGAAAAACAAAAATAAATGTTTAGAGTGGGAAAAGAAACACAGAAATTGGACAACAGATGATTGTAAAAGAGTGTTATGGATCTTAACCCCATTGAGCTTTTGTGGGATCAGCTAGACTGTAAAGTGTGTGAGTAGTGTCCACAAGACATCCACATCTATGGCAAGTGCTACAGGAAGTGTGGAGGTGAAATGTCACCTGAGTATCTGGACAAACAATTATTGCCCTGGCACATCTGCAGTCCTCATGCCTCCATGCAGCATGCGTAAGGCACATTCATGCACATGAGCAGGGACCCTGGGCATCTTACTTTTAGTGTTTTTCAGAGTCAGTAGAAAGGTCTCTTTAGTGTCCTAAGTTTTCATAATTGTGACCTCAATTGCCTACCACCTGTAGGCTGTTAGAATCTTAATGACCGTTACACAAGTGCATGTTCATTAGTTGTTTATGGTTCATTGAACAAGCATGGAAAACATTAAACCCTTTACAATTAATATCTGTAAGTTTATTACACAGTAAAACAGTATCGGGATATTTATGACTACAGCGCTGAATACACTGTAAATTTACCTACAGTCAACAGTTTTGAGAGGTAATTTTGAGAAATTTCAACTAGAGCTATATCATGTGAACAAGGGACTGTTCAAATTGAACGTGTTTTTTCATTCGCTAGTGCTGTTTTTCAATTGTTTTCCATGTAAAAATTTGCTAGATAGATGTCTTTTGATAGCTGTGTCATGGTTCACTATGTTTGTAGCATTTCCCACAGGAACGCTGCTTTTTTAGATGCTGTGTCAAGTAAAAAAATGTCTTCAACTGATAAAAACGTGTCTCGAGCCTGCGTTCTGCTCTATTCGTTGTGGTGTGTTTTGCTTTTTTAGCCCAAAAACGCGTCTGCCTGAACAGTTACTGGAAGAAATGCTTTAGCCAATAATTACATAAATGCTACTTATACTCGAGAAAATAAATAGATGCTTGTCTCAAAGGCACCAGAATTGAACGACTTAGTGTTGTTTTTTGGTCCGCAGAACTGCCGCACAATGGATGTTTTTTGCTTTTGACACAATTCTGAGTAAACTCTGGAGACAGTTGTGTGTGAAAATCCCAGATGTGTATACTGTATAATATATTACACTAATATATATCACACACACACACACACACACACACACACACACACACACACACACACACACACACACACTACCACACTCATTATGGTCATCTCTTCAGAGCAATAGGCTACCTGTCCTCCTCGCTTTGTGGAGAGACACCATTTCCCTTGGGTTTTAATGACTCTTTTATTTTGTCCCACTATGATCTAGTAAGGACCTCTTATTATGCTGTTTGGACACAAACTGAAGTGACAGCACAGCAATTAAGAGCCAAAGAAGCCTTAGAATATACGCCCATCCACCGTAGACCCAACCTGCTGCACAAACCCTTCCCCCCAGACATTGCTCTCCACAGATCCCTGTCACAGCCCTACTGCTGGTCCCAAGTCCTGCGATTAGGGGACAGGCTGGAATTTTGAGGCAGACGGTCCCTTTGTTTCACTGAGATGTAGTTTGACTTGTGTGTTGTATAGCTTCTCATCACATTGTCAGAATGAATCAGTTGTTTTTATGTGATTAATAATACAGATTTTATGTAAAGTCCCTGGCTTAAAGGCCTAATGTGTTGATATAGACATTGTGTGGAGCCCAAAGTTTTATTTTGTATTTTTTTACGGTAACGTCTGATCTCCAAATGATTTGTTACTTTGGCTGCTATTAAAAAAAAACATCTGCTGAAACTTTACACTGTGATAGTGATATATTATGTCAATTATAAATCAATATACAACATTTAGTTCTGGTCCTTGAAGCTGATTGGACGAGAGACGTTCCATGAGCTCTGATGGTCTCACACATCAGTACTCGGACGCTTCACTGTGTGTGTGTATCACTCCGCTTGTGTTCGTGCTGTTATAAACTAAAGTGTAAGAGCAGTGCAGATCTGTTAAGAGCTATAGTTTATCTTTTTTTTTTACATTACATATGTTTGCCAGCAGGTGGTGGCTAAAGATAATTTTTGTGTGTAATATGAACAGTTAGGTGACGTGAAGTGAATCGTCAGTCATTTGTTTACATAGAACAGTGCTCCGTGATCTCTCGTATTACTACTACACAACTACAGCTAGAAAACAGCTTTAAACGGCTTTAAACTAACAACTTCAGGATTATGGCTCATCACAGCTGAGAGACACAACAGACAGATTAATTACACAACTCATTACTTACCTCTTTCTGGAGTTTCCACATAGGATAAAAAGTACTGTTCAAAATGGCGGAGGACATTGTGGTTTCTATAGTGAAAGAATCTTTCACCGGCTACCACGAAATAGGGAGAATTACCCCAGCTTGGATGGCTATTTTTCCACTGAGAAAGCTGATCTACAGAAATCTGACAGCATCTCTGCTTGGGTGTGGCAAAAGGTGGTCACACATGCTCCGTCTGTCTCTCTCTCGCTCTCTCTCTCTCACACACACATTCTCTCACACACACACACACTCACTCACATCCATCCTTGTTTATTCAATAACTTGTTCAAAACAGCACAAGCCATGATATATTTCTGAAGTGATATTTTTGAATTATTAACGAAGGCTTGGACACATCATTTGTTTTGAACCAGCAACGGCAGATTCTGATTGTAGAGATGGGAAGTTCGGATCATTTTACTGACTCGGATCTTTGAGTCTCGTTCAGCAAAATGAACGAATCTTTTTTCGAGTCATTTCGTTCATTTCAGCAGAATATAATTAAATGTCATGTTAAATAGCCCAAAACATCAAGTAGTCTACTTACGAAAATGTTGATTCAATTTGAAATAAATAAATAAAAATAAACTATAGGGTAATGCAGCCAAAGCCAATTTATAAGAAACCGAAATGTTAATTTATTAATTGGGTCTTAAGTTTAAGCTATTGCAGTTAGTTCACCTCACCTCCTTTTTCTCCGCCTCTTGTGTCATCGGGTTCGAACTTCAAAACGTTAAAAATACTTAGTTGTCGATGTCGACTCGTCAGTGTCTGTGTGTGGGCCGTGTGGTGTGACACAGCAGCCAATGCACTCACTGACTGCATGCACATGCAGCATACCGGTCCGGATCCGGAAAGATAAATGATTAGTTCAAGTCTCGACTCTCGAGTCTTCGGGTTTGGGTTCGGCCGGGTCCGAGTCTTTCGTTCTTCCTGTCAGTCCCATAGAGACTATGCTGTCAGTACCGGAAAGAGAAATGATTAGTTCGTCTCTTCGGTTCGAGTCGTTCGTTCTTCAAGTCAGACTCACAAACCCATAGCACAGCACTATGCAGAGACAGAAATGATTAGTTCATCTTTCGAGTCTGAGTCCTTCGTTCATTTGTCACGTGACAGCCCTATTAAATACTTAACCTAGTTCATAATTCACATCATTCTTACAAACATGTTGTAGTTAGTTTTTTATTTGATTTTTACTTTTACAGTTACATGTTACGTTTCTGGTCTCAAATTGTATCTTTTTTCATATGTATTTGTGAATTTCTGTCATGAAGATTCTTTTCTATAACATTGAATGTAGTAATGTAGAATGTAGTATTCATGCATTTTTCCATTCACTATGTTTTTAGTCCACAAAAATCACCTAAAAAGTCTACGAGTTGTTTTGTGAAAAGTCACAGTATATAACTTAAATATGCAGTTATTTAATAAACCTATGAAACCTACACCTTTGTAACATAGCTTATTACAACACTGTACACACTATATTGACTGGATGTTTATTGTTTGTTTATTTTTTGCCAACAATGCTTTAAAAAAATTGGATAACTATCCAAAAAGGAATTAAATAAAAATAAATAAAAAATAAATAAGAATGAAAAGGACACTATAAAGCCACAGAGCATAACCATATAACTTAAATCACAATATGCAAAATGCATAGTGCTATGGGTTTGTGAGTCTGACTTGAAGAACGAACGACTCGAAACCGAAGAGACGAACTAATCATTTCTCTTTCCGGTACTGACAGCATAGTCTCTATGGGACTGACAGGAAGAACGAAAGACTCGCGACCCGGCCGAAACCGAACCAGACGAACTAATCATTTCTCTTTCCGGTACTGACAGCAGCATAGTCTCTATGGGACTGACAGGAAGAACGAAAGACTCGGACCCGGCCGAACCCGAAGACTCGCGAAAGATGAACTAATCATTTATGACTTCATGTACCTTATGCGATGTTGCGCGCATGCGCGGTCAACACAAAATGAACGAATCACTCTCTGAGACAACTCGGTAGTCCCGAGTCATATTAAAGTTTCGCTCAAAATGAACGAATCGTTCATGAACGACACATCACTATCTGATTGGTCACGTAAGAAAGAAAGTGATTACCTGCCTCCGAATCACAGCAGTGCTGATGTAGGGCCATATCGCACTCTTGCTCGTGTGATATTGCTTAAGTATTTTATGGTTAAAACAGGCGTACATTGTTGGATTGGCATTCCTCCAATTCATATTCAATGTGTCCAGTTTGTGTCCACTGAATTTGTCCACAACAATGGCAGACTTATACTAGTTGTTAGATAAGTTAATAAGTAAAAACAATTCTTATTTTTCAGGCTGGTCCAGCTAATATGCATGTACGTTTTAGATTGAACAAACAGGCAATGCCTCTATCAAAAAGGCCATTGGTTCTTTTAACTGAGAAGCAGGATTCTATTCCAACATGAGCTGTACTGAGCGTTGTGAATTTTCCAATTCATCCTATTCACTGAGTTATCCATCTCCTCCTCTTTATACTGTCAATAAGCTCTGAGATCTCTGCTATTCTCAGTCTATGGCTCTTTTTTTGGGTAGGAGTAAACAGTATGCTAGCGATGATCTACAAATAGAGAGACAGTGAAAGATAAAGCACATTTAATATACAGCCAAACAAACATTTGAATCAGAGCTTTGTGCTGAAACAATGATCCCACAGAGCAAAGACTCCACTGTATCGACTCCAGATTTTGTTTACTCAATTACCACATTGTGTTGCAGCTCACGTGTCTCTCGGTTCATGCGGTCAGACCTGATCAGTCTCTCTCGTCCATTCAACCTCAATCAAGCCAATGATCTTACCTATTAAGCTGCATCTCAACAAATGTAATAAAATGTAACAAACTGCATGTGCTAAATATGATTCTCTTACACTGTTTATTTCCATATGTTACAGATTTCGAAGAGGTTGGGAATAAAGCTTTCTCGCTAATTGCTCAGTGTGGATCATCAGGCACATTTTCTCTGCATCGTTAGAAGTTCCAGAAAGCATTTTGGTGAGTCATCAATGGAGGTTTATTTTTATAATTTGTAGCAATATAAAGGTCATTTCACATGATTTGTGTCCCCAATGTATTTTTGAAGCTAAATCTACCTTTGGTGCCATGTTACCCTGGTCAAGCAACATAGTGGTTAATAAGCATGATATGGTTATGTGGTGCATATCATGAAAATGAACAAAATAGAAGAGAGACTAATCCTGTTAAAATTAAGTTGTAAAATGCATTTTTATTTTATGTTTTTATTTTTTTGCAAAACCTGTCAATGGTGAATTGAGAAAATGTACCTGACAGAAGGATTTCTTACTGGCCATGACATTTTATTTGGGTTATTACATTTGAAATTAATTAATTTCACAACTTTGCAGATGTTAATTTCTGAAATGAGTCATTGTATTTACTTGCAAAAGCTCATATTTACTTGCATTTGCCACTTGGCGAGTATTCATTTGCAGCCCTGTGTACATCACATCATTGACGGCATATAATTTATATTCTTTCTACAAAGCAATCACATTGAAGTCCTGGCATATATGAAAGGGCCTTAACACCCCCACCCAACCGACCCAAAAATGACAAAGGAAACAAGCTGTACCATGTTAGTACTGCAGTGTTACCTAGAGCCTTCATTTATTTGCTCTGAATCAACCTCGAAATCTTCCTACCTTAAGTGGTTGTCAGGGAAACAAATCACTGCAATGCTAAAGCCCTGAATAACTCACTTAAATGTTATGTTTCTGGCATCTAAAGGGCACAGATGTATGCTTATATACTTTTATGTCCACAAACAAACTATGTCTGGTATTTGTAACTGGAACATTTAAGAGGATGCATTAGCTGAGCTCATGAAATATTGATTGCTTGGGTTATTTAGTTTTATCCGTGGTAATAGCATTTGGTTGCTCTGCCATCAGGCTTTGTAGAGGATCCGTCAGGTCTCCGGTCGAACTGTAGCAGCTTTCGAGATTTCTGATTGGAGTTCAAGTTACATCCGCTTTCAGGATGTGGCTATGGAAATGTTCGGGTGGATAATATTTCGTGCTAATCTAATAGCAGCAGATGACCGTTTCTCAAATGTGACTGTTATTTCACGACATGCACTAGTGATTGTCTTTGTGCTGGAACATGACTGCTGATGGATGCTCGAGTGTGTGTAGGCAGGTTGTTGTGAGCATCAGCTTGTGTGTAGGTTGTATGGACTAGAACCCACAGACTGGCCTTGGCTTAGCGAAGGCTAAGAAAGGATAAAGAGCTCCTGAGAGAGACAGAGCTCTCCAGCCCCAAAGCAGCTTACACCAGCACAAATTCATATGCTGGTCGAGGTTGGTTTATGTTGTTAGTGCTGGTTTGGTGGTGGTAATGAAAGAGCAACCTGTGGGCAATAAAAGTATACCCTGGGAACCAGTGAGACTTCCAGATAAGAACTAGTCAAATTTAAAACTACAAAAACAAATATTGCTCAAATGTTCTGTCCAAGGAAAATTCACAAACAAGGCCACTTCTGGGGAATGAAAATTAAAGTTGAAGCCACTGTGGCTTTTCAATGAAATATCATGCTGAACCATGCTCAATTGGAAAAGCTACTGGAACTGTTCCGACCCATCCTCAGAACCATTTGGGCTGATGGAGGAAAAGCAGCTATTGTGTCTCTGTTGCTCTATAAATATATTTCTATGTTTGTTTGATTGTCCCAAATGCCTGACACAGCAACAATGATTACATTTACATGGAAACCAGAAAGTGGCTTATTGCGAGAAAGCAGCGTTCCAGTTTCGTATACACTGGATAAGCAACATACTCTTTACTCCCATATACATATGAATCGGTCAGCAAGCAGCTTTCTCCACAGCAACGTAATTTAATTGAGTAAATAACAAATATGGTTTCCGAGGAAGACTTCAATATTTTCTTCTCTGTTGCTTTGCTTTATTTCCAGATGTTCCAGAGTTGTTGCTTTGTTTATTTCCTTAACTGTCTATTGCGACCTGCACAAATTCCGTCTAGTAAGGACACCAGCACACCTGTAGTGACCAGCGACACAGCACATGCTTTTAAGCAGGGTAGGGATGCCTGGTATACTAAGGCAGGTCAAGTTCCTTAACCCAGACCACCTATTGCAGCTTAACCTCTGCCTGCTCTAAATTTCACCTTCACCTGTGAGTCAGCAACTCCTCCTGCTCACCCACGAGGCTTACTGTGCAAGTAAGAAAGGCTCTTCACAAAATGGACAATAGCTTCACCAAATAAATCATGTTCAGTCTCAGAGCCCTGAGGGTTCAGAACAAAATATGCTGTTTTAGGTGTGTTTTATAGTCATTTCTTGCTGTTAAAAGAAAAATTAATCCCAGTCTCCTGCTAGTACACCCCGTGTTAATATCTTATGGTGCTCGCTTTTAACTACGATTGGATTGCATAGGCCTTCGGCAGCAAAACTCGGATAAGTGTGGCAGATGGAAGCAGTAAAGAGTGTCCCAGGGCCTGTGCTGGTGTGGAGCAGAGCTGTCTTTGACAGAATGAGAGATTGCACTCGCTACTTCAGATGAGCCTACTGGAGATCACTTTGTTTTGAAGGGCAGTGAAGAGGAGGGGAGCACACTGTGATTCATGCTCCCCTGATGGAAAGCTCTCAGTGCCCTGGAGTACACACTTCAGTACAACACACGTCCACTTTTTCATCCACCCGAGAAAAAAAAAAGTCCTCTTCCTCATCCCCTTTTAGTTGGCAAAAGAAGATATGGGAGTTTGGGAAAAAAGATAACAGTGCCATTTCTCAGATGCAGGGCTCATAAACATCAACTGATCTTTTGTCACCCTGTTACCTGTCACCACCTTTTGTAAACTGAAGTGGCCCGCCGCGGTTTGGCCGAGGCTGCTGCAGTCATCCTTCATCATAATTTGATGAAAGTTAAGGAAGCACAGGAACACCACTGACTTGAAATGCATCTCTGATTGAATCAAAAGGAGTTCAAACAGAAAGGCTTATGCAAGTGCATTCTGTTTGATGGAGAGAAGAGAGTGAAGCAGAGGTCTTTGTAGCTCTGTCAGGTCAATTTATGGGCTGTTTCAGCCCCACTGTTAGCCCTTCTCCACCGAAATGGTGATGTTTGCATGCCGAACCTGTGGTCAGCTGGTTCACGGCTGGGGCAATCTGGAGCCTTTCGTAAGCTGGCCGTGCTTTTCCACTGACTTCAGAACTGAACAGTGACGTAATGGGTTACGTGACTACTTTACCTGGCCATAAACAAACATGGCATGTCACAACAGTGCATACATGCATTACAGCTTTTAATCTTGTTTTTGAGGACACATTTAAATGTACAGAGTAATGCAATCCAACGTTACTACATTGCTTAAAAAGATTATCAGAGACGACATCTATGCTAAAAATGACAGGTTTACATTACATTATATTGTATGAACTATGGCTTGCTAAATTCTGTAAACTGTAACAGTGGTATCATTATTAATAGAGATGCATCGATACCACTTTTTCTCTTCCGATCCGATTCAGATACCGGTGTTGTTGTTTTTAATAATCAGTTAAGAATATCTTTACATTTTGTGTTGAACAAATTGGGAGTTCTCTGTAATATGTAAAGAAACACAAAACTCTAACTACACATTATTTCAATATAAATGTACAAACTATTAAGAAAAACGTTATTGTTAACTAGTATACTGGATAATGTAGCAGCAAAATTAACAGTAATTTTTTTTTTTTTTCAGAAATGTTTCAACTTACATCTGGACTTTATCAGCCCACTTTTCATTCACACAGTTATTTTTGGAACCTATGCAACTTAAATATTGTTATAAATTGTAAAAAAAAAATACTTATGATGACAATAATAGTAATAATGAATTGTTAATAATATTATTATTATTGACTTTTAATTTGAAATACAACAGTAATATATCTAAATTGTGCACTTTTAACCCCTCACGCTTTTATTTTGACATTCTAAACTCTCCAGGAATTCCTGTATGTGTCTCTTTGTAGGAAAGATCACAGTAGTTTCATTCGCTTCTTATTAAAATTGTGGTCAAATGCACCTCCAGTGCTGTTCTAAATGCATATTAAAAGTGAACCAAACTATTGAGTATCTGCATCTGAGATGCTGTTTGTGAGTAGCGCTCAAATATTGTGCAGCATTTGAAAGATAAAAATAGCCGTGAGTGTGTGTGTAAACAGAGCAGCGCCATTCACTGACACGCTGGAGCTGCGCATACTATATATTTACTTATTAAACACAGCCTTTTGTGATTCACAGAGCTAGCGCACATCTTCAAGAGGCTTTGAAGAGTCATTTGAACTGCTTTAATCCAGAGCGGATCGGTGCATCCCTAATTATTAACATTGGTGTAGCAGATGGTTATATTTGGAGTTCTGCCATATTATTATGTTTACATCTTGATTGAGAATCCCTAAGTTTACTTAACAGATAGCCGCAATCTTCCGTAGTTAGTGAGTAGCTGGTCAAAAATTCCATTACTAAACAAAACAGTGCACAAAATAAGAGAACAACAGTGTAAGGAAAGCTAACAAAGTTGGCAATATAATAACTTACTGAGATCATCAGCAGAGGACACCGCGATTCTGTGTTTCTCGAGCCTGAATTGAATATCCTATTTTGATAGCTGGCTGGTCAGTGTCTGAGTCTAAAACATTGTTGCTCTGTCCACTGACACTTTTGTTTAGGTCCTTCTTACTGTCCCTGCACTCCCTTAAGTGTTTTTCAATTTGTTTATGATTTGGTCAATTGTCTGATTGATGCAGGCGCACATCATTTCGTGCTGTATGTTCTCGTAGGCGATTTCTTTCCCTTTGCGATCTCTATAGTTAATCTTGAATCTCCGTAAAGCCCATATCACAAGTAGAGTGCACGATTCATCCGGGTTACCTGAACGCTTTTGATGTCTGATAATTTTGTGGAGTTTTTATTGTTTTTATAGAGTGAAGAAATACTCTTTGCTGCAGACGGTAACTACTGATGTTGTTTGGGAAAAATTTGGTGATGAAACATTATCCCGCCCTCCTCCCCCTGACATAATAGGTTCCTAAGTGGAGACCAGCAAGCTTTTGGGGCCGGTGTCAATCCAGATTTTTGGCCCTGGAATGACATTTCCTGTGGTGAAAACATACACAGAACAGTTCAAGAATTTCCCAGAAACCCGTCCCCAAACCATGTCGGTGGAAAGACCGTTTCTTCCTGTCTCACACAATCGATGAACAATCTCCATACATGTGCTTTATATAGCAGCTTAAACATAAATAAACCTGTATTTCTTTCTTTTTTTCTTTTCTTTTCATGTTTTCAAAAATACTGTCAATTTCTTTCTGTTTTAAAGTTTGGAATTATCAAAAAAATGACATAGGAGGGCATCTGAAGACTTCGGTATGAACACACCCTGTCTAATTTGGTACTGATATTGTTTATCCTCTTCCTTAAAAATGAGAAACTATCCTTTACTGTCTGAGTAAGAGTGTGTGTGCTATTGATGTGGATTGGTGAAAGGGAGTTAGACATGCTGTTTGTAAATGACAGATGATAGTGTGAGACATGGCAGCTCTCTCGCTTTTTATTCTATTCTAATTTTTTGGAGGAAGACAGGCTCATGAATAATGCAAAGGTAGGTTAAATGATGTCAAGGATTCCGAATAAGCTTAGTGTTTGTTATGGATCTACATGTGCCGTTTCGCTGTATGTGGGTGTGTTTACTGTGGGGGGTAAGTGAGCACTTGCTGCTATTATGTGGGGAAATGTGAGAGGTTTGGCATCTAAACTGGGAGATAGACGTGTTTCAGTCAACTGGTGTTACTAGATTTAAGAAAGGAGTTACGCAGCAGCCAGACTCCAAAGATAGTATATATTAGGGGTGTAACGTACGGTTCGCCACCCACGGTTCGGTAAGCATTTGCACCGCGGTTCATCTCAAGTTTAATGACGCATCTGGATCATACACTTTGGCGAAGAAAATAAAGTGCCAAATAGACATGCGCAGTTAAAACCTCCGCTAATGCACCTGTATTGCTCTGTAGACACGCTCTGCCTGTTTCAAGTGCGTCAACTTTCTACAGAGAGAAGCTGTCTTTTAATGGTAAGTATAAGTTGAAAACGGCATGCTTAGAAACAAGCCACAAGATAGAGAAGCATGTTTAAATGTATTCTACATAAATAATATTATTTTAGAAATCTGTAACCCTAGTAATGTACTTGAAAGTAAATACATTTATTGAAAGTCAAACATTTACATTTAAAAATGCTATTTATTACAGTACTTAGATTACAGTTACTAATTAATTTGTAATCAGATTACACCCAGTATGTCATGTTAATAATTGTACGTAATTGTGGGCTTACTCAGTTTATGGTAACATTGAGGATACTTTTGGTGTGTTGGCATTTGTAATCCAGAGTAAATTATGGGTCCTGAAGCAAAACCAGTTGAGAACTGATCTAACAGACAGCGTGAACCTAAGGCCTGTTTCACACCGAATTTTTTTTTTTGCATCCATATAAAAAGGTTAGAGTATTCACACTGGGCATGTGAGCAGTGTGTTGGTAGTTAGATGGAGCATTTCCAGACAGTGAGACGTGTATTTCAGCACTGAACTCAGAAAATACAACTGAAATGTATGACAAACCTATTTAACAACATTATCTTTTGTATTATAGCCTTTAATGAAGCAAAAGTAAATAATTGAACGAACAGCTCCCATTGTTTGAAACAAGACATCGGTTATGCTTGATGCAAATTCCACAATCAGTGACAGGTACACAAACACACTCTCTGTTCAGAAAAACTGAATGGATCCAGATGACTTAAGTAGTTGAAATCTAAACTTTTGTGGGGTTTTGTGTTTTCTTTTATTTAGATTAATCACCATTTGCATTTAATGTGATCCCTCACCCAGAATTCATTTTTTTTCCCTGAATAGAGCTTCAGCTCTCTAATGCAGTAAAATCACAGCCAGTGTGTAAGCTCATCACAAGCCTCTGCTGCATTTATGCTACAGCTTCAAGTACGCACTACTTGGTAAACAATGCTGATGTTTACCAAGTTGAAGGCTATGCTGCTTGTGCAAACTCCCAGGTTCAAAAGTTGTTATGTGGAAACAGTTTCAATTTTTCTTTGTGGAAAATGAATACATAAGAATATAGATTAAGGGCTTCTCAGGGCAAGCTATAAAGACCTCTGACCTTCGAGGCAGCAGACTCATTCTTATACAATAGAGTTTTTAAACAGCTTGTGAATGGATGTATTGACTTTCACTATGAAGCCTGGTTAGTCTGATTGGATCTCCCACTGGACCATCATGAACCAGAACAAAAGGTATTCCCTGCAAGTAGTTGAGGTTAATTCTCAGAAGGTCACGGCAGGCGTCCTGCAGAGCTCGAGCACTGGACTTGAGGTGTTAGTACTTCCGATCTTTCACAAGAATTCACAGCCACTGTCATAATATGTGTTCAGATACTGGTGGTTTTCATTTCTCTGCCGGCCTGCTATTGGTTATTAGCATGCATTTTCTGATTGGATTTCAAGGGGAGGGTCTCTGATATTGTGACTACATACATCATTTACTAGGTTTTGTGTTTTACAGCATGTTGCCTACCAGTTGCTTGAGATAAAGCATCTGCCAAATGAATAAATTTAAATGTTACATTTTTACAAGTTTTAAAATACAAGTTTTACCTTTTGTATTAAGCCATGCGATAGTAAAGGCTTTTTAATTAATAAGAGTCCCATGGCTATCTAGCTTTTTGGTTTTTGGACTGTTAAGCTACATACTTGATTAGTCTAATGGTTGAATGCACTGCTGAAATGTCTCATACTCGACACCCTGCGGCTTAGCGACATGTGACCTTTAACCCTTTAGTGGTGGGGCGTGAGAAAGTCAGAAAATTTGTATTACCAATAACAATACCAAAAACTCACCACTTCCATCTGTCATATTCGAGTCATTCTATGAAATGGGTGGCCTTTAACATGTTTTAAAGTTTTTAGTAGTCAACAATATGACTTCTATAAATTATAGAAAAATACATAAAGAATAAATACTGTTATTTCTGTCTATTTTGTGTTACAGGGTGGATATGTTATGCTTGACAAATCTTGAAAATCATCTAATTTAAAATTATTGTTCACTATTATTTTAAGTTAAATAATGAATAATCAAAATTCTGAGACACAGATAAATTATCCCATTTCAATTCAAATGTAATTTTTTTACGTATAAATGTGTTCCCTTTACAAAAGGCTTCACTACGATGTTGCGCTGCTAAGCGCTACGGGGAACAGCTTTCGCTGTGAGCCGAGCTGAAATATTGTGTGAAACACGTCAATGAACATTGACCGGAATTTATAGCCTCGGCTGATGTAATCATTAGATGCACCTGAGGCCAGGCTATAAATGGATACGTCACCAGGTGTCATCAGAAACTCTTTTTTCAGAGCGATTCTGTTTCTGTGTGTTTCACACACCCTGTCAAAACTTTCTTTCCTCTGTTAGGAGTTAGAATCAGTTAAACAGTGTGCAGTGAACTTTGTTCTTTGTTCTCTTTTCTCTTCTGTTTAGAAAATATTATATATATATATTTCTAAAAAGAGAGAATGACTGAAAGCCGCAAACGGTGCGTGTTCCCCTCTTCTCGCTCTATAGCTGAAGACGACACACATCAGTTTTTGCTGTTTGTTTGGGAGCACGCTGCTCTCGCGTTGCAGCAGGGGCGGGTGCGAGCACTGCGATTTGGTTTAACAGGCAGAGTGCATCATGCTCGCCTCGCTTGCTTCTCTCCCCAAACCCAGCTGTTTCTTCACATGATCTCGACGCTTCTCGGATCATGAGGTGGATCGCTATTCTCTTCCCGCCTCGAGCTTTCCGTCCTCGATAAAAAAATCTACGGAGGAATTGCTCGATGTTGTTACTCGTGCAATTGGTCTGGCCACGCGAAAAAGAGACCCCCAAACGCTCCAAATTAGGGGATAGATTTTATCTTCCAGTCTAAGACAGGGAACGCCTCATGGGTTCCTTCCCTTCTTTGATAAACCTCCATTAAGAGCTTTTTCGCTCATGGAGAACCCCTAAAAAAAAAAAAAAACAATATATGCATTTTCTTCCTGTGTTCACATACCCTCGACGTCATTATATTCGACTGTCGTGGGTGCTGAGGCACGGCGGTATTCAGTGATGCCGCCGGTCGAAGAGACGCTTATGGGCTATCTCTCGCCGGGCTCGGCATCGTCACTTAAGTAGCCCTCTCTCCCTCAAAGCCTTGTAGGACAACCTCCACTTTAGTGGGAAGGGCTTATCAAGCAGCAGGTCAGGCTGGTGCTGCTCTGCACACTATGCTGTTTTACAGGCGTACCAGGCTGACCCCCTGGGCGACCTGAGTGTGGGTTCTGCGCTTGACGAGCAAGCCGCAGACCCGCCTCGGTCCTGACTGAAGGGAGGCTCAAAAACAAAGCGTGGCGAGTCGTGCTCCTCCTCCCAGGGATTGGGGACAGTCTCGCCGCCCTCGCCAGCCCCGAAGCAAGACCCAAGAGAAAACCCTGACGGTCTTGCACCTAGATTAGGGGGTAGCTCCCCTCGGGACGGGGCGCGTGCTTCACTTCACCCCTCCCGGTACCCCCTCGAAGCCCCCCATTCCCGCCACCTCTTGGTGTTTCGGGTTGCAGAGGCTTCCACCAAAATTGGGTGTTTTCGCTGTTCCTGCATCTTATTCAGGACGCGAAGCACCCGACAACCCCTCAACAGGAAGTGTTAAAATATAATACCCATCTCAGAGATCCTGGCAGCGTGGAAACTCCTGCCGGATATATTCTTTTTGTGGGTCTTATAAGGGCATCAGGATTTAATTCACTCACCGTTTTTCCGTGTTTCAACGGCGTTCTCACTACCGTAAACCAGATTTCTTTTTTTGTAAAAACGAAAACTCATTCTCCTGGTTAAAGGGGCCACGGTATGTGTTCCCCTTCCAGAGAGAGAGTTAGGTTATTACACTAAATACTTCCCGTTACCCATGGAGGGTGAGGGGTGGCGTCTGGCTTAGATCTTAAAGCTTGAACTACCCGTGGGTGTTCAAGTCCAAGATGATGCCTGTCAAGACGGTCGTGTCTCAAGCCCTACAACTCGTTTGGCTGGTCACCATCGATCTTATGACGCACTTCTGGACTTCATTTAGAAGTTCTGCCACAACATGGAAAGTTCCTGAGGTTCACTTCCGGGGGCAAAGTCTTCCAGGGTCAGGTTCTTTCACTCAGCCTAGCCATTTTTACCCGCACATTCACAATGCATGATGTAGCGCTGGCTCCTTGCGACTCCGGGGCATCTGCATTCTGAATTATGTAGACGACTGGCTGATCCTAGCGCAGTTCCAGGAACTGGCAGTTCAGCACAGGGACATCATCTTAGCTCATCTGTTTCTCTGGGGTTGAGGCTCAACGCCAAGAAAAGCGTCCTCTCTCCCACTCAGAACACTGTCTATCGGGGCATCGTATGGAGTTCAATCTCAATGCGGGCACAACTGTCTCCCGCTAGGATTGAGTCCATTTAGATCACCCTGAGCAAAGTCAGGCTAGGTCAAGGTTGCACTGTTATCAGTATCTATGATTTCCAGGTCTCAGGGCGAATGCGTCCACAGTGATCCCTCTGGACCTTCTGCTCATGAGACCGTTTTTGTTGTGGCCAAAAGCCAGGGGATTCTTCCAAGGGCCAAAACCCCTAGGCTAAATAGGGTTACGCGCCTCAGGCTTCATTCCCTTTCTATGTGGTTCAGACCCCGGTTTTCTGCCTTGGGTCCCACTCTAGGTGCGTCTTGTTGTCGCAGGTTGCTAACGACAGACGCCTCCCTGATGGGCGGGGTAGCGGCCTTAAGTGGTCGTCCAGCATAAGGGGATAGGAGGGTCGTCAGCTCGGTTGTCACAGTCACTGTCTCGGGTTGATGGCTGTATTTCTGGCCCTGAAATACCTCCTCCTGAGGCTGCCATGTCTTGGTGCGGGTGGACAATGCAGCGGTAGCCTCTTACATAAATCATCAAGGAGACCCACGTTCTTGTCAGCTGTATTTCTGACACGTTGGGTTCTCCTTAGGGCCCAGGGCAAGCTCCTGTCACTCAGGTCATTTATATCCCTGGATGCCCGTATATGGGAGCAGATTTACGGTCCAGACAGAAAATACCAACGGGGGAGTTAAGAACTCCACCCTAAGGTAGTAGTTGCCCAGAGTTCGCCAGCAAGGGTTTTTGCCTCTTACTGATAGCACCGCGCTGGCCGAACAGGGCTTGGTTCTCGGAGCTAATCTCTTCCCTTGACGGCTCACCTTTGGCGATGCCGAACAGGAAGGATCTTCTGTCTCAGGCACAGGGCAATATTTCATCCCTGCCCCAAATTGTGGAATCTTTCATGTTTGGCCCCTAAGGGTACCAACTGAAGGACACAGGGCTCTCTCCTGAGGTTATCGAGACCTTTTTAAATGCCGGGCTTTTTCCACTTGGAACAAGTTTAGGTGAGATCTTAGGGCAGAAGAGGACCTCTTCGCCTCTATGAATAGCGCAATGTCTCCTCTAATTCTCCCTGAAATCACCCAGCCCCCTTGGGTCTGGACGTTAAGACACATACATGACCCAGAATGCATCTATATGCGTTTCTTTCCCCAGTTTCTCTGCTCCCGGGAGTCTTGGCAATGTTCACCAGCAAGGGTCTTGCCTCCTATTAATGGCGCTGCGCTGGCTGAACAGGATATGGTTCTCGGAGTTAATATCTCTCCTCGACGGCTCGCCTTGGGCGATTCCGAACAGGTAGGACCTTCTTTCTCAGGCTCGGGGGACATATTCATCCCCGGCCCGAATTGTGAAACCTTTCATGCTTGGCCCCTGTAGGGTACCAACTGAGGTTCACAGGGCTTTCTCCTGAAGTTATCGAGACCATTTCAAGTGCTAGGGCTCCCTCCCTTGGAACTGATCTGGGTAGATTTTACAGGGCAGAAGAGGACCTCTTCGCCTCTGTTGATAGCGCAATGTCTCCTCTACTTCTCCCCGAGTCACCCAGTCCCCCCTCGGGGTGCTGATCGTGGTGGCGCATACATGGCACAAATGCTCCTGCATGCGTTTCCTTCTAATAAGTTCAAATTACAGAACCAGCTAACTGCCAGTTTGCTTCAGTTCTGGATTTTCTGTGGAAAGAACTGTCAGCGGGCACTTGCCTCGCCACTGCCAGGTTCTATGTGGCTCCCACTTCGGCTTGCCACGCCTTGGTGGGCGGGGTGCCCTCTAAGAGGCATCCTTGCTAGGACCTCTTCATAGGGTAAGACCCCCCTTTTTAAAACCTCTAGAGTCAGCGTTTGTTAGACTTCTGACTCTCAAGATGGTTTTTCATATGGCAATTACGTCTCTAAGGAGACTTGGGTACCTACAGGCTCTGTCTCTTTTGCTGGCCTGTTTTGAGTTGCCCCAGGTAGGACCAAGAGCATTCTTTGCACCCTCACCCTGACTACCTGCCCAAGGTGCCTTTCTCGACCCTTGGCCAGTCATTCTCTAAGCCTTCTGCTCCCTGCCGTTTGTAATGCCGGAGCAGCTAAAGACTACTCAGACTTTGTCCACTCTGTGCCCTTCAGAATTATGTCCACCGCATTTGCTAGTGGCGTAAAGTCAGGGCAGCAGTTCTTCACTTCGAAGCCGTGACCGGGTTGTCACTTTGGGTGAGGGACCTTACTGCCCGGGCCTACGAGGCGCGTTCGAGCTTCGCCAATAGGTTTTAGGGCGCACTCTTCCAGAGGGCTCTCCTCCTCTAAAGCCTTGGCTAGAGGTCTCCCTCTGCAGCAAGTTTGTGGTGCGGCAGGTTGGTCCTCTCCGCGCACATTCATTAAACTTTTATAGTTTGGATGTTCTTGCCACTCTTGGCTCTTACGCCCTTGAGTTGACACCGAACAAGTTTGTGGTGTGGCAGGTTGGCACTCTCCGCACACACTAATCACATTTTATGGTTTAGATGCTTTGCTACTCCGGACTCTTATGTCCTTGAGTCGACATCTCAGCCCATGCCTAAACAAGTTTGTGATGCGGCAGGCTGGTCCTCTCCGCTCACATTCATCAGTTTTTATGACAAGTTTGTGTTGCGATAGGGTTCTCTTCGCACACATTCATCGAACTTTATGGGTTAGATGCTTTGCTACTCTGGGCTCTTATGCCCTTGAGTCGACATCTCAGCTCATGCCTGAACAGGTTTGTGATGCGGCAGACTGGTCCTCTCCGCACACATTCATCAAAAAATTTATGGTTTAGATGTTTATGCTACTCCGGGCTCTTATGCCCTTGAGTTGACATCTCAAGCTCATGTCTGAGACCTCTCGCGTTTTTGTGAGTACACTGCACAACCGTAGGGGTCCGGACAGCCCCAAGTGCAGCGGCGTGGGTATTGCGTTCCCCGTAGCGTTTAGCAGCGCAACATCGTAGTGAAGCCTTTTGTAAAGGGAACGTCTCGGGTTACATGTGTAACCCTTGTTCCCTGAAAAAGGCGGAACGAGATGTTGCGCTGCTTTGCCGCACTGGGACATCCCAGGACTGCTCTTCAAAAAGAAGTATCTGACGACACCTGGTGACGTATCCATTTATAGCCTGGCCTCAGGTGCATCTAATGATTACATCAGCCGAGGCTATAAATTCCGGTCAATGTTCATTGACGTGTTTCACACAATATTTCAGCTCGACTCACAGCGAAAGCTGTTCCCCATAGCGCTTAGCAGCGCAACATCTCGTTCCGCCTTTTTCAGGGAACAAGGGTTACACATGTAACCCGAGACGATTCCTGTGATTGATTTGATTGAACCAATACACATATTGTTATGGTAAAATATTTACATTAATGCACTTTTAAAACATATTTATATAGAATTTCTATACATTGGACATATAAATACATATACAGTATTTATACAAAAAACACAACATGAAATAATATTTAGCTTCATGGTCATCTATATGCTAGTGTTCTTCTAAATGTTGACAAAATTCATTTTCAGAAGATATAAGGATTTCAAATCTGCCGTCTCTCTCTTCCTGCTAAAAATACTCAGGAGCATCCATGACATCACATAGAGGTTGAGAACCCTTGTCCAAATCAAATTATTTCTAGAACAAGAATGTACTCTACCCCTACAACTGTTCAGCACTCTGGCTGTGTTCTAACTGATGCTGATCATGCCTTCGCAGGCACTTTGAAGGGAGCACAATCCATGCCATAGGGTCATTCCAACCAAAATTTCCAATAGGAATTACTTACAAAGTTTTAACTGACAGTTATCACCTTTCAACCTTCTGAAGCACAGAGGAGGGTAATTGTCTTCAAAGGGAATAGGGCATAGGAATGATCACTTCAGAATGGTACGCACCAGCACAGGAGTGGGATAAGAGCAAAGTTGCCATAGTTTATTTATATTTTTGTAAATATATGTACAATTCCAGAAAAAACAAAGTGTTTTTCGTTTTATTCTTTATGCTTAGTTACCTGTGATTAAGCAGCATGGTGTAAAGGGGTATGTGTGTGTGTGTGGCTGTAAGCTAAAGCCTACTGGCTATTATTTTTAAGTCGTTCAACATGTCCTGTTCCCACTTTATGTTTCAGTAGGAAATGTGTCAAAACACCAAATGGAACTGCGCTCGTCGAGGCACAGAGAGAGCCACACGCAGTTGCTGTGTGTGTTTGTCTTTTTAAGTTTTCATTAAACATTATTTTGTCTGTCCAGCTGGTTCCCGCCCCCATTTTAACCTTGTTACAGACACTTAGTTGCATCTTTGTCAAAGCAAATTCTGACATGAGACATATTCAGCAAGTTTTCTTATAACAAGCAAAGGGGATGGAAATGTACTGCTTTGCCAACAGTGTATTTTGGCCTTGAAGGGAGACATAACCCTTTTTCACTTGTGGAGATTATACAGTTAATTCAGGATAACTCTCATTAAGATTTAGCATGTTAATGTGGCTATGACATATTGATAGGATATTCGTTTTGGAGGAGTAGAGCTTCTATGGTGCTGCTGCTGGTGCTGCAGAGCATGTACAGAGACTTGCTACTGCTAGACATACACAGAACCCCCAATAATCAAGACTAGCAAAACCCTCTCAATAATCAAGACTAGCAAGTACAAGCACACCACCCGCTTCACAGTACACCCGCCCCCCCAATGTTTCAACCAAATCTATGCCAATGAATCTCAGTGTAGCAGATGGAGGTTAACTCAGATGACCACTCTGTACTATTGTAGTGAGCAGAATAGCATCTCAGAATGCACATGTCGAACCTTGAGACGGATGGGCTACAACAGCAGACCACATTGGGCCCTTTATTAAGACCATACTGAGTGAGTGTATGTAAAATAATTTCATAGAGATAAGGCATAAAGTCTTATAATTAATGGCAGAAGCTTGCTGTTTGCTTAATGTGACTTTTCATCTTTTTTAAGAGTATAATAAGATTCTGTATGTGGTGTTGATGTGTGGGTGTATGAAGAACTGAATAAGTTCTCTCAGCAGAGTGCAGGCGGTCTCAGCAAATACTGCCAGTTTTATTTTAGTCATGTCTGAGTTCTCAGATATAGTCGGCGTTCAGGATGCAGGCAGCAGACGCTGTGATGGGGTGAACTCTATTTAGAAAAGCTGTCTGGAGCCAGAGATAGGGGTGACCGCAGACTGACCAGAAAGCGCTTAGTGAAGTTTGCTAACGCTAAAACTAACCTTTTCTTGCTTCACATCCAGCACTTGTCAGAACTAAAATTCAAATTTTCTATTAGGTTTGTGTATGTGTTTAGGGTGTGTGTGTAGTGTCAGTATTGATCATTTTTATTCACACCCATAACAACACTTCTTAGCCATCACTCAATAGGGGATATGGGGCTATTTGTCACACTTTTTAGTCCAGTCAATATTTCTCAGGGTAGGTTTATTTTTTGTATAGACATATACCTTAATGCCTTGGCTTAACATAAAGCTACAAGAATTCTCACTGTTATTTCCCAGGAAAAAATATGCAGTTAAATAAATGCCCCATGTGACGAGGAAGAGTGTGTGGCCAGGCCGTAACGATGGATGCTTGGTGCTGAATCAGCCAATTAGTGGGAGAGGGATTAAGGGGAGCTGGGGATGCCAGTTGGAGAGAGATGCATGTGGCCACGCTGTCTGTGTTTAATGTCATGTTTAAGTTTGTGGATGTCATTAAAAGTATCCCGGGAAGGTGGACAGATGCGCTGTTGTCGAGTCCTCGCCGCTGCCGTCCACTGGGTAGCGAAGCTGTGTCCATCCGCCAGGGGATGGAGAAGTCGCTCTTCCCCACTCCCCTCTCCTTCCCTTCATCTCTCCCAGGGCTCCAGAGAGGTGGGGAAGACCTACCGGGAGAGTACGTCATGCTGGAGTTTTTCTCAACCTGAATCAGGCAACAAAGGAGTGTGAAAAGGAGGAGGGAGTGGCCGGGCCGTAATGATGGAAGCCCAGTACTGAATCAGCCCAATCAGCGGGAGAGAGATGCCAGTTCGAGAGAGATAGAGAGATGACCACTGCCACGCTGTCTGTGTGTTTTATGATATGCTTAAGTTTGTGTATGTCATAAAAAGTTTGTTGACTGCTCAGCCAGTTCCCGCCTCCTCCTTGCCCATCCTTACACGTTACACCCCACGTGTGTTGTTACACTTTATGGGATAAGTTGTCACATCAGGTTAATCAAGCCTCAGAGAGGCATAAAGGCAGACTGGAAGCTGCGGTGCGACAGAGAGAGAGAGAGAGAGAGAGATTTATGGACAGCTGTCCGACACCTTTGTGTGTTTGTCTTTTTGTTTCAGTTTTATATTAAAACTATTATTTATATTGTCAAGCCTGTTCTAGCCTCCATTAATCCCTTTACACTGGTGCCGAAACCCGGGAAGGAGGGGTTCCCAACCAACCGACTGGACCGGTTATCACTGCCAGGGGCTGGGGAGACCCCTATTATCCACCAAAAACGCGGGGCGTTACGTCCGCCAGAGGCCAGAGGTCTGCCTCCGATCTGTCCAGGGAGGCGTGGCTATCGTCGATTAGAGGGTGGAGGAGTGGCCGGGGACCAAGCTATGGCATATCGGAGAACTGGCGAGTACGTTTTTTTTTTTTCTCTCTCTCTCTTCCACTGCCGCTCCGTGTTGGCCTATCTCTCTTTTTAAAATGTTTTTGTTAATTTGGCACGATCACCGTTACGGCGTGTGGGTGCCACACATTTTTTTTTTGGTTTCCCCCCCCTAATCCAGGTAGACAGGGATGACCTGCCAGGGATGTTAGGGGGCTCCCCAGCCTGGGAGAAGAAGGGAGGAATGTAACAGGGTGGAGGGTGCACACCCGGGCCCTAATCAGACTAATCAAGCCGTAGAGATGGATAAAGGCCAACTGGAAGCTGCGGTGCAGAGATAGAGTGTTTTACGGACAGCTGTCCGACCAGTATGGTTTTATTATGTTGCCACTTGTTTACACTATAGCTACAACAAAAATATGATGATATTGACATTTTAAACTGAATAAACGTCAGTCTGTTATTCTATTTTAAGTGGGTTTTGAACTAGGTATATGAAGCCATTACACAAAACCACTGCCAGAGGAAACACACTCAAAACCTTGTGAGTTGACTCTATTAGCCTAAAAATCCCATAATTTGGCTAAAATGAAGACTCGAAAAATGCTTTTTAAGTGTTCAAAATATTCAGATGCGCTATTGTGATCTTTTGACCTCTGGATCCATGCAAATCCTCTGGTGTTGGGCTGGGTATTATATTTCTTGTTTTCTTGTAGTGGTCATGTCCAAGCCCCCAATCATGACAGCGCACACAGTGTATTCACACTCAGGGAGGAGGATTAGAGAGTGTTTTTACTGCATGTTGCCATTGTTAACATAATTTCCTACATGACCCCATGAGTCATAAAATGCGCTGGTATCTATTTTGAGAATCAGATGAAGAGAGAGAAAGTAAGATGGGGGTGGGCTGGTTAGTAGCAGGAACATTTTTCTGACAGCAGTCGGGCATACTTTTGTGTTTTAGGGGATATAGCAGTGGACAACAGAGAAAACTCTCCAGACGTTTGAATGTTTAGCCCTCACACAATAGATACAGTGAAGCTTAAACGCTAAGCTCTAGGTTTATAAAACCATTATCTTTCAATGAATTTGCCACAGAGATTGTGATATTTTGTTTACAAGGATTAGAAAGACCGCCATCACAGTCTAGCGGTTAGCACACATGCTCCAACACATTGCAAGAGTGGCACAACTCAGAATCTGGCTTGTGTCATTTCCTAGTCCCATTTCCTAGGCGCTGTAAAAAAACAAAAATCCTTTACTGCAAATGTACAGCACACTTAATGTAAAGCTCAAATGCAGTTTTTTTTATTATTTTTTTACAATATTTATCAAATACTGGAAGCTACTGTTTTTCAAAGTAATTAGAGTACTTCTGGCACCAGTGTTGTAAAGAATATTACTGGCAGCAGTTTCACAATTTATTATTATATATATATATTTATATATATATATATATATATATTTTTTTACTGCTCTGTAGCTCTTACTGTTGTAGAGAATTTCAGTTCAGTTTAAGTTCATTTTGCCAAGATGGAACTTGGATTATGGAATATTTATTATACATTTTTCCCAAATTTACTTTGCAAATTATGTCTCGGGTTATTTAACTGTAACCCCTGTTCCCTGATAAAAGTGGAACAAGATGCTGCGCTGATTTAGCACTTTGGGAACAACTTTAGGTGTGACCAGCTGTGAATATGTGTACAACATGTCAATGAAATTTACCAGAATTTATAGCCTCTGCTGGTGACATCATTGGATGCACCTGTAGCAGGGCTATAAAAAGATGCGTCACAGGTGCATCGTCAGGTATTTTGTCTGAAGAGCAGTCCTGGGGCATCCCAGTGCGGCAATGAAGCGCAGCATCTCGTTCCGCTTTTATCAGGGAACAGGAGTTACAGTTAAGTAACCCGAGACGTTCCCTGTCAAAAAGCTACACTTTGATGCTGCGCTGATTTAGTGATTTGAGAATGAGAATACCCACGCCGCCACACTGTGGATGTCCGGACCCCTTACGGTTGCGTAGTTGTGCTCACAAGAGCGCGAGAGGTCTCAGACATGAGCTTGTGATGTTGACCCAAGGACATACGAGTGGCATGAACATCCGAACTATAAAATCTTATGAATGTGTGTGGAGAGGACCAGCCTGCCGCATCACAAACAAAAGGTAGAGTGAGCCCTGATACCTAATGGTGAAGCTTGACCGTCATCTTGATAATATCAGTGGTAACCATTTATTTACATCTGGCAAGTAGGCTATTGTTCTGAAAGAAAAAAGCAACTAATAATAAAAGAAACGGTAGGCTATCATCTGCTCAACCACACAGCACGACCAACGTAAAGCGTACACTTTTACTTACGCATCCCTCTACTGAAGCGCCACTAAACCTGATGTGTGTCACGCTTTGAGTGGCTTGTGATGAGCATGGGTTTGTGAATGGTTAGTCCGGCCTGCGCACTTCTGCTGACTAGCGATGTTTAGTCAAACTTTAAGATTTGGCATGCGAGGGACTTTAACATGTCGATGGATTAAAATACATTCTCCTCTCTCTTGCTATCGCTCACAAGTGAGTGATTATTACAAATGCCAATGGTGCATCAAACAATAAATTTAATTAAATAGTAAAGTATTTTCATGTCATGGTAGTGTTTTTTGTACTGCCTTATGTATGCTGATTTTTTTTTTTAATCGTTGGAGTAATTAAATACAGTATTTACACTTCACATAAAGGTTGTATTCATTAACATTAGTTATGAACATGAACTAACAATGAACAATACTTTTAAAGCATTTATTAATACTATATTATTTTAATTAAAAGTTGTATATGTTAACAATGCAAAATTAACTAACAATGAACAATTGTTTTTTTAAACTACATAGTGTACATGGTCGTGCGGTTCATCAGTTGTAGCCAAGTGCTGTTTTGTGTGTGTGTTAGAGGATGTGTAAACATACAGGGTGTCTTAAACAGTTGTTAGAGAAACATAATGCTCCCTGTGCTACCTCACTCCCGTTGCTGCACCCCCTCGCTCCCCAAGCACGGGACTCCCTCTGAGTGATAGATTACTGTATCTCCCTCCATGGTGTCCTGGTTTACCCTCACCTCCCCCGGCAAGCCTCTCCAGTGACCTTTAATACCTTAACGAGGAGAAAACATGAGGTGTTAACTATCCTGAATAAAAATGGGAAGGGCAAACATGCTTGTTTATCAGAATGCAAGCTTTATTGTGAGGAAGTATTCCATGTTTAAAAACAACAGGAAACAGCATTTGCAGTTCATTTAGCAAATGTGGCATTTGTGGCATATTTCTGAGCAGTTGTTGACCAATATGGTTTTTTAAATGGCAGAAACTAGTACCTAGTACTAGTACCGTACTGAGTTTGTGGGCAATGGAGGAGTCAGGAGACAATGAAACAGGTTCAAGTTCAGAGTTTATTTGTGATCCCGTTGTACACTCCTAGTCTTAGGATTCTCAGACACTCTTTAGACTCTTTAACAATGTTGACTTCTCAGGTATATAAGTTCACACTAGACACTTGTGTTGCTCTCTCTCCCACACTGATGCTCTAGTGTGCCTTATCAGGTCTCCCTCGCCATCACAATAATGAGAGACAGGTGTTAGAGTAATCATAACCCAGGTGACAAGCCTTACTGCTCTCCCTCTCCCAACATTTCTGGAGAGAAAGTCAGCCGCAACCATCTGCGCCTCTAGTCTGTGGATCACCTCGAATTTAAAGGGCCACACATTAGTATCCTTCATGCGGTGGAGCCATTGCAGATGAACAGAGAGTGAATGGAACAGAGAGTGAAGGCCCGCCCCAGCAGGTAGTAGAGGAGGGTAAGAACAGCCCACTTAATCACAAAACACTCCTTGATGGTACTGTACTTTGTCTCCCTGAAAGAGAGAACTAATAAACAGCACCGGACATTCCTCCCATCGCAGCTCCTTGAGAGCACTGCTCCCAGTCCCCTGTCAGATGCAACTGTCTGCAAAACAAAAAGGAGAGAGAGAAGTCAGGAGCATGTGAAAGCGGCCCCCCACAAAGTGGTGATCTAAAAGCACAGAAAGTCCCATACACAAGCACACACATGCGCACACATGCGCTCACAGACAGTGGCTTGAGTCAATGTAAGTGAGTGTAATCAAGCATTCTTATCAGATAATGCTTGCTTTGTCATTTATATTTCAACAGGCTCTCATTATGAGGTCTTATCACAGTGATGAGGAGCACAGCAGACAGTCTGGAGAGGTTTTAAATGAAACACACTGTTTACACTGTAGTCTGTCCCTGATTCAACATTACTGAGAGCATCCCCAATTTCCAACATTTTTACAATTAGCAAGAAGAGTTGAGGGGCAAATCTAAACTTTAAGGTTCAAAGAACAATTGAGTCCATGTAAGAGATTCAGAATTGCCCCCACAAAGTGCGGACTTTACTTTCAGGAATGCCTGTCAGCAAGACTCGGCTCGGGGGTCCCTTTTTAGTAACTTGGCACAAACCTCCGGTAGTAGCCGGCCAGCCCCAAAAACTGCCATACCTCCTTGATGGACTTGGGTGTCGGCATGCCGTGATCACTGCGGTTTTGTTAACATTTGGATGCACCTTCCTGTGACACAAGAGAAACCGCAGATACTTAACTTTCACCCGCCCAATTGCTCACTTCTTCGGGTTGGCCGTGAGTCCCGCCTGTCGCAGGGCTCTCAGGACAGCCCTCAGATGTGGCATACGCCGCCGCCAGTCATTACTATAAATTATAATATCGTCTAGATATGCGGTGCCATAAGCCATATGCGGACTGAAGATCTTGCACATGAGGTGCTGAAATGTGGCCGGGGCCCCGTACAAACCAGACGGAAGCGTCATGTATTTGTGTTATCCGAACGGTGTGACAAAAGCTGTGTTTTTCCCTACAGCCCTTGCTCTGCCAGGTTCGTGTGACCGGGAAGGGGTGACAACACGTAGGCAAATGCCCACTGATTGGGAAATGCTAATTTTAGTTCGGCAGAGACACAAGTCTTGATAAGTGGGTACATATATTTTACTTGGATTGGCCAATGAATCAAACTGTATGCCTTAAAAAATATTAAAATAATGTGCTGTATTGTTGGTCACAATTATAATTGTGGTGGGAAACTACAAAGTAAAATTTTTACAAAAAATGAAGTAACAATTTATTTATTTTTACTATTAAGCAAGTGTAAGGAAAAGGAAGATGGTCAACCAAGAGTAAATGCACATTCCTTTTTCATTTTACTTTGTTTCATGTTTTGTAACAATACTAGTGGTCAACCAATATGTTTTTTTAAATGGTCGATAACGATATCTAAAGAGCTGGATCATCAGTTACAGAAACACTCAATCCAGCCCATCTGGCACCAACAATCATACCACAGTCCAAATCACTGAGATCACATCTATCGTGTGGGTGTAGCACAGTGCATATAGTTATGCATATACGGGTCACATCAACCATCGGAATGGGGATAAAATGTTATCTCATTGATTTCGACCGTGGTGATTGTTGGTGCCAGATGGGCTGGTTTGAGTATTTCTGTAACTGCTTATATCCTTGGATTTTCATGCACAACAGTCTCTAGAGTTTATTCAGAATGGTGCCAAAAATAAAAAAACATCCAGTGAGCTGCAGTTCTGCTGACAGACGCGCCTTGTTGATGAGAGAGGTCAATGTAGAATGGTCAGACTGGTTCAAGCTGACAGAAAGGCTACTGTAACTCAGATAACCACTCTGTACAATTGTAGTGAACAGAATAACATTTCAGATTGCATAACACGTCGAACCTTGAGGCGGATGGGCTACAACAGCAGAAGACAATGTCAGGTTCAACTTCTGTCAGCCAAGAACAGAAAGCTGAGGCTGCAGTGGGCACAGGCTCACCAAAACTGGACAGTTGTACACTGGAAAAATTAAGCCTGGTCTGATGAATCCCTATTTCTGCTGAAACACACAGATGGTATGGTCAGAATTTGGCACCAATAGCATGAATCCATGGACCCAACCTGCCTAGTGTTAACAGTCGAGGCTGGTGGTGGTGGTGTAATGGGGTGGGGAATGGCTTGGCACACTTTGGGCCTGTTAATACCAATCAATCATCACTTGAGTGCCATAGCCTATTTGAGTATTGTTGCTGACAATGTGCATGACCACAATTTAACCATCTCCTAATGGCTGCTTCCATCATGATAATGCACCATGCCACAAAGAAAAGGTAATCTCAAACTGGTTTCGCGAACATGACAATGAGTTCACTGTTCTTCAGTACCTTTCCCAGTCACCGTATCTGAATCCATTAGAACACCTTTTGGATGTGCTAGAACGGGAGATTCATAGCATAAATGTACAGCTGACAAATCTGCAGAAATTGCCTGATGCAATCATGTCAATATGGACCAGAATCTCAAAGGAATGTTTCCAAGATCTTGTGGAATCCATGTCACAAAGAATTGAGGCTTTTTTGAGAGCAAAGGTAGACCCTAACCAGTATTAGTATAGTGTTCCTAATAAAGTTCTCAGGAAGTGTATATAAGCCACAGCTTATCATCTTATTAGTGAATCAGTATTAAACCATTATACTGTAAATACTAAATATGATGGATGCATATATATTAAAACAGGTTTGACTCAGAAAATCATCTTTCAGAAGTCATGTGAGTGTTTTTACCAATTTTAGCAATTCCTGAGAAAGACTGTTGATATTTGAACTCAACAGCTAAAACAAACCTTCCCTTCAGTGCTCCTTCAGAAGACCCACCCTTAAATTAATGCACGTGCAATAGCTCCGATCCACTTTGTTTATTATCCCATTTACAGAGCCATGGCTGTGTACAAACACAGGATTTTGTTTTCAGAGCACACACAAAACAGACAGCCAGCGGACCGTGACAAGATATTCAAGGAATTTGACAAACACTGTATTGGATTAAAATGACTTCAAATCAAATTAGATCAATCAAATCACTTTATTGTCACACTACCATGTACACAAGTGCCACAGTAGGTGAAAGTCTTGTGCGCAGTTCCAAGCAACATAGCAGTCATGACAGTGACGAGACATATACCAATTACAATAAACAACACATTTACATAACACAATTTACATATCAAATGTACACATAATTACACAATAATAATATACAATGTACAGTAAACAATACACACAATATAGAATACACATACAATACAAATTTAAAATAAGAGTATATAAAAAAATATATATACAGTAGTTGTATTGTGGACAATATATTTGACAGTCCAGTGTGAGATATAAGATTAATAAAGTGCAGTGCTGATTATTGATCGTGAGAGTGTTCAAAAGTCTGATTGTTTGGGGGAAGAAGCTGTCATGTAGTCGGCTGGAGCGGGTCCTGATGCTGCGATACCGCCTGCCTGATGGTAGCAATGAGAGCCTGGTATTGCCGTATCAGGCAGTGATGCAGCCAGTCAGGATGCTCTCTACTGTACTGGTTTAGAACCGTGTGAGGATGTGGTGGTTCATTCCAAACTTCCTCAGCCATCACAGGAAGAAGAGGCGCTTGTGAGCCTTCTTCACAACGGCCTCAGTGTGGACGGACCATGTGAGTTCCTCAGTGATGAGGACACAGAGGAACTTGAAGCTGTGCGTGTCAGCGTGTCAGAGTGTGCACCTCCTCTCTGTAGGCTGTTTCATCATTGTCAGTGATCAGACCTACCACCATCGTATTGTCAGCAAACTTAATGATGGCATTGGAGCTATGTGTTGCCACACAGTCATGTGTGTACAAGGAATACAGGAGTGGGGGGCTCCAGTGTTGAGGGTCAGTGATGAGGAGATGTTGCTGCCCATTCTAACCACCTGACATCTTCCTGACATGAAGTCCAGGATCCAGCTGCACAGTGAGCTGTTTAAGCCTAGAGCCTGGAGTTTCACATCAAGCTTGGAGGGCACTATGGTGTTGAATGCCGAGCTGCAGTCTTCAAACAGCATTCTCACATATGTGTTCCTTTTTTACAGGTGGGAGAAAGCAGCATGTATTTTAGATGCAATGGCATCATCAGTGGAGCGGTTGTTGCGGTAGGCAAACTGCAATGGGTCCAGAGGTGGGCAGCACAGAGCAGATGTGATCTCTGATTTGCCTCTCAAAGCATTTGCTGATGATGGGGGTCAGAGCAACATGACGCCAGTCATTTAAACAATTGATTTTTGATTGCTTTTGTACAGGCATGTATGGAGGACATTTTGAAGCATGTGGGGACTAGGACATCCTCCTATAACTGTACAATACATCAACAACTATGTTTAGACCCTTCAAATTTCAGACAAATGTTTGATCTTAAATGTAACTAGTGGGATTAAATTGGTAAGACAATAAATAGGGTCAATTCTGATTTCATTTTATTTCTTAGATTGACTCAAATTGTTCTTTGAACCTTAAAGTTTAGATTTGCCCCTCAACTCTTCTTGCTAATTGTAAAAATTTTGGAAATTGGGGATGCTCTCAGTAATGTTGAATCAGGGACAGAGTACAGTGTAAACAGTGTGTTTCATTTAAAACCTCTCCAGACTGTCTGCTGTGCTGCTCATCACTGTGATAAGACCTCATAATGAGAGCCTGTTGAAATATAAATGACAACGCAAGCATTATCTGATAAGAATGCTTGATTACACTCACTTACATTGACTCAAGGCACTGTCTGTGAGCACATGCGTGCGCATGCATGTGCTTGTGTATGGGACTTTCTGTGCTTCTAGATCATGTTGCTTTCCAGTGGAGAGGAAGAGCTTCCCAGACCCCTGCATTCCTCCACACCCCATCTTTTGTCATGCAGCAAGGTATTTAGAAGGTGACACCCTCCCCCCTCCTTTTCTCCCAAGTCATCCCAGTCATCTCTCAAGAATGGAAGAGAGGGCGGAATGGAGGAGGAGAGACTGAATAAGCCAAATGGGGTGCGGGCATTGAGTAAATCAGGTGAAGCAGTACTTCTGAGTGCACACAGACTTGCAGGTTTCACCGTCATGCTAAAGTCAGCAGTATTGAAGCAACTTTAAAAGCAATTACACTATACTTTAGAGTATAAAAGGAGATTTGAAGAAAGAGTGAAAGAGGGAGGCTGAGAGGTGCCTTTGATCCAAATGCAAGACGCAAACCTGCTGTGGCACGCTAGGAGAGCGGTGGAGAGAAAGAAGGCGGAGTTAATTCTCCTTCAGACACGCATGAACAAACACAGGTAGGAAAGTTCAAAGTTTGCCACTAGCAATTCACATCATCCCAAAAAATGTCCATGTTGGGTGCTGTGGTTTTTATTTAGCTGTCAAACAACCATCAAGTCTGTTCAAGCTGGACAGAAGATGAAAAAGTAAAAGAGAGAAAGAGGGAGGGAGAGAGAGAGCTGGCCTTGGCGCTGAGCAGAGGTAAAGATAAGTGTGTTCTTTCAGCCCTGTGAATGCAGGCTTTGTGTATATGGCTCCTCTTTCTTGCTCTGTATTTCTCCTTGTTGATATGACTCTCTGTCTGCTATTGTAGGATAAGGTATTGTCCCAATTTTTCTTTTATACTCTCCACTTTGTAAAATTTGCAGTGTCATTTGGGGGGTTTGTTGTAATTATAATTATCTTTGTATAAAACAGAAGTCTGCATTATGTCCCCATTTAGAGGAAGTGTTTGTGTCATGGCTATGTAAAGAAAGCAGAGTAGTATTTTACACAGACATCCTGTGTAAGCATATGAATCGCCACCTGTGAAAGCATATACATGGTAATGTTTAAAATAATGGCTTAGTCATTTATATTTTAATTAACATTAGCTCAGTAGACTTTTGTCATGTGACTTTAAGCTGGCCATTTTTATTTAAAAAAAAGGGCTTTCAGGCCAGTCTGGATTTCCTCAATATGGAGAACAGAGACTGTAATGTTAAAAATACAACAACCGTGAAATCTTTAAAAAAAAATCTAGCTTAAAACGCACTTCATGGTCATGGAAATGTATCCATTCATTTTTGAAAAACATTTAAAGTATTTTCTACAAAAATGATTTAATGATTTTAAAAATGTAATGTGGAGTAACCGTTAATTATTAAATGTTTTAAAGTATTTTCCTTGCACACTGAAGACATGAGAGCGTACACAACTTAATGATTCGTTAAAAAAAAAAAAAGTTGAAGGGAGAATAACAAAAAGAATCCCCCTTTCAGGGTAAACGCTTTTGTGTATAGAACAACTTTTTAAACCACTGTTTAAGTATCCTTCATAGAAACAGCCCAAACGTCCTTTACTAGTTCAGTTAATGGAGTAGAAAAAACATTTGAGACTGTGATCAAGCGATCTAGAGAAAACCATTTTCATGACATAACATGGATTCTTTTCAACTAATTCATCATAAAATACAATAATAAAGGGTAACAGGTGCATATTATGACAATGTGTAAGGGTCAAAGAAGTGATGCTCATGTTTGTCCAGATCTATTAAATTAAAAATACATGAAAAAAATAAAATAAATGCAGTTGACACAAACCATTTACTTGAATATACCTCTTCTATGATGTGCATACTGCATTTTCAATTCTTGAGTTTTAAGTTATATTGATAATTTTTCTGGGGTTTAATGTAAAAAATGTCATGTGTTGTCCAAGTACAGCAAAAAGTAAAAGCCTCATTAAAAGCTGAAATACCTGAAAAAAGAAATGTTGGCAGGACTAGTGCCTTTCTTTATTTCTTAAAAATAAACAAGTAAATAGCAGTGAAACGCTGAAATGCTTTTGTACACCAAATCAAAGTCATTTGGGGTAACCAACATGCAGGTAGCCATTTTGTAGTTTATGTTGACAATAAAAACCACAAAACAGCATAAAACCTTTAGACCCTCAAGACTGAGCGTGGTTTAAAAAAACATCTGATTGTCATTTTGACATTTTTATGAAACTGAACATTTTGTTCAAGTTATGTTGTGGAACCCTGTGAAACTTCTTGACATTTTTGACTAAAAAATGCATATTATTTATAAAAACATTTTTTTCGTTTAAATAATTTTTTTTTCATCAATAACGAAGTTGTTTAAACTGTCATGTATTCATGGTGCAAAGAAAGTATTAGAATACGTTTTACTTGATGGTTACTCCACATGACAATTTTAAAGTTTAATTTTTGTTTTTAATAAAATTTTATAAAGGTAACAAAACCAAATTTGCCACAAAGGTTACATTTCTAAGAACTGACACACATGTTTTAAACAAGATTTTTAAAAGATGTATCATTTTAACACCTCAACCATTTTTGTCATTAACCCATAAGCATTAGACCCCCCCCGACTTTTCATAAGCCGACCACTGACTGCTTTTCCATGCAAATCTCGCCACCACAATGCTAGGGTGTTTTTGTTTGTTGCCAGGGTGATGTTGTGCAGTTACTAAGGTGTTCAGCAGTACGTTTTCCATACAACGATGTAACTCACTGCGTAACCACCATAGTATGATGCATCATTGTAGAAATTAACTAGCTAGTCACTACTGTTTCCCAAAACTTTAGTAACTATGTCGCACATCTAGCATTTGAGCTGTCCTTAATGACGTTACTAAGGGGGTGGAGTAATAACTTCCGCAAATATTAAATTGTAATAGCTCATTTACACGTGCACCAGAAAGCTGTTTAATATGAGATAGCTTGTGCAGATGAAAGCAGTATGCACTTTGTAATGCAACATTAAAAAATTATAATTTACATTGCACTGCAATTATATGGGTTTCCCTCTACATTAGACGTTGGTGTTCCCCTGAAGCACTTGAGCACATATGCACATGCACACTCTTCAAAAACATATTAACGGTGGTTATGTGTTAACATTAACACATAAAAGCAGTATTCTCTGACAGAAACTGGGTGTGATAAAGCGCTCGTGTTTATGTGACATTTCAGAACGCACTTTCAGCAAAATCCCGGAATAAATCATCTTAAATGCATGTAAATGTGGTCAAAGAATGAAATCCAGAATGAAAGATATATATGGCAGTGTTGTAGTTGCGACCAGCTTATCCGAGTCCAAGTTCTAGTTCGAGTCAAGACCAAGACCGAAGAGGGACAGTCCGAGTCGATACTGAGACCATTAAAGGCTGAGTCTAAGGCAATTTATGAATGTATATTTCAAAGAACAATTAACTTTTGGTGCAAAAATCATATAAACCTCATTTATTATTTGCTAAGCTTATGTTGGTTAAACAATATTACCAGTTGAACACATAAAATAAATTGAATAAAATGATACAAATCATAGAGATTACAATTACGACATGTCAGTGTCAGTAAAACATTCTAATTCAAGGTTCAAAGTGCCAAAGTGGCTTGTAATGGCGATACAATCTACAAGCTTCATTCAAGTCAAGTAAACATTTCTGCTGTATAACTAAAGTGGGCCTGAAAACCAAACAATAATTTACAGTATTAAATATGACAATGTTTACACAGAAAGTGAAGATAAATATTTACATTCAATTTGTTAACAATTTCCTCAGTCGCACAACTATATTTAATTCATTGTAAGTCAAGTAAGCATTTCTGCTTACTTTTGCCTGCAAGATTTTGTCTCGGGGTACACACAGATTTTTGTTCAAATTTTTTTTTTTCAGAAACCATTAAGTTCTGATGAGATTCAGAGAAGTATTTAAAATTGTCTTTAGTATGTGTAGCATTCATGTAATTAATTGCAAAAGCATTTTTAAAAGACTCATCCGAGACATCCTTATAGACATATGTCTTATAACAAACAATGTAAAACAGACATCTTCCAAATGTAAACAAACACATCAAATTGAAGTCTGGGTGTTATATGTGTGCTATTAGGGAATAGAATTGTAACGGTTACCCTGTCTTGTCTCACTGTTGCCCTTTGTTTGTGATTTTGTCACTTTTGGTATTCCTTAGTTTTCACTTTTGTCACGCTTGTACCTCCATAGTCTTGTGTTCACTGTTCATTGTTTGCACCTGCCCTTGTTAATTTGCCTTTGGTTTCTGTTAATCACCTTGTTATCTTGTTTGAGTTCTGTTCTTTCATTGGCCCCTTTTCCCATGTTTGTGTATTTATACCCCGTGTCTTTGTTCAGTCTTCGTCGATCGTCGTTTATGTTAACCTGATGTATCTTTCCTTCCCGAGTTCCCTGTTCGTGTCTACCTTGGTCAGCTTATTCAGTTTATGTTTCATTTCCCCATCGTGGGTTGTTCCTTTGTGTTTTCCTGTTTTATTCATTTAATAAAGTTCAACTGCGTTTGGATCCGCATCTCCTCGTCTGTCTCGTTACTCAAGCGTAACAGAACGATCGACCACCCATGGATCCAGCAGTTCAACGTGCGAACTACCATCTGCTCTGTTTAAAGCAAGAGGACCGCCCTATTGAAGACCACATCCACGACTTCCTGAACCTGGCGAGTGTCTCAGACTTCCCGGACTCAGCCTTGGTGGCCTTCTTTAGGGGCAATCTGAACGCGGCGCTGAGAGAGCGGTTGCCATAGGCAACGCACGGCTGGACGCTCTGCGACTTCCTGGAGGCGACCCTACTAGTTTGTGGCTCACAGCTCACCGTGGGTGTCGTAGAGGAGGAGGACCCTACCCCTCCACCCACTGTGGAGACCCTTCAGCTGTCCGGGGCTCTTCCTGTCACGCCTGCCCCGGTCTGCAAGCCAGAGCCCACGCCTGCCCCGGTCTGCGAGCCAGAACCCACGCCTGCCCCGGTCTGCAAACCAGAGCCCACGCCAGCCCCGGTCTGCAAGCCAGGGCTCACGCATGTCACAGTGAGCGAGCCAGCAGCCACGCATGTCACAGTGAGCGAGCCAACAGCCACGCATGTCACAGTGAGCGAGCCAGCGGCCACGCATGTCACAGTGAGCGAGCCAGCAGCCACGCATGTCACAGTGAGCGAGCCAGCGGCCACGTATGTCACAGTGAGCGAACCAGCGCCTACGGCCTCTACCATCAGCAAGCCTGAGCCCTCGTCAACCACGGCCAGCGAGCCTGAACCCACGCTGACCAGGAACAGCATCCCAGCCTCCCCAGTCGCATCAGCCCGGAGGAAGAGGAGAAAGGGAGTGGTCTCTGCGCTCCAGCCTCCGCCTGCCGCAGCCCCATGCCCTAAACCCCCCTTGACTCTGCCCTCAGCGCCCGGCGAACCTAAGCCGGCACATACCATGGTAACCCAGCCAGAGCCAGTAGCCTCAGACGTCAGTGAGCCAGTGCCGTTAGCCTCAGACGTCAGTGAGCCAGTGCCGTTAGCCTCAGACATCAGTGAGCCAGTGCCGTTAGCCTCAGACATCAGTGAGCCAGCACCTGTAGCCTCGACCGTCCCAGAGCCAGCGCCTGTAGCCTCGACCGTCCCTGAGCCAGCGCCTGTAGCCCCGACCGTCCCTGAGCCAGCGCCTGTAGCCCCGACCGTCCCTGAGCCAGCGCCTGTAGCCCCGACCGTCCCAGAGCCAGTGCCTGTAGCCTCGACCGTCCCAGAGCCAGCGCCTGTAGCCTCGACCGTCCCAGCGCCTGTAGCCATGACCATCCCAGAGCCAGTGCCAGTAGCCATGACCGTCCCAGAGCCAGTGCCAGTAGCCATGACCGTCCAAGAGCCAGAGCCAGTAGCCGTGACCGTCCAAGAGCCAGTGCCTAAAGCCATGACCGTCCAGGAGCCAGTGCCAGTAGCCATGACCGTCCACGAGCCAGTGCCAGTAGCCATGACCGTCCAAGAGCCAGTGCCAGTAGCCGTGACCGTCCAAGAGCCAGTGCCTAAAGCCATGACCGTCCAGGAGCCAGTGCCAGTAGCCATGACCGTCCACGAGCCAGTGCCAGTAGCCATGACCGTCCACGAGCCAGTGCCAGTAGCCATGACCGTCCACGAGCCAGTGCCAGTAGCCATGACCGTCCAAGAGCCTGCACCAGAAGCCTCGATCATCCAAGAGCCAGCACCTCTCGAGTCTCCCAGGGCTCCTCCTCCCGAGCTTTCCAGAGCTCCGCCATCCGAGTTTCCCGAGCTTTCCAGAGCTCCGCCATCCGAGTTTCCCCGAGCTTTCCAGAGCTCCGCCATCCGAGTTTCCCGAGCTTTCCAGAGCTCCGCCTTCCGAGTTTCCCGAGCTTTCCAGAGCTCCGCCGTCCGAGTTTCCCGAGCTTTCCAGAGCTCCGCCCTCCGAGCTTCCCAGAGCTCCGCCTCTCAAGCCTCTCGGGCCTTCTAGGGCTCTGCCTCTCAAGCCTCTTGAGCCTACCAGGGCTCCGCCCCTCAAGCCCCTCGAGCCTTCCAGGGCTCCGCCTCTCAAGCCTCCCAAGCTTTCCAGAGCTCCGCCCTCCGAGCTTCCCAGAGCTCCGCCTCTCAAGCCTCTCGAGCCTACCAGGGCTCCGCCTCTCAAGCCCTCTCGAGCCTACCAGGGCTCCGCCCCTCAAGCCCCTCGAGCCTTCCAGGGCTCCGCCCCTCAAATCTCTCGAGTCTTCCAGGGCTCCGCCCCTCAAGTCTCTCGAGTCTTCCAGGGCTCCGTCTCTCAAGCCTCCCAAGCTTTCCAGAGCTCCGCCCCCTGAGCTTCCCAGAGCTCCACCTCTCAAGCCTTTCAGGGCTCCGCCCCTCAAGCCTCTCGAGCCTGCCAGGGCTCCGCCCCTCAAGCCTCTCGAGCCTGCCAGGGCTCCGCCCCTCAAGCCTCTCGAGCCTGCCAGGGCTCTGCCCCTCAAGCCTCTCGAGCCTTACAGGGCTCCGCCTCCTGAACCTCTCGAGCCTTCCAGGGCTCCGCCTCTCGAGCCTTCCAGGGCTCCGCCCCCCCCGAGCCTCCTACTGCTCCGCCCCCAGAGCCTCTCGAGCCTCCTGCAGCTCCGCCTACGGGGCCTCCTGCTGCTCCGCCCCCAGAGCCTCCTACGGCTCTGCCTCCAGAGCCTCCTATTGCTCCGCCTCTCGATCCACTCAAGCCTTTGACGGCTCCGCCCCCAGAGCCTCTTGAGCCTCCTACGGCTCCGTCTCTCGATCCACTCAAGCCTTCGACAGCTCCGCCCTCAGAGCCTCCCGAGCCTCCCACGGCTCCGCCTCTCGAACCACTCAAGCCTTTGACGGCTCCGCCCTCAGAGCCTCCCGAGCCTCCCACGGCTCCGCCTCTCGAGCCACTCAAGCCTTCGACGGCACCGCCCTCCGAGGCTCCCGAGCCTCCTACGGCTCCGCCGCTCGAGCCACTCAAGCCTTCGACGGCTCCGCCCTCAGAGCCTCCCGAGCCTCCTATGGCTCCGCCTCCCGAGCCTCCTCCGGCACCGCCTCTCAAGCCACTCAAGCCTTCGACGGCTCCACCCTCAGAGCCTCCTACGTCTCTGCCCCCAGAGACTCCAGAGTCTTCCTGGTCTCCGCTCCTAGAGCCTCCCACGGCGCCGCCTACCCCGGCTCCGCCTCCTGAGCCTCCTTCGGTTCCACCTCCTGAGCCTCCCTCAGCTCCGCCTTCTGTGCCATCACCTCCCTCGGCTCCGCCTCAGAGGTCCTCCTTGGCTCCGCCTCACGCGGCTCCGCCAGCCTCCCATGTGGCCACTCCATCTCCTAGGCCACCAAAACCGGCCTCTGTCCTGTGGTCATCTCCCAGGTCCCCTGAACCGGCCCTTGGCCCACGACCACCTCCCAGGCCACCAAAGCCGGCCTCTATCCTGTGGCCTCCTCCCGGGGCTTCTGACCCTGTTCCCGTCCTGTGGCCTCTTCCCAGGCCCCCTGACCCAGTCCCTGTCCTGTGGCTTCTCCCCAGACCTCCTGACCCAGCCCCAGTCCCGTGGCCTCTCCCCAGGCCCCCTGATCCAGTCCCTGTCCTGTGGCCTCCACCCAGGCCTCCTGACCCTGTTCCCGTCCTGAGTCCTCCCTCCTGGCCTCCTGACCCAGTCCCTGTCCAGTGGCCTCCTCCCAGGTTCCCCAAACCTGTCCTTGCCCGGTGGCCAGCTCCCAGACCATCAAAACCTGTCCCTGCCCGGTCGATACCTCCCTGGCCCCCTAACCCTCATCTCCACTTGTGCCCCCGTGGACTGTCTCACCTTCATTCGTGCCCTCGTGGACTGTCTCATTTCCCCCCCGGACTTCCTATCTGCCCCTGGCACCTCCCGGACCTGCCTGTCTTGCCCTCTGTGCCACCGGACTTCCTGCCAGCCCAGTGTGCCCCCCTGGTCTGCCTGTCTGCCCATGTGCCCACTTGTACTGTCTGTTTGGCCCTGGTGCCCTCATGTTGTTCTTGTGGATTTTTGTCTTTTGTTGTTTGTTGTCAAGGATCGTCTGGTATCCGATCCTTGAAGGGGGGGGGGCTATGTAACGGTTACCCTGTCTTGTCTCACTGTTGCCCTTTGTTTGTGATTTTGTCACTTTTGGTATTCCTTAGTTTTCACTTTTGTCACGCTTGTACCTCCATAGTCTTGTGTTCACTGTTCATTGTTTGCACCTGCCCTTGTTAATTTGCCTTTGGTTTCTGTTAATCACCTTGTTATCTTGTTTGAGTTCTGTTCTTTCATTGGCCCCTTTTCCCATGTTTGTGTATTTATACTCCGTGTCTTTGTTCAGTCTTCGTCGATCGTCGTTTATGTTAACCTGATGTATCTTTCCTTCCTGAGTTCCCTGTTCGTGTCTACCTTGGTCAGCTTATTCAGTTTATGTTTCATTTCCCCATCGTGGGTTGTTCCTTTGTGTTTTTCCTGTTTTATTCATTTAATAAAGTTCAACTGCGTTTGGATCCGCATCTCCTCGTCTGTCTCGTTACTCAAGCGTAACAAGAATATAACACAGTTGTCTCGAGTCATGTTTTTAACAGATGATGTTCTTTTTTAACTTGACAAAAGAACATAAAACATTTGTGACACTCCTGCAAGAGACGTCAAAAACACAGCAATACGTAATGCAATGGTCAAAGACATCCGTTTAGCATGTTTACATAGAAAAAAGTATGGATGGATGCAACAAAGCATTTGGTGTGAACAACCCCTTATTAACAAGACACCATTTGTTTTCTGTTTTCTAAAATATCCCAATGCTGTTTTAATAAGTGAGAAACTACTGCAAATTATTCAGTTAGATACCAGTCCAAACTAATCTGACTAAATAGCCAATCAATTCAGACCTTTTTGCTAACCTGCTTGACAAATTCACTGAAAAGAACCAACTCAGCAAAATTATGTATGCGGGATTAAATGTGGGACAAATGTGAAGATCTCTGATATTGTCACTCAAAAAGTTTGTCAAATAAGTCAAAGCTTTCATTTATATTGTATTGTATTTATGTATATTTTTAGAAAAGGGACTCGACTGGAATCGGGGTTAAGTCCGAGCGCATACTTGTTGAAGTTCGAGTCAAGACCGAATTGACCACGACCATTAAAATATCTGAGTCTGGTTTCGATTACTACAACACCACAGGCAAAGAGCTGTAGTTTGCGAATGTTCATTGGAACTGTTTCGAGAAACACCATATGATTGATCTATGGTGGTATTGTTGGAACTTGCGACCATAGTTGGCTAACGATGCTTTCGGGAAACACACCCCTAGATGGTTTTTAGCACATTGCCGTGTAGTTGCCAGGGTGTTCTGGGTGATTGCTAGGGTGTTGCTTTGTGGCTGCTATGTGGTTTAAAGGTCATTGTTTACTGTCCAAAGTCAAGAAAGTCCATCCACAAGACTCTTAAGATATTCCAGTCCCCAGAATGGCTGAAGTTCCCACTTTCAATGTAAGTCTATAAGGGATTTATTAATTTTTTCCAGCTTTATTTTCTGCCAGGTAAATTGCAAGTTCAATAAAAAAAACAACATTCCTCAACAAACCACATGATTCGATGTAGCATTCGTGTCCAAAGAACAAACAGCACAGGATGACTTGTTGACCTCAGAGTCAATGTCAGCTTTTGAGGAAAGAAGGCTGCCAAGGTAGGGGAAGTGGTCCACGTTTTCAAGAGTGGTGTTGTCCAATTTTATGGTCTTTTGCCTTGAACCTGTTAAGGTTGAAGGGATTGCTATCAGTTCTTTACAGGATTGGAATCCCCTGTGGAAGTTCTTCACCAATGAGGTGGAGTATAGCAGCAATGAAGATGGCAAACAGGATGGGTGCGATGATGCATCCCTGTTTGATCCCCATTTCCACAGTGAAAGGCTAGGACTCAGACCTGCTGTTGCTGAGCACTGTGACTGACATGCCATCATGTAGAAGCCTCAGTATTCTAATGTACTTGTCATGACAGCTGTACATTGATAGTATTCTCCACAGAACCCGGCGGTCTACCATGTCAAAAGCCTTTGTCATGTCTATGAATGTACAAAGGCTGCCTTTGTTCACAGCATTTTTCCTGTAGTTGGCGGGCTGTGAATATCATGTCTATTGTACCTCTGTGATTCTGGTAGTACTTCCTCAGAGCAGTCAGTTTGCGAGGAAATGAGCAAGGTCTTTGCCCTTTGTTGACAGGAGAAAGATGCTCCTGTAATTTCCACATTAAGCCTTGTCCCCTTCTTGAATATGGTCACTATTAGAACGTCTTTGAGCTCTGAGGGAAATTCTTATTTTTCCTAGACATTGATGAGTAGGGAATGGATGTGGTACAGGAGCTCTGATCCACCTTCCTTTAAGATCTCAACTGGGATCCCATCTGAACTTAGACTGGTGGCCTTGTTGTTCTTAAGGCTCCTGATGGCATCTTGAACCTCTGTTATAGTTGGAGGTTCCCCCATGTCACCACCCTTTTGGCCTTGCAGGTTACATCATTTTGCCAGGCACGAAAGGCTTTCCTTTTCTTGGAGATGAGTTGTTCTATCTCTGTGTCATTCTCATCAAACCAGTCCAGTTTTCTGGACTTGTACCCAAGAATGGTTTTGCAGGTTGTGATGTGATTTGAGCAGGCTCCAGTGCTCTTCAATGTCATCAGGGTATTCCTTTTGGAGGCTTTCCCCAAGAGAGGCCTGAATTCACTGCTGTATGGCAGTTTCATCCAGGCTTTCAAGGTTCAGTATTGGTCAGATCTGCTTCTTTTGAACTCTCCTCTTCCTTTAATGATATGTCCAGCAGACATCTGCATCGATCATGGCCCTTGTGATGTTCACGTCACGGTGGTCACTGGCTTGTACAATGACATAGTCAATGAGATGCCACTGTTTGGAGCGGGGGTGTCTCCAAGATGCCTTAAGTTTGTTAGTGATGATGAGGTCATACTGAGCACACTTGCTGAGAAGCTTAACTCCATTTGATGTTGCCGATGCCTTCCTTTCCTATAGTGCCCTTCCAGAGGTGTTAGTCCTGGCCAACCCTGGCATTATAATAACCCAAGAATAATCTTATCCTCCCTGGGGATTCTTGACAGTGTCTCATATAAGCAGGTGTAGAAGGTCTCTTTTACTTCCTCTTCAGGGTCTAAAGTAGGGGCATAGGCACACACAACTGTTGCTATCTGGTTGTTGGCAAGCACCAAATGGATGGTCATGAGATGCTCACTGATCCCCACAGGAAGTTCAAAGAGGTGGCTCATGAGCTGGTTTCTAATGGCAAATCCAACACCATGGATACTGGGCTCATCAGCAGCTTTTCCTTTTGAGAAGAAAGTGTATAGGCACAGATGTATAGGCTGCATAGTTGTGGTCACAATGAACTACTCTGTGGAAACAAAATTAACTGAACTCAAAGCACCTCTTGAGCTGAGATGTTTGAGGTAATTTGCAAAAAAAAAAAAAGAAAAAAGACAGAAAACAGAAACAAAGAAAGAGTGAGAACCTTTTAGTTGGCCAACAACTAAACATTTTAAGCATGCTAGGTGCCTCCAAATCCAAAAAGGAATAATACAATTTTATGCATTGCCATGTCAATGTCATGCCAATATTTAAGAGAGCAAATATCCCTTGATAATTTTACACCAGCAGTGTCTTGACATTAAGCAGTTCATGTAAACATAAAATGGCTATTTCAAAGTCTGTGAAAAGTTCCATACTTCCTGCTGCCAGTTGGTGGTACTATGACTGTGACCCATAATAGCCACATCAATGTGACCAGCCTCAATTACCAAACATACAGGCAGAATTTTCATAAAAATCACAATGCACACAGAAGATAGAATGCACTTCCTGTTTCCCATTTATCATCATAAATGAATTGCTTCACCATGATGACACCGTTCAAAATATAAAAAATCTGTTCACCATTTAGTATCTACAAAATGTTGGCATGATGTTGCACAAATTTAAATCCCCTAGGAGGAGCATTTAAAATATTGTATTTTCTGAAAATCCAAAATGACCGACTTCCTGTTGGGCGAGCTAATGACTGTAAGATGATAGTTGTTCAGCTTGATGAGAACAATATATGTAGCAAGATTGGTGACTGTAGTTTAAAAATGGGGGTGCTACAGAGGAAGTCTTGCTGCCTAGCCCTAATGCCCAACAACTCTAATGTGTGTGCAGAATTTCATGAAATTGTAAGCATGCCAAGTGCCTCAAAAACACCCAAATATGGGAAGAAAGGAATAATAAGAATGATTGTGTTGTCATGGCAACAGTATTTAAGATATTTTATTAGAAGAACAATAGGGTCTCCACACGATCAGTGCTTGAGCCCTAATAATCCTTTGAAGAACAATAGGGTCTCCGCATTTTCAGTGCTTGGGCCATAATAATAATACAAGTATGACATATCACCAGCACAAATTTCAAGATACAACATTTTAGAAAAATTCAAAATTGGTGATAGGTAATTTATTTGAAAATAAATAATAAAGTCACAATTTAAAAAAGTACAATTGAAGAAAAGGAGATAATATGTCTGTTATGCATTATTAAAATAACTGGAAAAAAATGAAAAAATTAAGTTTCAAACAGTTTTTCCCATTTTTCCATTTGTATTGTATGGTCTGAAACTGAACTGTAAAGCGGACGTCCGTGCTTAAAAAAAGGCCATATTGCTTTTTTATTATGACTTTGCCCAAGTCCACTAATAATGTTAGTAAAAGTTTTTTGCACCAAAAAATGTATTTCTTCATGATAATTTTCCACCCCCTCTCTGCATTAAAATGTAGCCAGGATGTTTTGGCTGTACCTTTATGACTTGTATATGTAAATGATCACTGTTATGAATGGCCAGCCTCAGTATACCAGCCTAGTCATTTATCAGGACGAATCATATATTAATGCGCTCATGGTTTTGACATTATAACCATTATAGTCACAATGTGACAACGCTAGATTGCTCACATTAATCAACAAACCTTTAGTATAGTTTTGGTGAACTATGACAGTTATAATGTCATAACCATGAGAACATTAACATATGTCTGCACAAATTTACATATCGATGCATATTTAGCAACTTAGCGCACTTCCAGTGTAGAATGTGTTACCCCCCTCCATGTTTTAAATAGATACACATTGTTCATTTCACTGCATAAATGTTAATAAACTTTATTTTGTGAAATAAGAGTTGATTATAAAATAGCAATAAAAGTGACTTGTGGGCCACCAATTTATTCCCAGATATCTTGAGGGAGCCGTATGGATTCATACATTTTGAAGCATTTTCTCTGTGCCTTCAGCAACACAAACCTTAAGCTTAAATCTTTTTAAAGTGCTAGTTGTCTTATGGTTGGCAGTTTTCTATCTATTTCTCCATCTCTATCTGTATCTCTATCTCACGCTCACGCACAGATGTATGATTGAGGCTTTGAGGTTTTTTGAGGCCTATAAGACGCTGAATGATAGAAGCTGATTTGGTTTCCTTACTGGGAAGAGAGAAAGATTAGCCGGGATTTAGGCCTCAAAGGGACAACTATAGCATGTCAGGAGATATTAAGTGGAAAGAGAGGGATTGGGTAAGGGAGGGAGAGTGCAGTGTTTTTGAAGATTATCCCCCCAATGCACCTAGTATAAGATGCAGGACAGACTCACACACAGAGACTTTATGAGTGATATCCCATGATTCCTTGCTGCAAAGTCACAGGAGAAAAGTTCTTAATGTCTGTCAGTTCTCCTCCAGTGGCTTAAGGTTGGAACGAGACATTTCAAACCTGTGTGGCTCACTCTTCAAACCTTTGAAGATCACACATGCCGAGATATTTTCTGTAGTTAGTTTGAGACGATAATGATCAGACAGTTGGTTAGTAATTGTGTGATGTTGTTGGTGTTTTATTAATCTGGCATCCAAAAGATCTGTGTGTTTGTGCTCATAGAGAGGAAGAAATTCAAATAATTTACTTCTTTTGGTCCAATATAAGTTGAAACTCCATTTTAAACCTTCAAAGAACCTCACAAATGTCTGATTTGGAACATTCAACATAGGAAGAAACTCTCTTAATGATCACTCGTGCACCCAAATAATGCTCCTTGTATGAAGCACACAGCAAACTTAGCATGTTGCTAAGCTAATGACACAATCCTCTAATAAGTAGCTACAAAAATACGTAGCACACATAAATATCGTGTAGAATACTCAAAATATGGGTAATTTTATATTAGATTGAGCTATATTTTAGCCATCTTTTTGGCTAAAGTATCACTATGAATGTTCAGACACATGCAATGCTGCATTAGATTTGGGTTCTGCATTTATAGGAGCATTCAAATACGAGACGCACACTGTCATGTCAACAGACTACATGACAAACATTGACGAATGTGAAATCCACATGAGATCAGTAAAAGGATGATGATTTACAATAAATACTGTACATGCAGAAAATAATGTGTAATTTGTCATGTTTTCTGTCTGGATTTATGGTGCTAATGCTACTGCTCACATGCTTAAAGTGGCCATATGCACCAGTTATATTGAATTTTATGAATGGAATCAACATAAGATCATGAAAAAGAGCTTTTATACTTATACAATTAAACTTATTTTTTAAAGAAGTGCATTGATATCTGCCAAGTTAATAAATGTAAATGTATTACTGCAAAAATATGTGTATAAAAGGGTGGAAACTGTTCTGATCTCAACTGAGAAAAGAAAAATATGTTGGTGGACTAATGTCGTTAAGGAGGTTTTTAACAGCCGGTACAAACTTTTCCTGATGGTTTGTGCTGACAAGCTGTTTTGAACCACCGCAACACCATTAAATGCACTTTCATTTTGTTTAGATTTTTTCTAAACGTTGTCAACCCCATTTTTTCTTCGATTTAGCTAGAATTCACTTAGCTTGTTGCAATGCATTCAGAAATTGCCTTATGCATGAAGTATACATTTGAAGCATACTTAGATTTAGCCAAAACAAAGTATGATTTTTTGTCTGTGATGCCTTAAATGACTGACTCAGTGATCAGAGCAACACTAGATGGGACAGACATCCAACAGAAGCCCTACACACAGAATTCTGTAAATTAATGTTGAAATTACAAAGGAAAACACCCAATAATGCATGCAGGGCAGAATTAGGACGATTCCCATTGATCATTAACATACAAAAAAGATCTCTAAATTTTTGGATGCATTTAAAATCAAGTCCCACAGAGTCGCTTCATTATAAAGCGCTACAAACCCAAGAACTGAACCCTGAAAACAGTCCCCTCAGTCAGCTGGTTCTGAGACTCACTAACCCGGTTAACAGTACTAACAGTAACCAGCCTCAGACCAGCACTGCTTTACAACCAAACATCAGAATAAATCAGATCATCAAACAATCTCAAATCACCTATCTGGAACATTGGGTTCAAGAAACTAAAACACAAAGCAAATTACAATTCTATCGGACTCTAAAATCTAAGTATGAATTGGAAGAGTATCTCCTGACTGTCAGAGATACAAAGCAGAGACAGATCCTGAGCAAGTACAGGCTGAGTGAGCACAGTCTCGCCATCGAGAGAGGCAGACACAGAAAAACATGGTTACCCAGAGAAGAAAGGGTGTGTGCTCACTGTACGACAGGTGAGGTTGAGACAGAGGTGCACTTTCTCCTTCACTGCCCAAAATTTTAAATACAAGGGACATTTATATGGATAAATTAACACACAGCATAGACAAATTTATAACAATGACAGAACAAGAACAAATGAACATAATACTTGGAGAGGGACACACAGCAGCACTGGCTGCAAGATACGTTTTAACGTGTCACAGCCTGAGAGACAGTGTGTGAATCTGTGTTGTGTTTTACCCCCGTGTGTCACCCCAATGTTCACCACAGTGACCCTCAGTTTATGTGTGTATATTCATTTATGTGTAAGTATATGTCAGTTCTCTTCAGTTATTTAAACACTGTGGTCTTCAGCAGTTCTGAACCTGTTTTATATTTATTTTTATTATTTATTTTTATATGTGTTAAATTTGTTAAACTAAATGTATAGATTAAGATGTAGTTCTGCTTTGGCAATATTGTATTGTTTACATTCATGCCAATAAAGCCCCTTTGAATTGAATTGAATTGAATTGAATTGAATTGAATTGACTGCCTAGTTAGGCATACTAGGCAACTTAAAAGGGTTTGGAATATAGATTAAGTCTGAAAGGAAGATTAAAGGAAAGGACTTTAGTGCATCGTCATTGAGGGTCATTTGCAGTTTCAGTTTTGATCTGGGAAGTCTTAAGTGTGAGTGGAGTTTTCTAGTCAGAAACTAGAAATGTATAACTGTCCGTAAAAATACGGTGTGTGGATGTACAGACGTGCTTTGAAGTGATTGTGCTTTATTCAGAGATACCTTGTCCCTGATTATATTCACAGTTACAAAGTCCTTCATTTAAAAAGGCTATGCCATTTTACTTCTGCTTCCTCTCCACAAAGATTACACAAAGATACAGTGGAGCCCTGGTCTTATCCACCTGTGCTTCATTGCACTAATGGAACATAAGCATGACAAAGCTGCAGATGAATATGTTAAATGTCCCTCTAAGTAAGTAGTCATGTAGTAGACATTTTAATTTTAAATGGCTTACAGTATTGCCAGAAAAACTCCCCTGGAGCTATGGGATGAATGTAGTATCAAAATGATTCACAAATGCGTAAACACTTATCCATCAATTCGATAAATTTCATGCATGTTACTATCCACACGCAAATGCCTTTCAACCTGTCTCTGTGAAATTCCAAATTAAATAAAAGTGCAGTGATTTGTACAAATAGAGACATATTTGTGAATACAACTGTTCCCTTTTCTATAAATGTAACACAATTTGTGTGTTTACCCAAAGGAATACGTTCCAAATTAAACACAAAATGGCCTTGTGAAGCACTGAACGTGCATTTGTAGATCAAGAACGTTTTTGCGTCTATTCTGTTTTATTTATTTCAATTTTGAAACTTTTGTTTAGCTGTTTGTATCATGGCCGACCCACACACAAACAACTAACAATGAACAAGTCCATAAGTGTGGGCACATCTACCCACCAATTTGGGAAAAATTTACAAATACGTTTTATTAGTCTTATACAAATGTCTTTTTACTTGTGTCTGTGTAATTTATTATTTAATGAATGTGCACCTATTTGTACAAATACAAACATATTTGTGAATATAAATGTTCTCTTTTGTACAAATAAATCACAGTTTGTGGATGCAACCAAATGGTGATTTTCCAAATGAAACACAAAATGGTCTTGTGAAGTATGGAATGTGGATTTTGGATGAAGTGACACGTGGATACATTGACGTCTTTTTGTGTGTTTTCTGTTTCATTCATTAGCATTTTGAGACTTCCTTTCTGCTGATTTTGCATTGCATTATCCATATGTAATTTTTTGTAATATTAGCTGCTACTACTAGATTGTGGTCTCATTTTACAGATGTGCCATCAGGCAGGGCATGGTTTATCCACAAGGTCACTCAGCATGCGCAGTTTACAAGCGCCATTTCAAACAAACAGCGTCTGAGATCAGCAGAATGAATCAAAGGTTTTTCTAAATTTTTCTCATATAAAACCAAGGATAATGTCCTGTCACACTGTAAAAGGCGAAGAAAGCAGTGTAAGTCCTGGTGACAATATGTTTGTGTTACATGTCAGAAGCTTTCTAGTTTCTATATTTCTAAGAGGATTCCAACACCTGGCTCACCGGGTCTTCATTCCGGGTCAGCTTTAAAGTCTGCTACTTCAAACTTAACCAAGTTTCTAAACTGAAATTCCTGTCTACACAATGGTAAATATCTGTTTGTGTAGTCAAAGCATGAGTACAATTCTTATTGTTGTAGTATCCAATAGGGCTGGGTGGAATGGCCACATATACTGTGGTGATGGAATAAAGTGTCAGTCGGTAGAAATGTTTCTATATTGTGGCATGCAATGCTATGCTTGGCTGAAGGTGAGGCTGATAGTTAGAGAGACAAACAAACAAACATGGAGATAGATGAACAAACTGAATGCAGGACAACTCTGAAACAAGTCAAATGCTTATTTTTGCATTAAATGGTGCAGTCTCACGTTATTGGACGAGAGCCTTGTTTATGACACGCATGTAAACAGCGCGCCTCAGCTGCTTTTAATTACCACTGACACCTTCAAGCTTTCCTATTGACTGTTCTCCTGCAAGCACAGAGAGAGAAGCGATCCCAATTACATCACAAGTTAATAAATAACACATTTGTCAACAGTGCATTTATATCAAGTACACTATATAGTTACCAAAACGGTTTCCAGTATCTAATGGAAGACAAAATCCAAAACAAAACAGTGATTGAGGGCTTTGCTTCAGAATCAAAGCAAATGCTTATATTCAAATTGAAAAGCCTATTTGTGCTTGTATTGAAAATTGATGCAGAGTAGATAAAACAGATCAAATATTATTTTAAATATTTATTTATTGTTTTTCATTGTAATGGACATGACAAGTCTTCCAATAGGCTACATTGGGCACAATTTTAAATAAAAAAAGGAAATTATAATTTTTTCATAAGTTTTTGAATCAACTACACATCAAAATGTGTAGTCTATATTCCATATCATACATATCATTATTGACCAAAAATTTTAATACTATTGCCATATACTATATTTCCCACTCCTATCACGTTGTTATATAACCTTTTTTTCCCTGGAAAACATATTATATTGTGATATACAGCTCTGGATAAAATTAAGAGACCACTGCAAAATTATCAGTTTCTCAGCATTTACTATTTACAGGTATGTGTTTGAGTAAACTGAACATTTTTGTTTTATTCTATGAATTACTGACCACATTTCTCCCAAATTCCAAATAAAAATATTGTCATTTAGATTATTTAATTGCAGAAAATGACAACTGGTCAAAATACCAAAAAAGATGTAGTGTTTTCAGCCCTCGAATAATGCAATCAAAACAAGTTCATATTAATTTTTAAACAATAAAATACTAATGTTTTAACATAAGAAGAGTTCAGAAATCAATATTTGGTGGAATAACCAAATTCCACTCATTGCTCTCATCCAATAACATGAGACCGCACCTTTTAGTGCAAAAATATATTCCTCCTGCATTTGACTTGTTTCTGAGTCATCCTGAATTCAGTTTGTTCGTCTCTTTCACTATCAGTCTGTGGAGGTGAGTGTGTGGTCGAGCGCCCGTATGGGGAGGGAGGTGGGTAGACTGCATGTCTGTTTCATAGAGTGTTTACGGTGAAAGCAAGATCCTGTGTGTTTATGCTAAAAAGCAGTATTTTGGTTCCGTTTAATTTGAAAAGCGAGTTCTGTTTTGTTTGTAATAAATGTGACTCACGTTGCCCGTGGAAACTGGCTCCCGCATCCTTCTTTATCTGCTCCAAACACGAACTTTGCCACACAGTCTCACCTTCAGCCAATGGAGTGTTGCATGCACAGATATTTGCAAACCACGATATTGAAACATTTCTACTGATTGACACATTATTCCATCACCATGATATACAGGATACCACCATTCTGCCCAGCCCTATGGGATACTACAACATTAAGGATTGTAATCATGCTATGACTACACAAATAGATATTTCCCATTGTATATTCACAAATATGTCTCTATTTGTACAAATAGGTGCACATTCATTTAATAAAAAATTACAGAGACACAAGTAAAAAGACATTTGTGTAAGGCTAATAACATGCATTTGTGAATTGTTCCCAAATTGGTGGGTAGATGTGCTCACACCTATGGATGATTTTAGGACTTATTCATTGTTAGTTGTTTGTTTGTGGGTCGGCCATGGTAAAAACAACTAAACCAAAGTCTCAATATTCTAATAAATAGAACAGAATAGAAAATTCTAGTAAAATTCTAGTAATAATAGTGCGCTTGTCTTTCAAGAGTTTAACGTAAAAAGCAGAGCAGTCCAGTCCAAAATTAAGACATATGAAAAGTATTGCCTTCATGACTGTTACACTGAGCCGAGATTTATCAGGTGTCCATGCTGCGTTCATTAATGAGAGCAAACGCTCCACAGATGCAGATGTCCCAGGCAGGCATAAAACAAATTCTACGACCTTGGCTATTACTCTGAAGTTGATGGTCGTGCTCTCCAGCTCACGAAAAACATCTGTCCATATCTCAGATATGGCCATCTTGTTCATGTTCCACTCAGTCATGTGACGAGTGACAATATTTTTCATGCAAGACCACTCAAGAGCGTGGTTTCGTCAATCAAACTGAGAGCAGATATTTTGGAGTAGAAGTGTTCGATGCTGCTCTGGATGCTTTTCCACTCTGGGATGTCTTTCAGTAAGGCCCTCTCAAGTTTTTCTGTGTTCTCCAATGAGCGGCTCCAATTTTGGAGGTAATCCACCGATGCTAAATAAAAGTTTCTGACAGCACAAAAGAAATCATCCAGCATGTCACCTGCTTCAACCAGGGCATCCAACTGCTTTTTAATGAGAGAGGGTGTGAATGATTCCTACAGCCTGTCCTGCAAGACTTATCTCAGGTCATGAATGTGCAAAGCTATGACCGTGCACAACAGAATGATAAACACTTAGTGTGGCACAATTACTTTTAGCAGCATCCACATGCTTTTTTGTATGAACATGCTGCACGATGAGCCTCCATGAGGAATGGAAAAGCAAGCTACACAAATCTCACACCTCACTTTACTAGGCTCTGTCTGTTTTTCCTTTTTTAGAAATGTAAACTCTTTTTGAAGATCCTCATTAAATGTACATGCACACTTTACATTTTTCCAGCAGCAATTTCATCTGTGTGCTCTTTTAAACTGACTCTTCAATTAGTTCACTAACTGGATGTCTATTGATAGGGGATTGTGATTGGATAGATTAATCCAGTCATGTACTTCAAATAACATGGTGTGATGTTATTGGTGTTACAAGACGTATCCTTGGCTACCTTTGATTAGAATACTCACGTGACTGAGAAAGCCTCATAGGTGAGAGAGACATTTTAGGAGAGAGGAAATGCGGGACAAAACACGATTTTTCCATATTAAGTCGGGACACTAGAAAAGGTGCTTGCATGCAGGACTGTCCTAGGAAAAATGGGACGTCTGGCCACCCTACAGATAAGTGGAATCGGCCTCATAGCTGCACAATGTTTTCTGTTGAAGTCTTGTGGAAATCAACACACTTGTCTTTTAAAAACATAATTTTATTATCTTGATAGTCCCTGTAATAAGTGCACTGTAAGTCGCTTTGGATAAAAGCGTCTGCCAAATGCATAAATATAAATATAAATATGTTTTACTTTCTGTTAAGAGATTTTCAAACATGTAGTTAACCATAAGCACCAGCCATTAAAAACATTATCCTACTAAAGGTTTGCGAAAAGACATTGTGTTTAGGTAAGTATGCAATTATGTTCAAATATTTAAATTATTCATAATTAAATCCAGATTTGTTTTTTTTAATGTCTGATGATTAAATGGAAAAAATGTAGGAACAAACACTTGAGTATTCATTACTAAGTGACAAGTAATGCCTCTGTGTTTTTATGTATATAATGTGTTTTCACTTTATAATAATGGTCCAGATACCCTTTAACTCCCAAGGAAGGAAACAGTAAGATCTCATTAATAAATAATGTGTTACCATGACCTTCACTTTAAAATAATTGTCCAGATCATTAGTAATTCCTTTATATTTATGTGATAACACTTGACTTATTACTTATTACTTATTATTATGGGTCACCAAAATTATTAAAAAAGACCTCCAGCAATATCTAACATGCCAAAGTTAATAATTTGTAATGAACAGAAGAGATATCCCAAGGAATACACAGGTTGGGCACATACATCCCTATATTTATGTAGAGTAAGCTGACTATGATACTGTATCAGACACCATTGCATTGATTTAGAGAGCTATACGTTCATAAATTCCATACGTGAGGCATATGTTTCTTTGAAGGTGCATTGATCTTAAAACATAATCATTCACATTTTAGACACGTTAATCTTTTTATTAGTAATTCATTAGTAGTTATTTTAAATTAGCCATTGTTAGGTAATAATTCTCAATGAGGCAAATCAAATTCAGTAATTATTGATTACCTAACAGTGACCTCAGTCATCTGTTCACTATTACTTACTGATTAGTTAATCGTGTTTCCATATTAGTTCATTGCAGTAACTAGTGGTAATGTAGTACTACTCATTTGTCATTTCCTGCATAATTACCTGTTAATGACAGACTATTTTTATAAATAGCTTCCAATATATTATATCCAAAAAAAATGCTTCATTAATTAGATGTTGTGTAGAGGCATGTAAGCTATTATAAGGTGTCTATTGTGTCCTCTTATACATTTATGAAACATTCATATAGGTTGATGAGTGGAATTTGCAGATTAGAGGGAGTATGGACTGTTAATTCACCCCGATCAATAATGGAGTGCACTAAAAGGAGCTCACTGGTTTAATGTGTAAAGCCCGACAGCAGATGAAATGAGTGTGTAGGCTATAAAGGCTACTGGGGGCTCAGTGTTATGTGTAGTATTTCACTCCCCCATCCACCCAACCTCCGTATTTCTGTTTTACTAGTGCACCTGTCCCTGTAGAACAGGACAGTGAGGTCTCGCTGCTTGTTTGACTAAAACTTATGAAAGTTGCCCAGCTAGACTGCCTTGACCCTGCCGTCTCCTTCTTTCTCACTTGCTTTGTTTGCTATTTTACTTCACTCTCTTTTAATGGATGCTTTGGGTGGAGACCTATCACCCCTTAAAAGCCCTGCATCATAAAATCCCTCCACAAAGTGACCTAATAAAAGGCACCTTAAACAGAAGCTACAAACTGCATGCATTTCCTGTTTGGAAAGATTAACCGGGCAAATACAGTGGTATTTCAATGTTTAAAGTGTCATCATTTACATTTATTTTAGGGTTACTATCCCTTTAAAGACCTCAAGAGAATTTGAGAATACTTTTCTTCCCTGTGTCATCTTTAAGGTCATCTAAATGCTTTTAGCAGAAATTTGCACTCATCAGGCAAATTCACAGGGTTTTTAGGATGAGATATTTAACCATTTCAATCTGCCAGAGAGCAAGAAAAGGCAGATTTTGTAATATAAGACACAAAAGTGAGAGCAAAAGCCCAGTGTGACCTCATCTCAGGAGCATTTCAGCTGCTTTACTCCCACACACAGTACACTGTAAAAAAAACATGCAGCTGTGGTTGCCAGAATAATTATGTAAAAATACAGTAAAATGTTACTGAAAAAAACGTTACTGAACAACCTGCAAATTTTACAGTTTAAAAAGTTTGTAACTGTATATTTTATGGTTCAATTGTTTATATTATTAAGTGATAAAATTAATAAATAAACCTTCTGAAACTTTATAATGTACAGAAGGGCACATGATGACATAAAGTTAATCAATAGTGGCCATTCAGGGAGTACTAACCAATAAACATGTAGAGACAGTGCTCAGTGTCAGTCACACAAACACTAAACACCATCAGGGTAACACATGTGAGATTAAAATAATGTAAAAGTACATTGCATCTAAAACAGAACATCACAATGTACGTAACTGATATTAAAAATAAGAAGAAACATAACTATTCCCATAAAATGTTATGAAATATGTTGGATCATGCAGGGAATTGTGGGAACATCCGATAATTTTATTTACTGTAATTTTAACAATAATTTACTGTAAAAAGTACATGTACTCTCTTGTTAAACATAACATACATTTTAACCATTAATTATATGGGAAAATCATACTTTTTACATCTAAATGTTTTTTTTTTTTTTTGTACAACATTATGTATTGTCTTTTTAATATAAAAAACAATTTTTACTTATATTTTACGGTAACTAATTAACAAATTTACGTTTTTACTGTAGCATTTTTACAGTCTTTTACCTTTACAACTATGGGCATTTTTTACAGTGAAGAGACAAACCCTGAGGTGTTGTCTCATGTGTGGTTTCTCTCCCTGCTCGCTCTGTTCAGAGAATATTAATAAGCAGCAGATGAGAGATACGAGGCAGATAGATTTATGTGCTGATGATTAGACCGCCAGCCATGGAAAAGGCAGGTGTCAGCTTACCTCTGCCAGAACAAACTGAGAGGAGATGTTTTTTTCTGCTGGGACTTAAACTAGATCAAACTAGATGCGATCTGTTAAATGCTGGTAAACAATTTAAGAAGAAACAAGTCAAGAATATTTGCTGCCAAAAATAAAGCAAGGTAGTTATAAATAAATAAAGGCTTCTTAATGTTTTAGATCAAGATAAGAAAACCTAAAAATGTAAGAGTTTTCTGAATCTGAGTTTTATTGGTAAGCGTATGATTTCTGTACCACTAGTGTCAGCAAACGGAATTGCAGAAATAATGACTTAAGGCTTGATTACACTACAGGACTTTTAAAATCTGAACAATGACTTGGCGTTGTACTCTTACCAACTTGAAAAATGCTACAGACAAAAACTGGGCCTAACACACCAAACAACTGGTGGTCACTTACAACTTGACTGTCTAGTCAATCCGATCCTATCATAAACTCATGCAGAAACTCACACCCTAGAGGGTGGGGTTACTCCAAAATGGGGCAGGGTTACTCCAACAGGGGGGTTGCGGCAACTCCAAAAGAGGACGTCACTTCTACACATTTAAGGTTAGGGAAAGGGTTAGGTTAGGGGCTCCATATATCTTTAATGACTCCCACTCCTTTTTGGACCTCTATGCCTGCAGCTATATTCTTCTCTGCAATTTTTTTGAAAATTGGGGCTAAAACTGTTGTTAAAGTTGTGCAGTTTAATCGAGCTTTACATTAAATTCAGTTTACCGCCTGCTTTCCTTGGGCGGTTATAGCACAGTTATTGCTCAAGCTTTTCAAATAGCACAGTCAATAAAGTTCAATCTATAATGAGCCTAATTTACATAGGAAGGAAATCTGTTTGCACAGAAAAGAATGACATTTACTACTGGATTACAGTGAGTTAGGTTTATTTATTTTTTGACATTTGGAGTTTGAATAGTCTTGACCCGTTTGAACATTCGCCAATGTAAGTATGTGTTTTTTTTCTTTCTAATTTTTTATTGTCTGCTGTGCTAAAAACCACTAAGTCCACTCAGTCTGAAAGTCTGTACCAGATATGTTGGATGTAGTTTGAAAGCTCTAGGATGAGTTAGTGTTTGAAAGTTTGGTCTTGATTTAGGGATTTTTAAAGAACCCTAAATTAAGCTTGTAGAATAACATAAAACAGATAAAATCCCAATAGGGACACTTACAATAAATGATATAATAAAAAGCCAAGATTAACCAAAAAATGTATGTTTCATCTAAAATGCTTTTTAATAATTTGTAAAAGCCCATATAGAAATATCAGTTTTGAATTATGCAGACATTCCAGTCATATTATATCAGCTTACCTAACGTCACACGATTACCACTGATTCCAATTCAGAACCAAAGGGGTCTAATGAGGGTGTGAGGGGTAATTAGCTGAAGGGGAGCTCTAAGGAAGCAGCTTGTTGGCAGCAGTTAAAAGACATGCTCTGACTGCGAGGGGGAACGTAGTGGGAACCCGACCATTTGGAATTGTGACCAACTGACCTTTAATGCTGGACAACCACCACCAGTGGGCCTGTGAAGTCTGAGAGCCCAGGAGAGGAGGGGAGAGGGAACGAGGTGAGTGTAAGATTGAAATGTAATTAGGTGTGTGGTCAGGGAGATCTGTCCAATCACATTTTCATGCAGATGAAGCAGAAAATTGCAGAAAATCACCCTGATTTTGTGTCAGAGTAAAACTGCTGTGTGTGCCTGAAATAATCCATTTTAACCATTTTTTGTCAGGGTATTGCGGCACTATAATCACTTTCTCCATGTCCAGTGCTCCTGTGTGCATAGGGGTCAATCACAAATAAGGATTTTCAATGCAATGAAAAGAACATTTATTGGAAAATCTAGTTCATAAAACGATTAGTTCAGACACTAAATGCTCTGCATGAGCCACGTTCAAAGCCATGGAAAAATGTCTGTAAGCGCATACCTGTGACCACCACACATTCTATATGTGACAAGTTGCTATGTTGCTTGACAGCAGTAAACAGCCTACAGTTAAGCTAGTGACCTATGTTACTTGACAGAAAAATATATTTGGTTACAGTTTGCAAAAAGGTTCCATTCGTTTATCATAAATCTATTATTATAAATGTATGGATGTTGAGTGGTGCGGCAACAATTCCACCTCTGCATTAAGGTCTGTTAACAGGTGTTTTGCCCATGATAGAGCATTAGTGGAGCGCACTTGGAGTGAGAGAAAACAATGACGCTTCCATTTTTGAAAAATCCGCTGCTCGCTCCAGGCAAAATCATGCTGCTTCACTCCTTGCTCTGCTACACTCTCATACTCTGCTGAACACAGTGAATGGTTTAACATTACAGGGGTCCTCCACTTTGACATTTTTGACCTTGCCCCACAAATAGGCTATATACAATATGCATATAGCCTGGCCCAAAATTTTTAAGTTGCATACTCAATTTCGTTGGACTGCTTTTACCTTTGATTTCGGCAGGCATTCATCGTGGCATTGTTTTGAAAACCATATGCAACATCACAACATTTATTTCCTTCCAGAGTTGCATATATTTTTCTCCAAGATATAGTATTGATGACAGGAGTCTTCTCCAGCACATCCCAAAGACTTTCAATGGGGTTAAGGTCAGGAATCTGTGGTGGCCAATTCATATTCTCATGCTTAATGAACCACTATTTTACAATTTGAGCCCGATGAATCTTGGCATTTTCATCCTGGAATATGCCCGTGCCGTCAGGGAAGAAAAAACCATTGATGGGATTGCACGGTCATTCAGTACATTCAGGTAGTCAGCTGACTTCATTTTGTTGCCACATAATGTTGCTGAGTCTGGACCTGACCAACTGAAGCAACCTCAGATCATAAAACTGTCTCCAGAGGCTTGTACAGTGGGCACTATGCATGGTGGGCACATCGCTTCATGAGCTTCCCTTCTTTCCCTGATGCGCCCATCGCTTTGGAATAGGATACAACTGGATTCATCAGACCACATGACCTTTTTCCATTGCTCCACTGTCCAATCTTTATGTTCACTATAAAATTGAAGTCATTTTTTTGTGATTAGCTTCACCAACAAGTGGCTTTCTTGTGACCAGCTGTTTAGCCCCAATCCTGTTCTCGTCACATTGTGTGGAAATGCGCTTACTTTCACTTTTAAACATAGCCGTGAGTTCTACTGTCAATTTTTATGATGTGACTCATCAAGCATTTTAGTAATCTCCGATCACGATCATTCAATAATTTTTTCTGACCACATTTCTTTTTCACCACTATACTTCCAGGTTTTAATAATGTGTTGGACAGTTCTTAACCCAATTCCAGTGATATCAGCAATCTCCTATGTTGTTTTCTTTGCTTGATGCAGGCAACAATTTGCCCCTTCTGAAACACACAGTCACAGGATACAACTTCCGACATGGTCGTTTAAGAAATGAGAAGATACACACTGCATCAGTTAGGGTTAAAATAATTGCTGCCAGCTGAAACACATTAATCACCGCAAAACAAAAAACTATGACTAATTTGAATATACCTATTCTATGATATACAGTTTCAATGTAAATACTTTCTTGACCTAGTAATATATATACAGTATACACTGGCAGACAAATGTTTGGAAAGATGTGCAGATTTTGCTGTTTCGGAAGGAAATTGGTACTTTAATTCACCAAAGTGACATTCAGCTGATCACAAAGTATAGTCAGGACAAGGCTATACAATGCTTGAAATTGCCAAAAGAATTCATACAAAGGTGTACACTACAGTCTTCAAAGACAAAGGACAACGGGCTCTAACAACGACAGAAAGAGATGTGGGCCAGACGTACAACTAAACAAGAGGATAGGTACATCAGAGTCTCTAGTTTGATAAATAGATGTCTTACATGTCCTCAGCTGACAGTTTCATTGGATTCTACCCGCTCACCACCAGTTTCATGTACAAGAGTAAAGAGAAGACTCAGGGGTGAAGGCCTTATGGGAAGAACTTTAGAACAACAGATAATTGGAAAAGAGTGTTATGGATCTTAACCCCATTGAGCTTTTGTGGGATCAGCTAGACTGTAAAGTGTGTGAGTAGTGTCCTACAAGACATCCACATCACAAGTGCTACAGCAAGTGTGGAGGTGAAATGTCACCTGATTATCTGGGCAGTCTGAGAGCTAGAATGCCAAGGATCTGCAAAGCTGTCATTTAAAGTACATTTGGAGGATTTTTTTTGATGAGAACACTTTGAATTAGTTTAAGAATATACATATATTTTTTTAAATTGTAATAGCAATTTTTCACATTATTAATGTCCTGACTATACATTGTGATCAGCTGAATGCCACTTTGGTGAATAAACATACCAGTTTCTTTCTATAAGAGCAACATTTTTACATTATTCCAAACTTTTGGCCACCAGTGTGTGTGTGTGTGTGTGTGTGTGTGTGTGTTTGTGTGTATATGTAACAGGCCTTGGTTGCCCCACTCTGAACAGGACTCGAACCGGTGTAGGAGGCGTTGGAGGCGGGTGCGCTAACAATGAGGCTAAAGGCTACAGCCTCTAGCATCAGCTGCTAGTGTACCTGTTGAGGTCAGGATAATGAGGTTTACACACAGCACAGCTATCTACCAGCTGGCGCCCGCTTTATATATATATATATATATATATATATATATAGGGCAAGAAAGTATATACATTGAAACTATAGAAGAGGTATATTCAAGTTATAGTTGTGTATGAATTGCATTTTTATTGTTTGTTTTTTTAATTAATTCATAAAGTTGGACACAAAATGAGTGTCATGTTAGTGACCCATATGCAGATTTGTTGGATGACTACACAGTTAACAAACAAATGAATAAGCCACATTGCATCGTCGATTGTTCATTCGTCATATACAACTGAGGGAGACAGCATATTTTCTCCAGTTAACCTCTTTGCATTTCTGTCAGTGTGGATTTGTCTGTGTAATGAAGAGAATGTTTCAGTGATGTTGTTGATTTTACAGTTGTTGTTCAATGCATTCAAGAAACTGCTGCCTCATTTGTGGGTTAAGTGCTTGAAGTTACATTTTATAAGGTCCATTAATAAAGGCTGACAATGTGTCTATAGGGTTATGGTCTGTTTGTAGAGACCAATGACCAAGTACATTTATGCTTTAACTCATTTGCCCTCTTTTAAATAGCTCTGACTCAAGTTGAGTGCAATTAAAACCTCTGCTAGCACTTTCTCAGTAAACATGAATTCTTTCCACACCTTTTCTTCTTTTTCCTATTTCTACACTAACCGTACACACTTGGCATATCCCTTTTGTTTGAGAAAGTGTTTTGCTGCCTTGGCAAGTGTGTGTGTAGGCTATATGTGTGTGGGTGTTTATAATCGGGTAATGAGCAGTGGAGAGCTCAGGAAGGCCTTAAGTGTGTGAGAGGCACTCTGAGTGCACTTAGAAGAAGACTAACAAACAAATAAACAAACCAGGTCTGGTGTCAGCAGAGTCAGGTGATGAAGGACATAATTTATCAAATAGAGTTAAAGTGGTGACCACACAGGACAGCTCAAAACAAGCTTGGAAAGAGGGACGCAGAAAAACTGGACTAAAAATTGATTTATTGACCACAGTGAAACTGTCGACTATAAGCAAAATAATTTCTATGCAGTAAAGACAGGCTATAGATTCAAGGAGCAACAAAGGACACAAAAATACAAAATTTGTCATCATTTACTAAGTTTGTTCCAAACTTGTTTGATTTTCATTCTTCTGTGGAACACAAAAAAGATATTGAAGGATATTTGTGACAATAAGTTTTCCATAAATCAAACAAAGGCCAGTGATTTTTTTACAGCCAAAAGGACAAAAAAGCACCATAAAATGAAACCCCATCATAGAATCATGTAGCTATTAGGGCTGTCAGTCGATTTATATTTTTAATTGTGATTAATTGCATAATTTTTCAGAGTTAATGTCGATTGGTAAATGGAAAACTTATATAGCACTATTTTAACCTTAGAGGTTACCAAAGCACTTTACACTGTGTCCTAATCACCCATTCACACACACATTCACACACACATTCACACTCATACACATGCAAGGTGCTAGCCTGCCATTGGGAGCGACTTGGGGTTCAGTGTCTTGTCCAAGGACACTTCGGCATATGGAGTCATGTGGGCCAGGAATTGAACCGCCAACCCTGCAATTGGCAGCCGACCTGCTCTACCACCTGAGCCACAGCCACCCCTGCTTAGATTTTGAACGCAGTGAGATTTCACTCTGTATATACCTTTTTTTCATATCAAAATGTATTTATTTGCTTTTTAGGATATAAAACAAAACAACATGCAACATAATGCTTTACTAATAAAAGTAACTTTAAACATTTCCTAAAGTCAAAGTGGGAGTTCGAGGTTGAGGTTGTCCCCACATACTATAGGTTTAGTGCTAGGGGTTTTAAATCTTAAATATTGTAGAGGATCTTAAACTCTCATCCTCCACAATATTAATCAGCTGGCAGGCTGTGGCTATCCTCTTTGCTACAGGAATTGTGAAGCCGCGTTTATGATTTGCATCAGAGTGTCAATGCAAGCACCATAAACGACGCTTTGAATTTCACATGAAAAGTGCTTGCAGACAATGTTTGGTGATAGTTAAGACTTGAAACGCTTCTGTGATCATTAAATTGCACAGAACAGTGACCATAAAGTACCATAAAGATTTCTGTCACCACCCCATATGGGCTTGTTTTGTACAACAAATAGCATTAAGAGGTCCTTTCTCCATCATTTTATCACTGAAAGGGAATATCTTTTGTAATGACTCGTGGCGGACTCATCGACACATTACAAAGGTTCTGCTCTGGTCCGACCAGTGTTTATGCTGGTTCATGCTTTATTTACAGTAAATGTGTTAATCGCGATTAAGAAAAATGTATGTGTTAAACTTTTTTAATAAATCACATGTGTTAAAGCATTCATTTTGACAGATACTACAGATATACTGTATATACATTTTTACGTACCTTGTTGAACATATTGTGGCAGTTTCCTGGTGAAATCAGCACTAGAGGCACAAAAACAAATCAGAATCAGAATGAGCTTTATAGCCAAGTATGCTTACACATTCAAGGAATATTATATATACAAAATACACTCACCTAAAGGATTATTAGGAACACCTGTTCAATTTTTCATTAATGCAATTATCTAATCAACCAATCACATGGCAGTTGCTTCAATGCATTTAGGGGTGTGGTCCTGGTCAAGACAATCTCCTGAACTCCAAACTGAATGTCAGAATGGGAAAGAAAGGTGATTTAAGCAATTTTGAGCGTGGCATGGTTGTTGGTGCCAGACGGGCCGGTCTGAGTATTTCACAATCTGCTCAGTTACTGGGATTTTCACGCACAACCATTTCTAGGGTTTACAAAGAATGGTGTGAAAAGGAAAAACATCCAGTATGCGGCAGTCCTGTGGGCTGAAAATGCCTTGTTGATGCTAGAGGTCAGAGGAGAATGGGCCGACTGATTCAAGCTGATAGAAGAGCAACTTTGCATGAAATAACCACTCGTTACAACCGAGGTATGCAGCAAAGCATTTGTGAAGCCACAACACGAACAACCTTGAGGCGGATGGGCTACAACAGCAGAAGACCCCACCGGGTACCACTCATCTCCACTACAAATAGGAAAAAGAGGCTACAATTTGCAAGAGCTCACCAAAATTGGACAGTTGAAGACTGGAAAAATGTTGCCTGGTCTGATGAGTCTCGATTTCTGTTGAGACATTCAGATGGTAGAGTCAGAATTTGGCGTAAACAGAATGAGAACATGGATCCATCATGCCTTGTTACCACTGTGCAGGCTGGTGGTGGTGGTGTAATGGTGTGGGGGATGTTTTCTTGGCACACTTTAGGCCCCTTAGTGCCAATTGGGCATCGTTTAAATGCCACGGCCTACCTGAGTATTGTTTCTGACCATGTCCATCCCTTTATGGCCACCATGTACCCATCCTCTGATGGCTACTTCCAGCAGGATAATGCACTATGTCACAAAGCTCGAATCATTTCAAATTGGTTTCTTGAACATGACAATGAGTTCACTGTACTAAAATTGCCCCCACAGTCACCAGATCTCAACCCAATAGAGCATCTTTGGGATGTGGTGGAACGGGAGCTTCGTGCCCTGGATGTGCATCCCACAAATCTCCATCAACTGCAAGATGCTATCCTATCAATATGGACCAACATTTCTAAAGAATGCTTTCAGCACCTTGTTGAATCAATGCCACGTAGAATTAAGGCAGTTCTGAAGGCGAAAGGGGGTCAAACACAGTATTAGTATGGTGTTCCTAATAATCCTTAGGAAGTGTGAGTGTAAAAGCCAATAGAAAATATAAGTAAATATAGAAATACACAACAAGACAAAAGAAATATATAATATATAATAATAATTATAATAATGTATATATATATATATATATATATATATATATACATAAGTACAAAAAAATCTGTTATATACATTGCAAGGGAATGTAATGCAGAAGAGGTAGGATATTTAAATATCCGGTAGTTAAATAAGAGGTAGTTAAATAAATATAATTGATAAAGATGTGTATTGCACAAAATTATTGCACAATGGGGCAGTTTTAACTGTTCATGAGATGGATGGCCTGAGGGAAAAAAAGTGTTCTTGTGTCTGATGGTTCTGGTGTTCAGAGCTCTGTAGCGCCGGCCAGAAGGCAACAGTTCCAAAAGGTACTGGGCAAGTTGGGTGAGGTCCAGAGTGAGTTTTCCAGCCCTTTTCCTCACTCTGGAAGTGTACAGTTCTTGAAGGGAAGGCAGGGGGCAACCAATACATTTTAACATTTGCATTACACAACCAACTGCATTTACAAGCTTGTTGAGCATAAACCTTAAAAACCTCATCTGTTTGAGATAACATTCATATATCTTTTATCACCACACAGCGGACAATTCACATTGGAAATGCCACGATATGTTTTATTAACCACATAATATCAATTTGCAAAATGGTCTACACAGTAATGTATTTTTCATGAGAAGAAAAGTTGTCAAAGTAGTCAATATGACTCTGAACTATATTGTATAAGTATTTGCAGTATACTGTATATATATAGATGGAGGACAAGATTTTTTTATGAATAATGGCCTCAACATCCACTTTCATTGTATGGAATACAGTGACATGGACATTCAGTTAAATATTTCCCATTATGTTCCATAATAAAGTAATTCAGGTGTGAAAGAAAAAAGGAGTGATTTCCCAGGACACATATTGTAGTTATATCTGTCAAGTAGAGGCATTTTATGAGCTTAAAAAAAAACAACTTACACAATACATAATTGGATCATTTTTGAAGTTTTTAAAGCACTGGATGGCAAAATAATAGTAAGCTAAACAATCGAATCAGCACTGGACAGCAGAAAACAGCACAGAACTGAGTGAGGTTTTTATTAAGACATGAAAGTGGTTGCAGTCAGCACCTGAAATACCAGGGGGTAATGGGTAATAATCTGAAAAACGTTGCACGCACACACACAACTCTCTCTCTCTCTCTCTCTCTCTCTCTGTCTTTCAAAATCCCCTCTTTTAGTAACTTAAAAAAAAATATTGGCAGCATCCAATCTTGTTTCCTGCAGGCACATGTCTAATTATACAAAAGCGTGATTAATTAAGCTCATAATAAAATAAAGACAATTTCATCTCTTACCATGTCCTTCCCCCTCTCTCTTTTCTGTTTTTCTTTTTTCCCTGTCTGCTGGGGTGACTGAGAGCCTCTCACCACTTACTCTTTAATTAAGTGTGGTGTATACACAATGGCTATCGTGTGCGTGAGAAGTGCCTGACAAGACATCTATGGCAAGTGCTACAGGGGTGAAATGTCACCTAAAAATATCTGGACAAACGGTCAGCTAGAATGCCAAGGATCTGCAAAGCTGTCATTGCTGATGAGAACTCTTTGTAGTAAAGAAGTTCTGATAATTTTTTATTTTATTTTTTTCAAATTGTAATAGTAATTTTTCATGTTATTAATGACCTGACTACACATTGTGATCAGTTGAATGCCACTTTGGTATATAAAAGTAAGAGCAAAATCTGTACATTATTCCAAACTTTAGGCTGCCAGTGTATAGATATATTTAAAGTATATATACATACATACATACAGTATATATTAATATATTATGTAATAATAATGCAAATTTACAGAATTGATCATATCCCATGACCATACGTAAATTTCATAATACGGAATTTTCCTACTAACAGAGCAATTCAAGCTTGATGTACCACCTCCATGTTTTTGCGAGTCACCGCCAGCAGGGGTCAGCCATCGCAACTCTAGATGAACAGACAACAAACTGACTCCTGATTAAAGACAGCTAGATGAAGAAGAGTTGTGGTCCCAATCCTTTGGGGGGCATCAGATTTCACCAGGGGGGTGTGGAACTACATATGCTTTAATGCGGCCAAATATCTAAAAATAATTTATACCTGTAATACAGCGTAACAACATCCTTGACTAACTCACCAAAATCTCAACATAAATATTATCCTAATACCACAGACCTTCTGTAATATCTGTCAAGTATTAGGGACTTATAGCTATTTTAAAAAACAATCAAGCAAGGAGTAGGGATGTGATGAACTTTGTGAATGATGGGCATTTAAGTTCACCAATCTACAGAGTTCTGTAGACACAGATACCATGTGGGCCTGTGTGTTACTGTACTAACAAATTACCTCTCTCTTTCTTCTCCAGACTAGAGGATGCTGCAGGAGGCCAGTGTTAGAGTGAGCCCAACCTGATTGCTCTACTCCCCTTCCCCTGCCCGGTCCTCCACAATCCCAGGATGCTCTGTCCATGCCGAGGGAAGCTGAAGTTGCTGGTGGTGTCTCTGAGTTTTGTCATCCTGTTCACCTGGCTCTACCTGCTCGTTGGGAACTCAGAGAGTGAGTGTTGACAGGTTTCACATCACATCTTTAGATCTCTAGAAAGAATTCTACAACTCTCTTTTTTTCAGATGTAGTGTTGAATTGAGACTCCGGGAATTTCCGAATTCTTGCAGACCACTGAAAAAAAGGGTTTCATCATAGATATCTATTAAATATATATAAAATTGTATTTATTATATAATTTATTATGAATATTATTATTGATTTGTGTTTAGTAGGCAACGTTGCACATAAATAGAACAGCTCTGTGCGTCATGACACACTGATTGATATAATTGACGACTCATTGAAATTGTTATAATACATGACACAACCTAATTTCCCCTCAAAATATTCTCTCAAGTGCATCTCTGCAAGAACTGGAGGGTAAATAGGCTACTACTGTAGCAATAATGTAAATGTGATTAGTTATTTAATAACAAAAAAATTAATTATTCGCAACAATCAAAATTATTTTCATCACAGTGTTATGGAGATCAACATCATTATTTTCCGTAAAGGCAGAAACATATACATTGCTTGTTTTTTTGCATCTGTCCGCACTGTTTTTCTGTTAATTTGCTACGTAAATGTCTTCGACCAGTGCACTGAAGGAGCACCGTGTTTTAAAAAAAGTTAAAAATGCATCTCTAGGGTTCCCACACGTCCATTTCACAATTTTCCAGTCATGGAAAATTAGTGGGGGAAAATTGTAAAAATACCTAAATGCCCTGTAAAATAATTGTTTGTCCTGGAAAATGTTTGAATATAATAAAACTAGCAACTATGTAGCTAACAAGGTACAAAAACATGATAATGATCAGCACTTGGGATAGGTGTCAAATATCAAAATCTTTTATAATTTTGTCCTTGTTGGCGGCAACAAGGACAAAACAAGGGCAAATTGTGAAACAAAATCAACGGTTGACCTTCTTGAACGTAGCACTTTCACATATATTCTCTGCCCACCTGCTGTCATTTTTGCTTTTTCTGTAGGGAAATAGTTGGAATATATTCCAAAATATTATTTATTTGTTTCAACATTGCTGCTGTTAACTACAAAAACGTTTGAGTTGTAAGCATTAGGCAATGATGATTGTCGGATCGCTGATGTTTTTGAAAATTAATTCACACTGGTTGTGGTGGTTGCGTGGTGATGCATCCTTTACACCTCGGGGTGTGAATATATTTTTATACCAAGGTTACCACTTGTAGGGCCCTATGATTTTGGCGATGGAATCATGGAATCCAGTCATAAAAATGGCATTAGATATAAATCATGGAATGTCACGGAATTTTAAATATTTGGGACTAAAATGAACATTTAATTGCACAATGCACAATTAATCAAATACATTTTTTATTTGATTACTAAATTGGAAAAGGCTGCAATTTAATGAAATAAATATATATTGTGCATGTGCTGAGTCATTCAAAATAAATATGTGAAGCCTGAAGCTCAAAACACTGAAAACACTGCATCATGATCATCACACACACTCTCAGTGTGTGTGTAGTAGATGACAGAAAGCATAGCGCTCTGAAGCACATATAGAATACATATTTATTTAATTGAATCATAGATTTTTGATGTTTAATATTCACACTGGGCTATTCAGCAAACTGCTTAAGAAACTAAGAAGTGAGAAAATAACATCAGAAACTCACATAAGCGCTAAAATAAAAGCTTGATTTAAATGAGGGTAAAATGGGGGAAAAATACCAAAAAAACATAGTACTGATGTAATGTAATGTTTACCATACTGTAATTAAATAATCTGTGATGTTCTGTTGTGCAGCAATTCATTTGATATCTCCAGTGTTGTTTTGGATTGTTCTGTGAGGATTTTGTATAATAGCACTTCATTTGAGAAAAGTAATGCAGTGTTATTTTAAATAAAATAATTATATTTTCTTAATTAATTAATTTGATTAGAAACCATTTTGATAGTTAGACTGTAAACTGATCAATGGAAAGGAGGAGGCGAGAACCGGCTTTTCAATATAGATAATAGTTTAATGATAAACTTAAAAGACAACATAAACACACACATGATGGACATGTCCATTAATGATCTCTCTCTCTTGCACGATCCCCTGCAGTCGACCTTTAACCCTCACGGAGGCTTAATTAGCCTAATATGGGACCGGGTGTGTAGGATCACGACCTGGCCCCGCCCTTCGCCCTGCCACATAGACATTTTATTAAACTGTTTAATATGGAATTAAGAAAAAAAAGATTATTTATTACATTTACACTTAAATAAATGTCTCAGTGAAAACTGATATAAATCCTATCTAATACTCCCTTGATATATATATATATATATATATATATATATATATATATATATATATATATATATATATTAGGGCTGTCGATTTAACGCGTTAATTCAGTGCGATTAATTTTATAGTGTGATTAATAAGGAAGATTCCTGAGAAATGCAAGCTTGCAGTACCACCTGTTTACTCCAGAGGGCAGTAAGTGAAACTTCAGCTTTATGAGCAACACACAGTTTATACAGTGAAGAAAACACTTCAGTAGGCAGAACAACAAAAACATGCGTTAAGATCTTGCGGTCAAAACACTCAAAGGAGCGCAAATGCGATCTAAGGGATCTCAAGATGTGTTTACAGATTGAGTATTAAACTAGATTTAACTTGACACAGTGACCTAAACATTTTATGTTTATGACGCAACACACCCTAGACGTCTGACGTAGGTGTAAATTGACGGGCCCTTAAACAAGCCCTCATAATAAATCTCCAACTGATTGACAAATTCACTTGTGAAATGGATTGCTGTGAACTGTATGCCAATGATTGACTTATGATCAATAATATGGTAGTAAACAATACATTCTATTCTAAAGCCACTTTTTGTATTGTCTTATCAATGATGAACTCTTCTGCCACAAGAATGTAATGCATTTTAATTATCTGAATATTTATATATATATATATATATATATATATATATATATATATATATATATATATATATATATATATATACACACTCACCTAAAGGATTATTAGGAACACCATACTAATACTGTGTTTGACCCCTTTCAGCCTTCAGAACTGCCTTAATTCTTTGTGGCATTGATTCAACAAGGTGCTGAAAGCATTCTTTAGAAATGTTGGCCCATATTGATAGGATAGGATCTTGCAGTTGATGGAGATTTGTGGGATGCACATCCAGGGCACAAAGCTCCCGTTCCACCACATCCCAAAGATGCTCTATTGGGTTGAGATCTGGTGACTGTGGGGGCCATTTTAATACAGTGTTTGATTCGAGCTTTGTGACATGGTGCATTATCCTGCTGGAAGTAGCCATCAGAGGATGGGTACATGGTGGCCATAAAGGGATGGACATGGTCAGAAACAATGCTCAGGTAGGCCGTGGCATTTAAACGATGCCCAATTGGCACTAAGGGGCCTAAAGTGTGCCAAGAAAACATCCCCCACACCATTACACCACCACCACCAGCCTGCACAGTGGTAACAAGGCATGATGGATCCATGTTCTCATTCTGTTTATGCCAAATTCTGACTCTACCATCTGAATGTCTCAACAGAAATCGAGACTCATCAGACCAGGCAACATTTTTCCAGTCTTCAACTGTCCAATTTTGGTGAGCTCTTGCAAATTGTATCCTCTTTTTCCTATTTGTAATGGAGATGAGTGGTACCCGGTGGGGTCTTCTGCTGTTGTAGCCCATCCGCCTCAAGGTTGTGCGTGTTGTGGCTTCACAAATGCTTTGCTGCATACCTCGGTTGGAACGAGTGGTTATTTCAGGCAAAGTTGCTCTTCTATCAGCTTGAATCAGTCGGCCCATTCTCCTCTGACCTCTAGCATCAACAAGGCATTTTTGCCCACAGGACTGCCGCATACTGGATGTTTTTCCTTTTCACACCATTCTTTGTAAACCCTAGAAATGGTTGTGGGTGAAAATCCCAGTAACTGAGCAGATTGTGAAATACTCAGACCGGCCCGTCTGGCACCAACAACCATGCCACGCTCAAAATTGCTTAAATCACCTTTCTTTCCCATTCTGACATTCAGTTTGGAGTTCAGGAGATTGTCTTGACCAGGACCACACCCCTAAATGCATTGAAGCAACTGCCATGTGATTGGTTGATTAGATAATTGCATTAATGAGAAATTGAACAGGTGTTCCTAATAATCCTTTAGGTGAGTGTATATATATACAGGTATATATAATTTTTAAATATTTAAAGATAACTACTTATAATTATATATTGATATAAATATGTATAATCATTATATATTGAGTTATTGTTATATGAGGGGCTTATTTGTATATGCGATTAATCGCGATTAATTAATCGGGACACCATGTAATGAATTAGATTAAAAATTGTAATCGATTGACAGCCCTAATATATATATATATATATATATTGCAGGTCAGTGAAATTTTGTTGCACTTTATGTGGTTCATAACAACTAAAATCAGATGTAACATAATGATGCAAAATGTAACTCTTAAATGTGGGTCGCAAGGCTTCCAAATTTCTGTATGCCGATATAGATCAGATTAGGTGGAGTAAAGTTTGTGGCCTGAACAACCAGATGCACGTACACTTGGCCGAGTTGTGTCTTGTATGTACCTCAAACCTCTGGAGGTGGTGTGAGTGTTCGGATTGTTAACGGTCTTGAATGCTTCTTGAAGGGCATATTAAACTTGGTCTTTTCATGATCAGATAGTTATGCAATCTGTAAAAATGCCTGAAGTTACAATGTAAATACCCCAAAAGAGTGTTCCCCTTAAGCTGGATTGACATGGTGGTTGAGAGTGTCATTCATAGCCTTATCTCAGACCACACATTAAAATCCTTCTCTGATGGATCTGTCATCCTCAGAGATGCACAATAACGCTGCAGAGTGCTGATAACACTGCTGATCTGCTACCAGATCTCAGAAAGCTAATCATTATAAAAGCTCTTTCTCTCTTTATCCATCTCACATGCTCTATGCCCCATTTACTATCTGTAATCTTGACAACATTCCCACATACACACACGCACACATCGCCAACCGCACACATACACCGCACACAGAGAGGAAGATTATCAGAGCATGATCATCAGTTTTCATAAAACTGAGAGTTTAACAAAAGACATGTCATTTCCTTTGGAAAAAAGCATGAGCAGTTACTCAGAGATGTATTTCTGCAAGTGTTTTATGGGTCATTCTATGAAATAGATGCCTTCCCTATTTTAAAAAGGTGTTTTTTAAAATACGTTTCAGTATGGTTTAAAACATTAAAACATGTCAGCTTCTTACAGAAGCCCTCCTCCTTCCTGTCTAGTATCCTTTTCAACAGCTCCCTCTAATGTGTGTGTGTGTGTGTGTGTGTGTGTGTGTGTGTGTGTGTGTGTGTGTGTGTGTGTGTGTGTGTGTTCTATATATAAGTGTGAGCTGTATCTGAGATGTGTTAATGCTGCTGAAAAGAGTGATCTTGTGTGAATCTTGCCATGTGTGTGAATGTGTGTGCATGTGGTTTATGTGGGGGTGTGCAGTGTGGACTGTGCAAGCAAGCAAAGACACAGTTGCTTTCCAACACTTGTCAATAGGGATGTGTGGTATGCAATCGTAAATACTTAAGTACAACCTATCAAATATTTCAGATAAATTCAATGCCTGCTACTTTGTTCTCCCCAATCACACCCAATTTTCTGCTACTTCAATCATTCCAACAGGCAGGAGTGTGTAGATTGAGGCAGACTCTGTCTTAAGTCTTAACGCAAATTCTCACTCTGTAAATTTGACCTTAGTTTCATCTTTCCCTTATATTTATCTGGGGTATAATCTGTCAAAATTACTCCAAATTAAAGTAGGGGAAACTAGGGAGCCACAAACCTCCGGAGGTGTAAAAAATATAAAGGTTTTTCTTGATGTAAATAAAAAAAACAACAACTACCACAATTTCTTGTCTGATTTTTATTTTGAATTGCAGTCATGTTAGGAGAGATTATGGGGGATGGCATAACAACTATTTTGAACAAGTAGCCTACATTTGATTACCATAATAATTACATGCACAACCTTTTAAATGTCCAGATTTTCTTTTAGTGTTACTATCCACCAGTTCATCCCAAAGTTGTAGATTTCTAAACTGTTACTTTGTATCAGACCAATATGGAAATATCGTAAAAATATCACTCTCTGCTAAATATGTTTTGCTGTATCAGATGGGCGTTCCCTGCTCCTCTCTGCATGCCTGGTGGAGTCTACAGAAGCTCGACTGTTGGAACGGGATGTCCTGGCATCGCGGGTTCGAGAGGTGGAGGAAGAGAACCGGCAGATCCGACTCCAGCTGAGCCAATCGCAGGGCCTGGCTGTCCAGCCTGCTGAGGGTAACTATGGCAACCAGCAATGGGTGGCATCGGCAGACACCGGTCCAGAGGATGTGGAAAACACAGCCGAGGAACGGGCCAATCACAGCGAATGCATTCGCTCACCCACTGCGGAGAAGTGTGAGGTGAGACAGCATCTTAGATCCCATTAGAGGAAATCTTTAGAGGAACATATACAGTGGCCCCACCTGTGTGAACTTAGGGTAGGGTAACCTACATCAGACATGCACTAAAATGACACTGGGATCAGTTGCTGTGAAGTAAATGCAAAAAAGTTTTAGTAAAGTTAGTACTTAGAAAAGGTCTAGTATCATTTGGAAATTCCATTTGATTTAAAATTTTGCTTGTAATGCAGTGACATCAATATATTTTTAAGTGTGACCTAAGTGTCCAAATACTTTTTAGGGGACCAATGTGTAATAGAAGCTGTTCAAAGTCAAAAGTCTACACAGACCACAACATAAGCCTCTAGAATAGCTCAACAATGCTGAAATCTCTCAATCCAGTCTAAAATGATGGCTCTTCTCCCTACACACAGTTGATTCACGTGGCATGTGTGTGTGCGGGTCACAATGCCAGTCGGGACGTGGTCACTCTGGTCAAATCCATCCTTTTCCACAGGTAAGAACAGAGGTCTGTTACAATTTGGGTTGTGCTCTGGCAAATTAACAAGTACATAAATTAATAGCAATGAAATATTATATTAACACTATGAGTGAGAATATATATACATGTACATTCTGCATATCATTTTATATTTACCAAACATATATTCAGTTTCGCCATTTGAAATTTGAAGTTTAAAATGTAAGTTTGAAATGTACAATTTGATGTTTGAAATGTTAACATTAAATATGGAGTTTGAAATATTGACATTTGAAATTCAATTTCAGTTTGAAATTTTGTTTGCAATTTGAAGTTTGAAATTTCAGTTTGAAATGTTCTGTTTGCAATTTGAAGTTTGAAATGTAAAATATAAAATTTCAATTTAAAATTTTCCATAAAGTCATAAAGACTGTAAGGTACAGTTAATTACCTTAACACTTTCTCTCTTTACAGGAGAAACCCCCTGCATTTTCATTTCATTACTGACACAGTGGCCAATCAGATCCTCAGCACGCTGTTCCAGTCGTGGATGGTGCCATCAGTTCAAGTCAGCTTCTATGATGCTGATGAACTCAAAGTAAGCACCTGCCTTAGACTCAGAGATAATAACCATGTCACAGAGCATCAGTATCGCTTGCATTGAAGCTCAGTGGGAGGTCATAAGCAGCAAAAGTTTTAAAATCATTCAGGCAGCAATGACATATCCAAATGCAACACTCTCCGAGCTTGTCCAGGCACACACAACTCCAATGACTGACGCGTCACATGTGCTTACAGATTGTAATGAGAGGGCAAAGGTCCCCTAGGGATAAATTGTCATGTCGGTGATAGTGGAAACAATGAGGTTGTTTACACTTCAGCAATCTCAAGAGCGTTTGCTCTCTGAGAGTTACTCCACGCTCCACGGGAGAAGGAAGCAGAAAATTATTTAGTTTTGTTTGTAAATTTAAAGTGACAGTGCACCTCTTTTTTTAAGACTAGGCATGTTAGCTCTGCCTTTGCTGTGCCTTTGAATGATTCTCTGTGTGTTTTATGTATGCAGCACATGGTAGGCTGAAAGAGTGAAGTGACAATCAAAAAGAGCACTCCTCCTCTAACACACATTGAAAGAGACTGCATTTTATCACAATCTACTGCACACACACTAGTACACAAAGAAATACACACAAACTCAAGGACACTTGCATGAATGCACACACCCACACGTGTGCACAATAACACAAATACATTCATTCTTGCTCTCTCAAGCTTCTCCCCTTTTGAGTTTACCTCTGATTGTCAGCTGTTTGGCTTGGAGCCCTCTCTAATCACAGCTAATTTACATCCTGCGTCTCTGCTGTGTATAGAGACCTCTTTTGCTCTCCTGAGTATATGAAAACTAAACTACAGGAAATCCAGTCTTATCAATCAACCCCTCTCTAGCAAATTATTATTAAACCTAAGTTCAGGTCATTAAGGGGGCAAGCTGAAATATTAATCACACAATATGGTGTGTAGAGGGTTATTTCCTATGGAAGCTGAGGAGTGCCATTAAAAAAGAATAAAGGAATAAATGATCAATCTATTAATTTGAAAATAACATTTTTAATAAATAAACTAATTTATAAATGGACAAATAAATAGATACATTTAAATGTGTTTGTTTCATTTATGTTTAAAATAGTATTTATATTTAGCAATAAAACAGCATAATAATAAGTCATTTTTAATGCACTTTTAAAGTGCATTTTAAAAAACATTTGGCAATTTCTTTTCTTCGTTCAAATGCTTCTCTGTGCGGCCAGACCTTCCAGTTATTAATCTATTTCATATGACTTTATGACCACTCTCTCTGCATATACCCCATATACTGTACCTGGATCATCATCATCAATAAACTGTTTCTGTTTTCATAGCTTGATAAAGTGATGCTGCTGTTCGCTTACACAACCAGAATATTTTATTTCTTTAAATTAAAGTTATACCTTTTAAGTAGCATGGCTTCATTTCAAACAATTTAGCAGTGGGGGGGGGGACGACACTTGTTGATTTTTGATAATTTTTATTCAGAAAGCAGCGTTTCTTAAACTATGGGGCACGACCCAAATTGGGTTGCATAGCCATACATGTTGGGTTGCAACAAATTTTAATATTAATGTAGTCATTTCCTTAGTAAGTGCATCTGAAATTGCTAAGAGCACATGAGCTCTGTTCAGAGCACACTTCCACGCTGTTGCGCTTAAAAAAAGCCTTTCGGCTTTTTCCACAAAATAATTTCTCCACTAAATCTGGCGAGGCGAGAGTGCTGTCAGATGCTGCAGTCAACGGGTTACTCAACTCGACATTTTTCATGACACCGGGGATAACGTGTACAACTAACCACACATAAAGATGATAACTTCCACGATTAATTAGTTCGTCTTGCTTTTATATTAAGAATAAGAAAGGTGAGGAGAGGAGTGCCAACAATGCATTTTATGTGCAAGTTCAAAGTAATAAGTTGCTCATAATAAATGGCATCCTCACGCAGCACTCGCAGTTTAAGAGAACACTGAACATGAGCAAAAATATGTGAGTACTGTCTATCAAAGTGTTGCTTACATATAAATGCCCTGCAGCCTATTATTGTATGTTATGCATTTAATTATTCGCAGTCCAATCCTAAATAAATATGAAGACATCAGTATGATGAATAATGTCAGCTTGACTAATATATAGATTTTTTTCTGTTCTGTTGAAACTTTTATTCACAAATGAATGAACCATACCATGGTAACCATAGTTTCTGCTAAAATACCACAGTTGCTGCAATCCAGACCTACTATAAAAGCATTCAGAATCATTCTACTTTTCCTGACTATATGGTAACCATTAGTTCCCCGTCTGTCGCTCACTTCGACGTTGTGTCGAAGAATCGACACTAGGGTCTCTCTTGAGCGGCGAATATAGCTCTGATCTATGAAAAAAGGCCAATGAGAAGAAGACATACGGGTACAAAGGCAGGGAAATGCGTCTGTTTCATTCAGAAATTTTCTTCGGAGCCGATGGTCGTGTATGCAGCGAGCTGCGAGTCACACACCTGTTCCCTCTCACCTCTGAGCGAGCAGCTGTTGGATCTACGGCGCACTTCAGTGGCTTTCTCCTTCTCTGCACGGCAATGCAGCTTGCCCCTGGGTGCTTCGACAGCGCAAACTAAAAGAGTGTTTGTAAAAAAGAGTGATTTTCTCTAAAAGAGCAAATACACAGCTGGCGTTGAACGTCCTTTTCATGACGTGTCTTTTTAAAGATGTCTTTCCAGCTCTGTGTAGTTTCTGGATGCGGTTGAATCCTTTCCACTTCTGACGGTCATAAATGCTGCCTCGCGACCCTGGGCTGCGATCACACGCAGGCAACGTTTTATGAATGGTTTATGTTCTCAGTGCGAGAACATAGCCATGGCAGCATTGTGGTTGCGGCTTTCTTTTGTCACGAGAGAAAGCCACTTCATCCACCCTACGGGATTGGGGCAGGTGCCGCGGGCGATGAATGCGATTTGGGGATAATGATGGGCTCGGTTTTGCCGGGTAAATCCCCGCAAACCACCCGCCTCCCCGGCATGCTTGCATGTTTCCGTACGAGCTCGGGATGAGTGCGGCTCGCTTCACGGCCAGCCGGCATTCTCGCTTGAGCCCCCGGAATTGGATGATGACATCACCATTGCATCGGAGAGCGTCACGGCGTCTGATGCCAATGACTCGCCTGGGCCGCCACCTTCGGGTATGCTCGCCCAGTCTGAGGCTGACGCGCAGAGGTCCGCTATGGTTTCCCGGGCTGCCGCGAACGCGCTACTTGATTGGTTCCTCGGGCATGTGCGCCGCTCACAGCCGCGCCCCCCACGGTTCCTTTCTTCCCGGACCGGCATGACGAGTTGAGTTAGCCGTAAAGGGCACATTTTACTGCCCTAAACCGGCTTACTTGCTCCTCCGCTCTCACTACCCTCAGCGCATGGCGTGATTTAAATTGGACCCCTAGTGTTGCTTCTTCAACACAACGTTGAAGTGAGCGACAGACGGGGAAGGTCTAGGTTACGTATGTAACCTCTGTTACCTGACGGAGGGAATGAGACGTTGTGTCCTCCCGGCCACGTCGCTGAGCCGAGCCACTGTGGTGGCCGGACCATTTCCGGCTCCTCAGAAAACTCCTGAATGAACTCGACATATTTCTCCGCTTTTATACCCGTATGTCCGAGGGCGGGTATGCAAATACTGTCTGCCTATTTCTCATTGGCCTTTTTTCATAGATCAGAGGCATATTCGGCGCTCAAGAGAGAGACCCCTAGTGTCGCTTCTTCGACACACGTCTCGTTCCCTCCATCAGGGAACGGAGGTTACATACGAACCTAGACGTTTTGTGTATATATATATATATATATATATATATATATATATATATATATATATATATATATAGTGTTATATATACATACTAAATCAGGGAGTAAAAATGTATTTTCTTAATAGTAATAATATTTTTATTTTGTATGGTTTTTTCTCATTTGATTGAAGAATTTTTTAAATCCTTAAGGAGAAAATTAATGGGGAAAATTATTCGGGAACCAAGGCCACTGAAAAAGTGTCCGGTCACTATTGTGTTTGTTTCTAAGGGATGCATGTTTCAAAAAGATTTCTCTCTCTTTTTCTCATTCTCTTTGACTCTCTCTCCCTCTGTGGTGTAGTCGGAAGTGTCATGGATACCAAACAAACACTATTCAGGAATTTATGGCCTGATGAAGCTCACCCTAACCAAAGCTCTGCCATCCTACCTTACAAAGGTCATCGTCCTTGATACAGACATCACATTTGCCACTGACATCGCCGAGCTATGGGCCATCTTCCGGAAGTTCACAGGTAATCAGTCAGTTTGCTTCATGTGTCAGATAAAATGCCTTAAGGATACAAGATGTGTTAGCATTAATGTTGATGTAACATTGATGTTGTGATTGCAGAGAAACAGGTGATTGGATTGGTGGAGAATCAGAGTGACTGGTACCTCGGTAATCTGTGGAAGAACCACAAACCCTGGCCAGCTCTTGGACGTGGGTTTAACACAGGTTAGGACATTTAGAAATGAACAAGGAAAGCAGTTTGCAACCCATTTTACTTCTCTAATCTGACTTATGTATGAGTGAAATGGGACATTAATTGAAAAACATGTAGGGTGGTACTTCACTGTATCCAACAGGACTTGAATGGATTGTGAAAAGTAGGTGTTGGATACAAGTGTGGAGATAGGTTGTATATAAATAAGAGTGATTTGTGATATCAAGTGAAAAGGAAATTAATTTATGAAAATGTTATAATAAAATAGGAAAAGTATTACAAATGTATAACATTTTAATACATTTTGATATAAGATTGGGTTCCCATGGTTATAGAAATCTTGGCTATATAATGTAATTTTAAAATTGGGATTTATGGGACAGGAGAACACATGGAAAGTAATAAGTTCTTAAAAAGTCATGCAAAGTTCTACACTGAATATATATTTTCTCTAGTGTTCTAGCTCTAAAATATTCAATCAATAAATCTTTGTGAGTGCAACCACTATAAAATATATATTTTTTAAATGCTTACCCAAATAATCCAGAGGTGTGGGGACCCTGAAATATAATTTTTTTGAACTTGCAATGTCAAGGGACATGCTAAAATAGGTTACATTTTTGATGTTCTTTGAGGTTAATTTATAATGTTAGTAAAGTTTCTTTGCACAAAAATCTTTCATACATTTGTAAAACACAATAATTTTCTACACTCATTCTGACCCCCTGTCAGAAACACTTGGTTTTGGTGTTGCTTGTCCTTTAAGACTTGAAAGTAAATGCCCACTGTTATGATTGGCTCTCTGCTCTTGACTGATCTTCTCTTTCCTTGCCATCTCACTGCCCACTGCTATTGTACGGGCTATGGAAGTGATAAGTTAGAGTAGGCATTGATGTGTTGTTGTGGAGGTGGTCTGATGTAAATGTTTTTCACAGTGTGACATCACAATGTGGAGGAAGTAGAGTCATTTTGACTGGTTGCTTTCAACAAATGCTCGTCTTGCAGGAAATTTTGAGTTCTGAAACTTACATTATGTTTTTATAGAACAATGACCTCTTATATGTCAAAGATCAAGGACAATTTGATTCCTCATGACCCCTTTAAACTCCACCGATTATCCATATGCCACACTGAAGGACTCATTTTGTGGATATGAAAACAGAGCTTGGTTTGCACTGGGCTGCACTGACAACTGGTGTTTCCCTTTTGGGCTGCAGGTGTGATTTTACTTTACCTGGAGAAGCTGCGCAAGATTGGCTGGGAACAGATGTGGAGGCTGACGGCAGAGAGAGAGCTAATGAGCATGCTGTCAACATCCCTGGCAGACCAGGTCCATGCCTTTAATGAATACTTCATAAAAAGGGTTTTGTTTCATAGCTCTTATGAGATTCCGCTTTGACAAACAGTATATTAAATAATAATTAAATCTAATTGAACCATGGCTGAATAATGTTATGTATGCAGCACAATATTATATAATTTTTTTATGTGTGCACAGGATATATTCAATGCATTCATAAAGCAGAACCCAGTTTTTGTACATCAGCTTCCCTGCTTCTGGAATGTACAGTTATCGGATCACACTCGCTCTGAACAGTGCTACACAGAGGTGTCAGACCTAAAAGTAAGAATATATTTTGAATATTTTGGGTAAATTATGTATACTTGACCAAGCTGAGCCAAAATAATTAAGACAGACAATTTTAAGTTACAAGAGCCCCCTTCATTGGTTTTAGCTTTGCTTTAGTCATTTACAAATTAATTGAGTGTTTTTACACATTTATGCAAATGTTCACCCAACCTTCACATTCATTACCTGTACAATTTCCAATTTGGTATGCAAATTAAGTCTTTCAGGTTGTTTATTCCTCCGTGTTATTACTTTCTCCTGCAGGTCATTCACTGGAACTCTCCCAAAAAGCTGCGAGTAAAAAACAAGCATGTGGAATTTTTCCGTAATCTTTACTTGACGTTCTTAGAGTATGATGGGAATCTTCTGCGACGAGAACTCTTCGGTTGCCCCAGTCAGGCCAGCTCAAAGAGCACTCTGGTGAGTTTGTCAATAGTATGTGTAAAATGTTTCAAAAAACAAGCTAAGAAAAAACGAGAGAAAATTATGTAACACACATAATATAACACATCTTATCATAAACAAGTGTTACATAGTATACCAGTCATGTTCCTGACTTAAGAGAAACAGAAAGATAGAGGGATTTAAAATTCTTTAGCCAGATAATTCTAAGGGAAGATGTACATTTTTAGCCAATGCAATGTATGCAGTCCTGTTGAACAAACTTAACGGCCATTCTCTCTGCCGGTATCAAATTTCAGTACTCAAGTTGAGGGCGAGAGAGGAACCTCCTAATGTCTAGTCTAATAACATTGTGTTATAATGCAGGTAGATAGTTAAAAACATGTTGGAAACTGTTGCTCTGCCTTAACTGTGGTGATTTGATGTCAACACTGAGAATACAATACTTACTTATGTTGTGATATTAATTAGGGTTTGACACACTTCGGAAACCAACAATGCATGCAGTCAAAATTGTGTGGCAAGAATAATTTGCATGAACTTGTACTTGAATAGAATCTGTTAAACTAGAGTTTAATTTATGGTAAAGGCAACCCTGTCCAAGGTGTCCAAAAGCTGTTCAGTTTTGGTATCTCAAAGTCTCGAAGGGCAGCACAGCTAGATCTGTTTGAAATTCAAATATTCCAGAATTCTTTGTCATTTTATTTCCAGCTTCAGCAAGCACTAGAGGAGTTAGATGAAGATGACCAGTGCTATGATTTTCGGAGGGAGCGAATCATGGTGCACAGGGTACACCTGTACTTTCTGCAGTATGAATACACACCTACTGAGGATGGCACAGACATAACACTGGTCGCACAGCTCTCCATGGATAGGTAAGGATGACTCACTACCTGATGACTCTGCAGTCAGTTTTGGGCCACACTGCTCTTGTCAATGAACTATAACCATTAAACTGTTGAATGTTGGGTTTATGCAAAACTTCTTTGAAATCAGTTGTGAGACACATTTTCTGTGCACTATTTGTAAGATTCTCAGAATTTATGCCTATGAATTGCAGTACACAGCAAGGCAACTTACTAAGTTTTGGAACAAAGCTATTTTCTTGCCTTCATTTCACCAAAGACACTATGTATTTGTGCACAGACTGCAGATGTTGGAGGCGATCTGTAAACACTGGGAGGGCCCCATTAGTTTGGCCCTGTACATGTCTGATGCTGAGGCCCAGCAGTTCCTACGCTATGCCCAGGCCTCTGAAGTCCTCAAGAATCACAAGAACGTGGGTTATCATATTGTTTATAAGGAAGGCCAATTCTACCCTGTCAATCTGGTGCGAAACGTGGCTCTCCGCAATGTCAACACACCCTACGTTTTTCTGACTGATGTAGATTTTCTGCCCATGTACGGCCTCTATGATTACCTCAGGTAAACTACTTATCTGAATTGTTTAGGAATAGCTCACTCAAAAAAATTGTATTCTGCCATTATTTATTCACCCTCATGTCATTTCAAATTTATGCAGTTATTTTTATCCTTAGAACACAAAAGGATGATTTTAATCTACGTGTTTTTCCTTCTCTGTATAGAAAAAGTATTGTTCAATTGGACATGGCCAATACCAAGAAGGCTTTGGTTGTGCCTGCCTTCGAGACTTTGAGATACCGCCTTTCCTTCCCTAAATCTAAGGCCGAGCTGCTGTCTATGCTGGACTTGGGTACACTTTACACCTTCAGGTACAGTGGAAATCCAAAATAACCATAATTCCAGAATGTTCATTATCAGTCCTATTGAAAGGCCACTCATGATACATAATGTGTCAAGACAGTTAAGACTTTTCTGAACTGTAGGTATCATGTCTGGACAAAAGGTCATGCCCCAACCAATTATGCCAAATGGAGGACAGCCACAACGCCATACAAAGTGGAGTGGGAGGCAGATTTTGAACCGTATGTTGTTGTACGGCGGGACTGTCCTGAGTATGACCAGAGATTTGTAGGCTTTGGCTGGAACAAAGTGTCCCATATCATGGAGCTAGATGCTCAGGTAAGGAGTCTTAGATTATCGTAGGCCTAATTTATTGGTGCTTCAAGTGACCTTTATTTCTAATCTGTCAAATATTTCCCCTTTCACAGGAGTTTGATCTCATTGTGCTACCAAATGCCTTCATGATCCACATGCCACATGCACCAAGCTTTGACATTTCAAAGTTTCGATCCAGTCCCAGTTACCGTTACTGCTTGACGACTCTAAAGGACGAGTTCCACCAAGATCTTTCTCGAAAGTATGGTTCTGCTGCTCTCAAGTACCTTACAGCACAGAGGACCATCTGAAACCATCTGAAATGTTTAAAATGTACTTTAGCACACAAAAGAATAGCTTGATCCAGTCCTTTGAGGCTCAAAGGCCAACATGCTGCTCTGCCACATGTTAAGGTGTCTCGCGTTACAAACTAAACTGCCCTGCTACAAACCCATGACTCTGCTCAATATAGACTGTAAAACCTGAGCTTTAATTCTTGTTTTGATGCAATTCATCAATTCTTAAACCAATGCCATCAGTACTACACCCATCTCAGACTGGATTGAAACACTAAACAGGGTGGCAAAAACTTGACCGAACATTTAAACTGCACAAAACAGCAAACACTATACGTGCTGGAACGTTTGTGATGACTCACACAATGCACACTGCTTTATAGCCTAAAGATAATGATAATGTTCAAGACCTTTTTTTGACAATCAGGGCCTTTTCTTCACTTCACAAAGACCTATGGCTGGTGGTATATGGCGCTACGTTGATTTGAACCTGGCTATAACCATTAATTTGTGTATTGATGGAGCAGAGAAAGACAAGAGATGAATGAGCTTTCCAAAGACTCTTCTGCTGGACTGAAGTGTTGGGGAGGCCAACAAGACAAGAGGAACATTTAAGCCTTATAATTTCCTTGATATTTAAAATATTTAAAGTATTTTTCTTTGTTTTTAATGAAGATGAAACATTTATTATGAACAACGACCTACAGCCTATGTATGTTTTACAATATAAAAAGAAAATCACATTATTTTTTAATTTAGAAACACTGATTTGACTTGAATGCTTGATTGGGCTGTAAAGAGAATATTTTGTGTGGTCTTGAGGTCCTGAATGTTAGAAAGATGTTTTGCATTCCGTTAGGAATGATTAGTCTTCTGGTGTGTAACTCCTGCATTTATAATGGTCACATAAAAAATTCTGCATATGCTTAAATGAACGTAAACATCCAACATCATAGCGTTTGTGGTTCCATGAAACATTTTTTGCCCTGAATTCATATCTTAAACTTTTTTTTTGATCACATTTATCACTGTTAAAGGTTTGCACTACATATGTTTACTCAATAACATTATCAAAACATAGCATATCATTATGTGTACATTTGCATTGAGATCAACACAAGGGACCATAAAGAAAAGGGGTATCCATTTAAAACTAAGTATATTTGTTCTCAGTGAAAAAAATCAACTAATGTTTGGTTCTATGGAACTGGCAAACAAAATATTTGATGTAAAATGTGTCATATTCTGGTCAGCCCGACTGGTCAAAATCATCAAATGTCCAACTGAGCATCAACTATTTGACAGGCTGTTTGTAAAAAAAAAAAAAAAAACATCCCAGACATTGGTCCTGTCTTTATATAACATTCATGTCCTGCCACTCCACAAGACTGTGCAGATTTAAGGTAAATACCCGTGCCTTTGCTGTGTTGCGAAAACTGGATATTGATTGTACTACTGTACGGATCAGCGGGGCCTGCAAATATACAGGTACTCTATTTATTATTGTTGACTTAAATCAATCATATTTTTCTATGTAGGGGACAAAGTGCTTTAAATAAAATTTCCCTGTTTCTATACTTTGTCAGTTCTTTTGCTTATTTAATAAGCTACATGATTTAGACCTTACACTGTGGTTCTTTTAATGTTCCAGTTTTAAGACCCAGTGGGGACTCGTAGTTCATAAAGGGTCTTATTTCAGGACAAGGTTGATGAGGGAAAAAACATCAACTTAAAATGTTTTTCATTCTTTCCACTCTAATCTCACAAAGAAAGACCATGTAAAATTTTGCTGCTTTTAGTCCAACTATATTAGCTTAAAGGTCATCTATATGCTAGTGTACTTCTAAACATTGAAACATTTGTTTTCAGGATATTTAAGCATTTATAATCTGCAATCTCTCTCTTCAACAAACCCAGGGACAACCATGACATCACATAATGGTTGAGAATCTTTGTCCAATCAAATGTTTTTAAAACAAAAAGCACCCTGCCTCTACATCTGATCTGCACACATGGCTGTGTTCTAACACGTGTTGATGATGCCTTCACAGGGTACTTTTAAGGGAGCACAATCCATGCTGTAGGTATGTTCCAAACAGAATTACCAAGAAGAATTGCTTAAAAAGTTCGTTTTGAATGTCTGTTCTCACTATTCAGACCCCTGAAGAACACACAGTGGAGGATATTTGTCTTTGAAGGGAATATGAGATAGGGATGATCACTTCTGAAATGAACATGCATACGAACTATAGATTATTGGCTATTTAAAAAAAAGGAATGGGTCATTCAACAAGTCCTGGGCCCTAACCAAATGTTTCAGTCAGAAATATATTGAACCGGCCAAAAAATAAAAAACTGCAATCATCAAGGCACTTCAAGGGGCCTTTAAAGGAATCACACAAACATTTAAATTCTACCATTCTACAATCATTCTGCAGTTTTTTACATTTACATTTATGCATTTGGCAGACACTTTTATCCAAAGCAACTTACAGTGCACTTATTACAGGGACAATCCCCCCGGAGCAACCTGGAGTTAAGTGCCTTGCTCAAGGACACAACAGTGGCATCTTGGTGGTGCTGGGGCTTGAACCCCCGACCTTCTGGTCAGTAACCCTGAGCCTCAACCACTGAGCCACCACTTTTGCAATTACAGTTCCGAGTGCTTTCAAATTCCAAAAAGGACATCATAAGATAGCTTTGTAAGGAACAAACCAACATTTTGGTCATAATACACTTATCTGCTTCTGCTTTCAGCTTCAAAACCAAACACCATTGGTTCTTGTAGTCCGTATCAGTTTGGCATGACATGAGGGTGTGTAAATTACAGAATTTCTCATTTTTGGGTGAACTATTCCTTTAATGTGAGTGACAACAATCGGTCCTTTGAATCACAATCATAAAATATGAAGTATAACAGGGATTATTAACCAAATAACATTAATATATTTTTATCAGAAATATATGAAATTACATTTTCTCCTATAGAGAAAATATTGTCTCCTACTTGTCATTAAAAATAGTTGGGAGCTTCTCATTCTCTTTTCCCCATAAGGGAAGAAAAATTGCTTTCCATTAGGTATCAAAAGACTCCTAGAGTGTCCATTAAGTACAGAGATGGCACTGTGTTAATTTCCCAAAAGCTTATTTTAAGCAAACCAATCAGTGATGACAAGCATTCAACAGACTGCAGATATTACAGTACATATGTTGTTAATGTTGATTGCAAATAACTTGAGCCAATCCAGCTGTGACAAGAAGATGAGGCTGATCTATTGTTTTCCAAACAGATGTTAAAACTGTGTTAATTCCAGCAACTGCAAGAGAGAGAGAGAGAGAGAGAGAGAGAGAGAGAGAGAGAGAGAGAGAGAGAGAGAGAGAGAGCATGGTAACCGGAACACTGAGAGTGAGTGGAGGACTGTTTCCTGCACTGTGTGGTTCTAATGCATGTGTAATTGCCTGAATTGGCCCTTTATAACATCATAAATCAGAATCCATTGCACACAGGGAAAGAGTTTCAAGCCACTTTCTCAGCATTCATTCATTCTAACAAGCAGCATATTCCAGGAAAGGGCATGCAGGGAGTCTCGGTTCACAGTATGAGTGGTGAAGCTTGTGACGATTTCGGGATGAACCCGCACTTTAATTATTGTATGAATGAATGAGACTAACCAATCAGGAGACAGACAGAGGATGAAGCAACGGGTATAAAAAGGAAGCGGAAAGGAAATGAAGGGAGTTCGGTAGGCAGAAGTGGAACAGTCAGCAGTCATAGCTTAAGTTATCTTCGTTCATGCTTGAATCTTCCTCTTGCTACTAAGAGTTATGTGTGGAAGGAACGTTACGGGTGAAGCTGGTTGACTCGGATCACCTGTGTGGAGCGTCTGCAGCGCACGCTGTTTCCAAGTTGGTCAACGGAGAGAGAACGAGCCAAAGAGGGTTTTCCTGCCGCGTATCTTTGGAACCTTTCTGATATCAACTGCCACGCGTTGATCGTCCCTAAAGCCTTGCCGTCTCAGGTACTCACACCAAACTCAAGCCCTGAAATCCTCGACTGTTGGGGTGTGCATTCACGACAGTGACTGATGAACATAACATTATACACGCCCACACCATACACCTCCACACGACCGCACACACACACACACACACACATACGAGCTCACTCAATCCACGCACAGTGTGTGCGCTTTTGTTTTGTTGTTGTTTGGTTACATGATTCTGTTTTTGAGAATGGCGATCTGCATTTGAATGTAAATGTGCGTGCTCTTGCGGTACTAACACACACACACCCATACGAGCTCACTCAATCCACGCACAGTGCGTGCGCTTTTGTTTTTGTTGTTGTTTGGTTACATGATTATGTTTTTGAGAATGGCAATCTGCATTTGAATGTAAATGTGCGTGCTCTTGCGGTACTAATTTGGATTTGTGGACTCTTTTCGAAATCTTGGACTAATCATTAATGTGAACCTACACCACACAACCTTCATTCATTGTGAACTGTTAATATACCAAACTTCATGTGTGAAATGTTACTACTTCTGTTTGTTTTGTACAAGACGAAGAATATAAATATTTACTTCAAACCCCTTTGGTAATGTTTTTGTATGGGTTTATTATACCTTTTGTTTTGTGTGTAACTGGTGGCCTTTGAGCTATCCGGACTAAACCATTGAATGTGGTAGAATAAATCTACCTGGCACCCGAACTAATTAAATTAAAATTTAAAGAATCTTTTTGCAAGGGTGTGCCACCATTACATAAGTGGCACCCGAACAGGGACCTGAACTTTTCTTTTGTTCTTTTGTAGATAACTCAGACTCAGATATTTTTTATACTTGTGTGGTTATATTGTTTGACTTTTGAATGTGAATTCGAATATTTTTTGTGAAAATGTGTGACTATTATTCTGTGAAAAAAGGTGTTCAAAGGAACTGATATATTTTGCTTTTGGTTATTTGTTTTTTTTCTTTTTTCCCTCATGCTAGGAAATGTGAAGGCTAGGCCTATGTTAAATCACTGTGGGGGATATTGAACATTGTGAGGTTTGTTTTGATAATTGTGTATTTTGTGTGACTTACATACACACCACACCCGTACTTTTATTCAACATTCTATACATTGACTGATATATATACTATACCTATGGCCACAAAACCACCCTCTCCATCCACTTTGGTGGATATCGACTCTCCTCTGGACATCCCTACTCCAAGTGGACTAACAGGGCAACAGCAAAATGTGCAACAATTCAGTCAACCGCCAAGCACTTCCATGTTCTACTCTTCACCCATACTGCCCCCCAAAGCTCCACAGGAATGGAATGTCCGTTTTGCTTCTACACCACCTACTGATAACCTTCGGGTCCAAGGCCAATCCTGGGGGCTGGAACTAGATCCTATGCATCTGTGCACCCCATCTGAAACCTCTTCTCCAGAAATACAACATGGCTTACCTGGTTTCTTTCCCACGCCTGGAAAAGAAATACAGCATCTCACCACACATCTACAAGGGAATTGGGATCGTCTATTTGAAGGTCAAAAAAATCAAGAAAAGACTGTGAGTGAACTTACCCATGAAATAAAACAACTAACTTCTCACACTGGTGGGCAACTGGATGTTTTGACTTCAAAAATGGATTCCAACCATCACCAACTCTTCACCACCTTAACTGCAACAAAACAACAAGAAGAAACTGAGACTGATCAATTAATTAAAACCATGCGAATACTAGAAACTACAAAAAACTGAAGCTACCATGAGTACTGAATTCCGCTTTATGATGGAACAACTACAACTGGAGTCACAGCAGGACATCAAGACTACCCAGAGAATTTTGCAACAAGATCATGAGCAACTTTCTGCAGGAGTTACCAGAGGTAATATCAAGTTAAACGAACTGGACAACAAGGTCACTGAACTTCAACTTGAAATGAACAGTTTAAAAACAATTAAGGAAGATAGAGAAAGGCAAAGTGAGTCCTCCTCTACAACCACCCCCCCTTCCGTACCCGCTCTACCAACAGTAAGCCTGCACATCTACTAACTCCTGCCATTAAAAGTGACCATTTAAGATTGACTTTTCCTACCTTTGGAAGATCATCTGATGACACAGACCCACTACTATATCTAGCACGATGTCAAGACTTCCTAGCATTGCACCCTCTTGCCGACATTGACATTTTAGCAACTTTTCGCACAGTCCTACATGGCACAGCACGAGACTGTTGGGAGGTCGCCAGATCTTCCATAACCACTTGGGATGAATTTGAAACTGCTTTTCTTTCTGCTTTTCTATCAGAAGATTATGAGGATGAATTGGCGGAACGAGTCCGTACTCGAACACAAGGAGAAAAAGAGACAATTCGAGATTTTGCTTTCACATATCGAGCCCTGTGTAAACGGTGGAAACCAACCTTAACAGAAACCGAGGTGGTTAAATTGATTCTCAAAAACATAAAACCTCACCTGGCCAACCAGTTACGTAGCCGTGTCACCACAGTGGGAGAACTCGTAAAGTTGGGTCATCAACTGGAGAAAGACTATGAGCAACAACAGCAATAAGGAACTCGTGTGAGTAATCCATCATTTCCAGTTGTGGCACAAAAATCCACCAACAGAACTGCTGACAAATCATCTTCTGTACGATGTTGGAGATGTAAAGGATATCACGCACCGGGAAACTGTCCTCATTTTTCATCCACTTCTGAGAATCAACAGCACCTACTGGGTAATGGAAGGACATTTCAACCCCACAAACATGGCAGTCAACCAACCAGTAATGCTGTAACTGCTACAACCTTACCTAAAAAGCAAACAACCACAAACTTACCTTCACCACCTCCTCCTATCATTCCGCCACAGTTAGTAGTACCTGTCTGCATTGGTGTTTGGGCAGGAAAAGCTATTGTAGACACAGGAGCAAGTTATACTATGGTGCATGAAAATGTATGGAGAAAACTTACCTCACATGATAAACTGCAACCTTGGACTTTAGGACCTCTGTATCTGGCCAATGGTGAAGCTGAAGTACCTTTGGGATGGATACATCAGCAAATTTCTCTACACGATTATTCATTTACGTTACCCATTGCTGTCTTGTCTTCCAAAGCCCTCGCCTATTCTGCAGTTTTGGGTTTGGACTTCATATTTTTCAGTGGCATGCAAATCAACGTCATTGACCGACAGTACTTCTTCAAGTCAAATCCAGAAGAACAATATTCATTTCAACCTGGAAATGCCAATGTTCCTTCAAGTAGCTCACAACGACAAAAAAAACGTAAGGCTGCGGAGTTTGTCCCTATTAAGTGCCATACCTCCTCAACCCACACTTGTATTGCCATCTTTTGAGAACACTGATTTAAGTCTGTTTGGAAATGCTGTGAATAAAGCTCACTTACCTCCAGATGGTAAACGTCAGCTACAGTAACTCCTGAAGATGAACTCTCAAGTATGCATACTTCAACTTGGTCGCACTAATGTTCTGCAACATTTCATCTACACAAGTCAACAAGTACCCGTTAAACAGAAACCTTACCGCATGTCTCCTGTCAAGCAAGCTTTGGTAAAGGAACAGCTGGAAGAAATGCTCAAGACAGGAATTGTAGAACCTTCACACTCAGGTTGGGCCTCTCCAGTCGTTCTTGTTCACAAGAAGGACGGGAGCATGAGATTTTGTGTGGATTACAGGAAGTTAAATGCCATAACCGAAATAGATGCTTACCCTCTGCCAAACATTGCAGAGATCCTTGAATCACTTTCAGGGGCAGCCATTTTTTCCACAGTAGACCTCAACAGTGGGTACTGGCAAGTGGCTATGGACCCCTCAAGTAAACACAATCTGCTTTCATCACTCCTTTAGGACTCTTCCAATTTAACGTTATGCCTTTTGGGCTCAGAAACGCCCCAGTGACCTTCCAAAGGTTAATGGAGACGGTTTTGGGAAAGTTGCGAGGAGAACTGTCTTTTGTCTACATAGATGATATAATCATTTATTCATCAAACCTAACTCTGCATCTACAAGACCTACAGACTGTCTTCCACAGGCTACACGAAGCGGGATTGACTGTCAACTTAAACAAGAGTAAATTCTGCCTCCAAGAGATTTCGTTCCTTGGGCATGTTGTGAGTACGCAAGGTATTATGGCGGACCCAAGCAAAGTTGAGGCCATACGGTCTTATCCAGTACCTACCAACCTCAAAGATGTACAGCGGTTTCTTGGACTAGCCGGATGGTACCATCGATTTGTGGCGAATTTCTCACAAATTGCAGAACCCATTAATGCCCTGAAAAAGAAAGGGAAGAAATTTCATTGGTCATATCAATGTCAACAGGCATTTGAACAGCTCAAGATATGTTTGTCCTCCCCCCCCATCCTTTGTCATCCAAATCTGCAGTATCCTTTCACAGTATACACAGATGCTAGTGACACAGGCTTAGGAGCTGTGTTAACTCAAAGAAAGGAACAAGGAATGGAAGAAGTCATAGCTTACACAAGCAGAAGTTTAAACCCAGCAGAAACGAACTACTCAGTCACAGAAAAAGAGTGTCTGACAGTCATCTGGGCGTTAGAGAAGTGGCAACATTACCTTGAGTACAGGATGTTCACAGTAGTGTCGTCTCATCCGATGGGCCCTGCGGTTACAAAAGTTTGACTTTGTCATAGAATATAGAAAAGGAAAATTAAATGCAGCACCTGATGCCCTTTCCAGAATCACCAACTTGCCTGCATGCAATGTGTTCACCAGCCTGAAGAAGGAAGTTGACTTTCCACTTACTGCAATGGACCTATGGGTAGAACAACATAAGGATCCTGAAATTCAAAAGATTTTCAAAAGAATCTCAGAGAACAAGCATGATACACCTGAACAATTTGAGATTGTGGAAGACAAGTTGCATCTCAAGACTCAACTGGGCAAAGAACAAGTTCAGTACCGAATGTACTTACCTAAAAGCCTTATTCCTGAAATTCTCCAGCATTACCATTCAGATCCTTTGAGTGGACATGGGGGTATCTTTAAAACTTACAAACGTCTACAAGATGTTGTCTTTTGGCCTAAAATGTCAAGAATTATGTTAAACGTTGTAAGAAGTGTCAAACCTACAAATATGATAATCGTTACAACCTATCACTGTCACACGACCCATTGAAATGTTGGGAGTGGATATTATGGGACCATTGCCCAGCAGCAGCCCACACCGTCACGAATATCTTCTAGTCTGTGTAGACTATTTCTCTCGGTGGGTGGAAATGTTCCCAGTGCGTAAAGCAAATGCACAAATCGATCGAGGAACCCAATTCGTCTCATCACTTTTCAAGGAATTGTGTTTAAAGTGGAACATTGCACAGAAATTGACGACAGCGTACCATCCACAGACAAACATGACGGAGAGAGTAAACCACACATTAAAATGTATGATTGCCTCTTACCTGGAGGAAAACCACAAGAAATGGGACCAATACATACCCGAGCTTCGTTTTGTTGTCAACTCTGCCGTCCAAGAGAGTATTGGAATGTCACCGGCAGAATTACAAATGGGCCGAAAGCTCCAAGGTCCGATGGACAAACTGCTTCAGCCTCAAGGAAACAACCTCTCACCATCTGACCCATCTTACGATGTCGTAACCCACATAGCTCAGCAGAAGGATAGAGCTAAAGAGAATTGCATACGAGCGAAGAAACGCCAACTACGAAACTACAATAAAAACAGACGAGAAGTGCTGTTCAAGGAACAGGATCGCGTTTGACTGAGGAACTTTCCCTAATCCAGCGCTCAACACAGTTTCAGTGCTAAATTGGCACCCAAGTGGAAGGACCATATCGTGTAATCCAGCAGATGGGTCCCATTAACTATCAAATAGTTCTGGAATCTACAGGCGAAGATGTTCGAGTTACTCATGTCTGTAATTTGAAACCATGCTATCCCACCGCTGCTGATTTAGAGTTCTATGGTAAACAAAGACTCCAGGAACTTTTTCAAGAATCCTCAGATGAAGATACAGAATTCCGGGGATTTGAAAGCATATAACTCCCACAAACCTTGAGGTCGTTTTTCCCAGCGGGGGGGGGGGGGGGATGTGACGATTTCGGGACGAACCCGCACTTTAATTATTGTATGAATGAATGAGACTAACCAATCAGGAGACAGACAGAGGATGAAGCAACGGGTATAAAAAGGAAGCGGAAAGGAAATGAAGGGAGTTCGGTAAACGAGAAGGCAGAAGTGGAACAGTCAGCAGTCATAGCTCAAGTTATCTTCGTTCCCTCTTGAATCTTCCTCTTGCTACTAAGAGTTATGTGTGGAAGGAACGTTACGGGTGAAGCTGGTTGACTCGGATCACCTGTGTGGAGCGTCTGCAGTGCACGCTGTTTCCAAGTTGGTCAACGGAGAGAGAACGAGCCAAAGAGGGTTTTCCTGCCGCGTATCTTTGGAACCTTTCTGATATCAACTGCCACGCGTTGATCATCCCTAAAGCCTTGCCGTCTCAGGTACTCACACCAAACTCAAGCCCTGAAATCCTCGACTGTGGGGGTGCGCATTCACGACAGTGACTGATGAACATAACATTATACACGCCCACACCATACACCTCCACACGACTGCACACACACACACATACGAGCTCACTCAATCCACGCACAGTGCGTGCGCTTTTATTTTGTTGTTGTTTGGTTACATGATTATGTTTTTGAGAATGGCGATCTGCATTTGAATGTAAATGTGCGTGCTCTTGCGGTACTAACACACACACACCCATACGAGCTCACTCAATCCACGCACAGTGCGTGCGCTTTTGTTTTTGTTGTTGTTTGGTTACATGATTATGTTTTTGAGAATGGCGATCTGCATTTGAATGTAAATGTGCGTGCTCTTGCGGTACTAATTTGGATTTGTGGACTCTTTTCGAAATCTTGGACTAATCATTAATGTGAACCTTCACCACACAACCTTCATTCATTGTGAACTGTTAATATACCAAACTTCATGTGTGAAATGTTACTACTTCTGTTTGTTTTGTACAAGACGAAGAATATAAATATTTACTTCGAACCCCTTTGGTAATGTTTTTGTATGGGTTTATTATATCTTTTGTTTTGTGTGTAACTGGTGGCCTTTGAGCTATCCGGCCTAAACCATTGAATGTGGTAGACTAAATCTACCTGGTACCCGAACTAATTAATTTAAAATTTAAAGAATCTTTTTACAAGGGTGTGCCACCGTTACAAGCTCAGGATGTCCCAGAGACCAAGTTAAGAAAATGGATTCACATAAGGAAACATGGTCATGCTTGAATAATTAATTCGATACAAAAGTTTGTAACTTTGATGCTGCGTCAGATGCTGTGGGAGCTCCTCCTAGGGGCTGTGACTTTGAGACCCTATTCCATCATGGCAATTTGATTTGCTGGTGATGCTTGCCGCTCCTTCCCACAACCTTTTCCCTATTTTACTGTTGTTGACGTCATCCCAGAAGACTGCCATGTCAAAAAAAATAAAATTTAAGGTGACTCCATGTCACCTAGCAGCCCACTCAGTTTCCCTGCAGGACTTCTCTCCATGCAAACACCCTCTGATCAGCAGATTTCTGTATGGTGCGAGATGGCTAAGACCCTTTTGCACCGCTACAATCCCGGTCTGGAACTTAGCGCTGGTGTTAAAAGAGGTTCCCTGTTTGAGCCACTAAAGTTGGTAAGCTTATGCAAACTCTCTTTGAAGACTGTACTGCTACACGCTTTGGCATCAGTCAAACATGTTGGGAACTTCAAGCCTTGTTTGGAGTTCAGACTGGGCCTGTTGATGACCAGTTTCAAGCCCAAAGAGGGTTATATGCCCAAATGGCTGGCAACCTCCTTTAGGGCTCAGGTTGTTACCCTGTGGCCATTCTCTCTACCGCCCTTTAAGTTGGAAAAATCTAGGAGACTGCACATGCGCTGCCCTGTGAGGGCATTACGCATTTACATTGATAGAACGAGTCAATTCAGGGTGTCTGAACAACTCTTTGTTTGCTTTGGAGGCCATTCACAGGGTTGAACTCCAAGCAAATATTTTCCCATTGGATCATGGTATAGGGTTTCAAGTTCACCATCACTAGGAGAAGCTTCCAATGTGTCAGCTACTGCACAGCATCTCGTTCCCTCCTTTTAGGGAACGAAACATTGCCATCCCAAATCTGTTCTTCCAACTGTCTTATTTATCTGGGGCAGTGGTGGCTCAGTTGTTGAGGCTCAGGGTTACTGACCAGAAGGTTGGAGGTTCAAGCCCCAGCACCACCAAGATGCCACTGTTGGGCCCTTGAGCAAGGCACTTAACTCCAGATTGCTCCGGGGGGATTGTTCCTGTAATAAGTGCACTATAAGTCGCTTTGGTGCGATCTAAGACTTTTGATTCTTAGATCATGGACTGCCCACAGTCCATTTATTGACTTCCTAAAGCATATTGCACACAAAATGAAAAGCACTTTTTAGATCTAGGAAGGCTCTAATCTGATTGGTTAACTTTACACAACGTTCAGAAGTAAGAGCCGTCTTGAACCAAAGTTGTGTAAACAAGGTACCCTGTTCAATAAATGAATGCTTTCATTGGAGGCCTAATCACTGGATTTGCCAGTGCTTGCTAGGTGAGTAACATTTAAAGTTTTGATTGAGGAACACATAAACTAAGTTAAATATCCATCAACAGAACAGAATATTTCTGTTTTCTGAGTTGTTTGGCTGTAAAATAATCAGTTCCTATTACTTTTTCAATGTTTTCTGTACAACCATTGCAGAGACTGACACATTGTGTATATTTGTTTTTCATGCAGTTTTATTATTGTGGAATAATTTAATATAAGCCCACCCTTAAACCCGTGATTGGTCATCAATAACAATCTGCTTGACAAAGTGGGCATTTCTTGGTCAGAATAAACTGCAATGTGGACCAGACCTCAGTCAAAGTTTGCTGTAAAAAAAGGTCTGGCTCAGCAAGGCTACATGCTTTTCAAATTACTTTCACATGTCCCTCTTGCATTACTAGGAAATAAGCTTTTCATTAAACCATCTATAAAGTGCTCTTGAAATGCAATAATTTGCATGTATTTGTTTGTACTTAAAATTAAGATAATGTATATATAAATAAATAAATAAATATATATATATATATATATATATATATATATATATATATATATATATATATATATATATATATATATAGATATAGATATATATATATATAACTTTTTATTTAAAAAATAAATATCTGAAATTGTTGTTTATTTTAATGTTTTCTCCATCTCAGGTCACTTTCACAACAGTCAGACCAAGCATGCAGTTTGTCATTAGTAACTGCATTAGTAATTGCTAGAACATAATTTTCTCTGTCTTTCCACTTCATGAAATGTACATTTCTATAGGAAATTGGCTTAATGAATCCAGACCATTCTATTTTAATTCCATGATCATTATGGAGAATTGTTTGGGATTAATGTAATGGATTAAAGCAGACTGAGAGAAACAGAGAGAAAGATCAGAGACGGAAAATCTCATTAATGATGTCATCATCTGAATCAGTTACAGGGGGTTGGAATAATTTCTTTAGATAGGCACATTGGGGTCACTCACAGATCAATACCAGTAGCCCATTGCACTTTTTATTATCTCATTAGTCAATGACGGGAATCAAATTATGTAATTTATCTGGTAGCAGCCTCCAAATATCTCAAATCATCTTCAGTTATGGCTGTTCGATATCACTCTCTATTGTTGTTCAGCAGTCATCACCACCCCAAACAATGTTTAATACAGGTAGTAAATATGGCTCTATAGATCAGAATCACCCAGATGCCATTGCTCAGTTAGTAGATCTTGATCAAGTCAAAAGAGTTATATATATACTACACACTACCAATCTCGTATGTGGAAGCACTGGTATAACTGTCTTTTGGTAGAACAATGACTCTCTATTATTATTTTGTTTTGTTTTGTTTGTTTTTAAGTGTAGGTATGTAGGCATGTGTGTTATGGTATATTCATGTATTGTTGTGGGTAAGATTTGGACCTTGAGTCTGTAATAAAGTTTTTGATTGATATATATATATATATATATAAAACTCTTATGACTTTTGGATGGATGGATGGATGGATGATGGATAAGGCAATTAATCTTTTATGCCAAATTATGCAGATGCCAACATGAATAGTTGGCTTGACATGCCCTCGTCTTCAAAACTATGAACAAAACTATGCAAGATACAAGAGATTTCGACAAACTAAAATGTCAATTGAAAAGTTTGTTAAATCTTGGTAATGTTAATTAAGTCCAGACAGATACACTATACTAAATGTTCCTCATTATCTTTAAAATCTTTTGATCTGAAGGCGTATGCTTAAATGTTTGAAATTAGTTTTGAAGACAAAAATATAATTGTGCCATCATATACATTTATTTAATTATAAAACAAAAATGTAATAAAAAAAAAGAAGTTTTGAAATTGATGACTTGGACCAAATAATAAAGAAAAGCAGCCAATAAGTGCCCAACATAGATGGGAACTCCTTAAAAAAAAAAAAGCCTCCCAGGGTGATACCTCAATAAGTTGGTTAAGAAAATGTCAAAATGTCTCTGTAAATACTTTGAAGATGCTAAAATATAACACAGTTTTGATTTATTTTGGATTTGGTTTAGTCACAACATAAATCCCATAGTTCCATTTATGTTATTCCATAGCTCCCTATCTGTCACTCACTCAAAGTTTTGTCGATGTAGTGACACTAGGGGTCAAACTTGGGAGCCCCAATCACTTTTGCTATTTGAGAAAAGGCCAATGAAAATTGGGGAGTGGAATTTGCTTGCCACTCCCCCGGACATACGGGTATAAAAGGAGCTGGTTTGCATTCACTAACTCGGATTTGTTCTTCGGAGCCGATCAGTGTGAAGCTAAAATGCCACTGGCATTCCTTTCACCTCTGCAGTGCTAGGCTGTTGGATATATGGTGCATTTTACAGCGGGTTCTCTTCTTCTCGCACAGATAAGTGAAGAGAACCCTCTGGGTACTTCGGCAGCCATACTAAAAGAGTTTATTTCTCTAAAAGAGTAAGCACTAGGGATGGGAAGATTAACCGATATGTATCGATACGCGGTCATGCGCGTGCACGATGCGAGTGCATCGGTAGAGCAGCAGAGGATGAATTACATTTTGGAAGCAAATCGAGATGCATCGGTTTTTGCGAGATGCATCGGTTTTTCCGAGATACAGCTTATCCTTTTAATACAGAATGTATTTCTTTATTTATTAACAAGTGTTGTCAACTTGTTTTTGGCACATAATTTAATCGACCTACATAAAGTAGGCCTCAGCAACGGACTTGCGGATGTGTAGTGTACACTACAACTCAATGTATCAGCTGCGCGGATGAAGCCAGTGATGCGCCCAAAGGTAGCTGTCGGGAAGCGCGAGGAGTAAGCAAAACAAACATGTCGGATGCCGAGAAAATGTATCCTCCACTGAGTTTTAAATCTAAAGTTTGGAAACACTATGGATTTTACAAGATAGATGGACGACTTGACAAGACAGATGCAATTTATAAATTGTGTCGCGCATCTGTAAAATACACGGGCAGTACGACTAATCTGATATCTCACTTGAAGCAGCGCCACGGTGTTGTTGTGGAGGAAGCATCTGCCAGCGCCCCTGCATCCCCTGCCTCCTGCTCTGATTCACCTGTAGCTACCAGCTCCAAAAGTGGTAAGAAATAATATGTGCCATGTGTTCTAAAATGGCCCTCTACTGTAAACCGACACTCAGGCTCTGAGAGAAAAGCCAGTTTGTAAAAAAGTCTTGGTTTTACTTGGTTAATAAATAATCAAACTCATTCAATGGCACCGCATCCTCTTTCACATCACCACATAAACTTGATCTAATTAGCTAGTGATGAAGTATCGCATCGTATCGTGATATGACTGTGAATCGTATCGTATTGCATCGCAAAATGCCACACATGTATCGTTAATATATCGGATCGGATACTTTGTATCGAGATGCATATTGGATCGGCATTATACCTTAGATGCCCAACCCTAGTAAGCACTGGTGGAAAGCGTATTTTTAAAGATGCCTTTCTGTTTATGTGCAGTTCCTGGGTTGGTCACTATCTTTCTGCTCCTGACGGCCATGATCGCTGTCTCACGTGTATGGGTCATATTCAGCTGAGACAGCGTTTATTTTTGTTTAAGGACCCGTCAATGTACACCTGCGTCAGACTTGTTTGTGTAGCATCTCTGGTGTGTTGCATCATAAACATAAAATTTGTAGGTCACTGTCAACTTAAATATAGTTTCCCTTAGATCGAATTGGCGCTCCATCAAGTGTTTTGAATGCAAGAACGGAACGTGTTTTCTTCACTGTATAAACTGTGCATTGCCACACAGTTGAAGTTTCACTTACTGCCCTCTGGAGTAAACAGGTGGTACTACAAGCTTGCATTTCTCAGGAATCTTCCTTAATATGGTCCGGGGGCATTGCGATTAATTGTGTTAATTATTTTAACAGGTTATTTTTTTTATAAAATTAATCGCACACTGAAATAAAGCGTTAAGTCGACAGCCCTAATATATATATATATATATATATATATATATATATATATATATATATATCAGTGTTGTGGCAGGAGGGACGCTTTCATTTTCACTTAGGGGTTTATTCACTTTTTTGCCAGCGGTATAGATATTAATGGCTGTGTGTCCAGTTATTTTTAGGGGACAGCAAATTTACACTGCTATACACTCACTATTTTACATTGTAGCAAAGTGTCATTTCTTCAGTGCTGTCACATAAAAAGATATAATCAAATATTTACAAACATGTGAGGGGTGTACTCACTTTTGTGAAATACTGTGTGTGTGTGTGTGTGTGTATATATACACTCACCTAAAGGATTATTAGGAACACCACACTAATACTGTGTTTGACCCCCTTTCGCCTTCAGAACTGCCTTAATTCTATGTGGCATTGATTCAACAAGGTGCTGAATGCATTCTTTAGAAATGTTGGCCCATATTGATAGGATAGCATCTTGCAGTTGATGGAGATTTGTGGGATGCACATCCAGGGCACGAAGCTCCCGTTCCACCACATCCCAAAGATGCTCTATTGGGTTGAGATCTGGTGACTGTGGGGGCCATTTTAGTACAGTGAACTCATTGTCATGATCAAGAAACCAATTTGAAATGATTCGAGCTTTGTGACATGGTGCATTATCCTGCTGGAAGTAGCCATCAGAGGATGGGTACATGGTGGCCATAAAGGGATGGACATGGTCAGAAACAATGCTCAGGTAGGCCGTGGCATTTAAACGATGCCCAATTGGCACTAAGGGGCCTAAAGTGTGCCAAGAAAACATCCCCCACACCATTACACCACCACCACGCATGATGGATCCATGTTCTCATTCTGTTTACGCCAAATTCTGACTCTACCATCTGAACGTCTCAACAGAAATCGAGACTCATCAGACCAGGCAACATTTTTCCAGTCTTCAACTGTCCAATTTTGGTGAGCTCTTGCAAATTGTAGCCTCTTTTTCCTATTTGTAGTGGAGATGAGTGGTACCGGTGGGGTCTTCTGCTGTTGTAGCCCATCCGCCTCAAGGTTGTGCATGTTGTGGCTTCACAAATGCTTTGCTGCATACCTCGGTTGTAGCAGTGGTTATTTCAGGCAAAGTTGCTCTTCTATCAGCTTGAATAAGTCGGCCCATTCTCCTCTGACCTCTAGCATCAACAAGGCATTTTTGCCCACAGGACTGCCGCATACTGGATGTTTTTCCTTTTCACACCATTCTTTGTAAACCATAGAAATGGTTGTGCGTGAAAATCCCAGTAACTGAGCAGATTGTGAAATACTCAGACCGGCCCGTCTGGCACCAACAACCATGCCACGCTCAAAATTGCTTAAATCACCTTTCTTTCCCATTCTGACATTCAGATTGGAGTTCAGGAGCTTGTCTTGACCAGGACCACACCCCTAAATGCATTGAAGCAACTGCCATGTGATTGGTTGATTAGATAATTGCATTAATGAGAAATTGAACAGGTGTTCCTAATAATCCTTTAGGTGAGTGTATATATATATATATATATACACACACACAGTACATCCGGAAAGTATTCACAGCGCTTCACTTTTTCCACATTTTGTTAAGTTACAGCCTTATTCCAAAATTGATTAAATTCAATATTTTCCTCAATTCTGCAAACAATACCCCATAATGACAACGTGAAAGAAGTTTGTTTGAAATCTTTGCAAATTTATTAAAAATAAAAATGACAGCCATTTTCAGATCTCTCCAGAGATGTTAAATCGGGTTCAAGTCTGGGCTCTGGCTGGGCCACTCAAGGACATTCACAGAGTTGTCCTTAAGCCACTCCTTTGTTATCTTGGCTGTGTGCTTAGGGTCGTTGTCCTGTTGGAAGATGAACCTTCACCCCAGTCTGAGGTCCAGAGTGCTCTGGAGCAGGTTTTCATCAAGGATGTCTCTGTACATTGCTGCATTCATCTTTCCCTCGATCCTGACTAGTCTCCCAGTTCCTGCTGTTGAAAAACATCCCCACAGCATGATGCTGCCAACACCATGCTTCACTGTAGTGATGGTATTGGCCAGGTGATGAGCGGTGCCTGGTTTCCTCCAGACATGATGCTTGCCATTCAGCCCAAAGGTTTCAATCTTTGTTTTATCAGACCAGAGAATTTATTTAGTTTCTCATGGTCTGAGAGTCCTTCAGGTACCTTTTGGCAAACTCCAGGCGGGCTGTCATCTGCCTTTTACTGAGGAGCTTCTATCTGGCCACTCTACCATACAGGCCTGATTGGTGGAGTGCTGCAGAGATGGTTGTTCTTCTGGAAGGTTCTCATCTCTCCACAGAGAAATGCTGGAGTTCTATCAGAGTGACCATTGGGTTCTTGGTCACCTCCCTGACTAAGGAACTTGTCCCCGCTCGCTCAGTTTGGTCGGGCGGCCAGCTCTAGGCAGAGTTCTGGTGGTTCCAGACTTCCATTTACGGATAATGGGACCTTCAATGCTGCAGAAATGTTTCTGTTCCCTTCCCCAGATCTGTACCTCGATACAATCCTGTCCCTGTGTGGAACCTTATATAGACAAGTGTGTGCCTTTCCAAATCATGTCCAATCAACTGAATTTACCACAGGTGGACTAAAATCAAGTTGTAGAAACATCTCAAGGATGATCAGTGGAAACAGGATGCACCTGAGCTCAATTTTGATTGTCATGACAAAGGCTGTGAATACTTATGTACATGTGATTTATTAGTTTTTCATTTTTAATACATTTGCAAAGATTTCAAACACACTTCTTTCATGTTGTCATTATGGGGTATTGTTTGTAGAATTTTGAGGTAAATAATGAATTTAATCCATTTTGGAATAAGACTGTAACATAACAAAATGTGGAAAAAGTGAAGCGCTGTGAATACTTTCCGGATGCAATGTATGCATTAAAAGTGGCCATGGGATTTTTTTCCTGTCTCATCATCTGCCATGCAAAAATCACACGTTAGATCACTTTGAAAAGTATTTGAAGAACTTTTCGCCTATCAAGCCGTAAGATTTGAGGAGTCATTTACGTTCATCACACGAGTGGTAACATGCTGAAGTTTAGTTTTTTTTTTTCAAAATCCCTATACCTAGGTATGAGTGATAGTAATAGTGATACATGCATTAGCAAACACCACTAATTAGAGACAGTAAATATGTTAAATTGGTTTAACCGTTTTAAACATATTGAATTAATCTCACTTAATGTGTTAACTCTGGCAACCATGATATTTTAACCTTCCAGCAGAAAACAGGAAGACAAGATGAAAGATTACAAGAGAGAAAAAAGAAGAATACAATCAGAAACAAAAACATCTCGCCAGCACATCTTGTATCCCCAGGGAGAAGAGGACGGAGCTCTGTAATAAATCTCTCTTGCTCTTCACCCAGGAGACTCTGAATGAAGTTATTTGATATAACGTACTGCTCTCTGCACTTCTGTCTTTCCTGAGGGCATAAAATTCACTGTCAGAGTGAACCTCCCTCTCAAAGATTTCCAGCCCACTCCTGAATGTTTGTCAAGCCTTTCCCTGCTGGACAATGTTATGTGTACCATGATGAAGAAAAATAAAAACAAAGCACTCAAGCTGGTTTCATGCATCATTGCATTCTTAAATGTGTCAGAATGTAATGTATACTGTACAGCAACTCGTTACATTCTCAGCATTGCCACAAGTGGCACTATAGTGGGATTAAAGTCTGAAGTGAATCTTGTTTCCAAGCAAGTAAGTTAAAGGTAGATAAAATGTTAACTACAACTGTCATGTTTAGTGCTAGCTTCCAGAATACTAACATCCAGTTTAATGGCACAGATATTTGAGGATAATTTTAATGTTCCTTGAGTACTGTTGATTCTTAATGCTTCTGCAACACAATCATACATAAAAGTAGCCTAGAGTGGCCAGTTTTGTTTGATGCCTGCACAGCTGCACGTTACCTGTATAGCTGCAGCTGTGCTTCCTCCCCATGCTGACTGAGACTAGTTAAAACATGAAGGTGATCCTTCAAACCTGAATTCCTCCTATGGTAGAAAAATTCCTTATTATGGTCCGGGGGCAGGATTAATTAAAAAATTTTTATGCGTTATTTTTATTTTCATGAATTTTAATTAAATAAACTTTTTTTTGTGTGTGTGTGTAAAATTTTGCCTGAAACGTGTGCTTGTGCAGTCTTTCTTAAAAATAAATGCCTCTTGGTTTGATATTTATTAAAGAAATCCCTGCTAAAAAAAAAACAACAATAGAAATTCTAATGGTTTTCACTACAAATACCATTACAAGTCTAGTGTGTTTCTGGTCATATTCCATTAGGAAATAATGGTACTGGTTCCCATTATAGATATGTATTGGTCTCTAATGGTATCCACTATCCATCAGGTTGTCCGACCCACCCGGACCATTATAGTTTCCATTGTTTTGGGGCACATTTCCTTCAAAAACAAAACTTGACAAATGAGTCTTCAGTGGCCTGCTCTAATGTGACGAAATACATTTATTTTGACACAATGTTTTTGATTAATAGAAATTTAAGAAAGAGGAGTGAGTGGACTTTTAACATTGTAGGGCGGTTGTGTACACACACTGCCGACTCACATTTATGTACAAACACCAAGGAAAAGTACATTTTGCTTAATAGGTCCCCTTTAAGCCGGCGCCGTACAAGCAGACTCCAAACAACTTGATTTTGGCCGAAGGTGTCACACTTGTTGACTGTTTGCTGAGATCTCACTTTCTTCAGTCGGAGGTATGACGCACTTGCCAATACAAAATGGTGGAGGGGTGATAGACATAAAGACTCCCCCCCGACTCTCTCTGCGATTCCATGTAACATGGAGCTCGCTGTGATAACAACAGGAGTACAGCGTGAACATAAACAATTGCAAAAGAGTGATTTAGGAATTGATTCACGGAGTAACTTTACCTTGTGATTGTTTGTAATTATGTTTTTATCCCCTTGAGGCTTGCAGTAGAATGCGTAAGTCCATATGCAGCTTCCATTGAATAAAGAAATTCCTTTCTTTAAAAACAGACTGTAGTGTAATTTTAGTGTGGGAGAACCCCAGGAAAAATCCTTGGAAATCACTTTGGGTTACAATCTGCATTTGTGATGATATGCTAAGTGCAAGTGCAGCTTAAAACATTCAGATCAGCATGACGTCTTGTCAGTTCTTCAGTAAAAAAAAGGCACTTAACCAGAAGTCATTTTGAAGGTGAAGGAACCATTAACTCCACAGGGAGTCCCGACGGTCAAGGGATTAACAACCTCATGCTGGCAGATGCTAATGAGCACTCCGTCTCTCACCAACTGGCTGGCGATTATGTAAATAAAGCTTACACCTACAAATCGCTGAAAGAATCAACTAGTGTGGAGCAAGCTTAAGAATCAAAATTATTTTTGCAAAAACTCTATGAACAACGGGAATGCACATTTGCAATGTGCTGGTCAGGTATTCACATCTGTATTTGTGTACTTGTGTGAAGTATGTTTCTGGCCTCATACTGTTTTGGCACAGCGGAATCCAGAAACAATTGCAGTGAAAACCTTTATTAGACTTAAAATTAATAACATTAACCAATGTGTTTCGGCATGTCGGCCGTCATCAAGATAGAACTCAAGCTGGCGCCGAGTATGGCTGCTGCGTTGCAAGCTCTGACACAACACTGCAGTTTATTGTTTGTTTTGTTTACAGTTTTTAGTTTTTTTGTCTTGGATGTTGTCTACCTTATTGTATATGACAGATAAATGCTTTTGCATATTGGTTCTGCAATAAAACACCGAAAACCAGACTTTAAATTCCTCAATGCCGACCTGCTGTTTACAAACACGCCAGCGGAGCCCTTTGTCTGGGCTGCCTGGCCACGGAAACGCAGAAGGAAAAGGGAAAAAGCCGATGTTCTCATCATAGTAAAAGGTCGCGAAATCAACCCCCGCTACCCAGTATACTTCTGGCAAATGTTCAGTCTCTGGACAACTAGCTCTGCAAGCTGAGAGCACAGATCTCTTTCCAAAGAGAGACGAGGGACTGCTGCATATCTGCCTTACGGAAACCTGGATGTCTGCAGAGATTCCAGACTCGGCCATCAAACCCGCAGGTTTCTCTGTGCACCGAGCAGACAGAGCAAAAGACCTCTCAGGTAAAAGCAGAGGTGGTGGTGTATGTTTTATGATCAACAAATCATGGTGTGTTCAGAGGAACATACATTTTATCAAGTCTTTTTGCTCTCCTGATCTGGAATTTCTCATGATTCTGTTTCGACCATTCTGGCTCCTGAGGGAATTCACAGTGGTCATTATCACTGCTGTGTACATCCCACCACAAGCCAACACAGATTGGCACTCAAGGAACTGTATGGGAATTTAAATGAGCAGGAAACTGCCCACCCTGAGGCCGCGTTCATTGTTACCGGGGACTTTAACAAAACTTTAAAACAATCACACCAAAATACCACCAACGCATCAGCTTCAACACACAAGGGGACCGGGTTTTGAATCAATGCTATTCTCCTTTCTGGGATGGCTACAAATCCCTCCCCCGCCCACCATTTGGCAAATCAGACCACTCTTCCGTTCTGCTTCTGCCTGCTTACAAGCAGAAACTGAAACAGGAAGCACCCACCCTCAAAACGATCCAGTGCTGGTCGGACCAATCAGACTCTATGCTATAAGACTGTTTTGATCACGTGGACTGGGAGATGTTCAGGTCCGCCTCTGATGACAACATCGAGGTTTATGCTGAAAGCGTAACGTGTTTCATCAGGAAGTGCGTAGAGGACTTTGTTCCGACTAAAACAATACGGATCTACCCCAACCAGAAACCATGAGTTAACGGCGATGTTCACTCGGCACTTAATGCTTGGACCTCTGCTTTTAATTCCGGTAATGCTTAGGAGCATAAACAAGACAGTTATGCCCTACGTAACACTATCAGAGCAGCCAAACGCCAGTACAGGCACAAAATTGAAGGACAGTTCAACACCACCGATTCTAGAAGTATGTGGCAGGGAATAAACATCATCACGGACAACAAGGGAATAAAAACTCCGTCGTAAACACCGCTGCCTCTCTCCCGGATGAGCTTAATAACTCACGGCTGACGCTACAGAGTATGGTTCACTCTCCGTCTCTGTTGCTGTTGTAACCAGATCCTTCCGACGGTGAACATCTGTAAAGCCGCGGGTCCAGAAGGCATTCCGGGCTGCGTCATCAAAGCGTGCGCGAACCAACCAGCTGGTGTTTTTACGAACATTTTCAACCTGTCCCTCTCCCTGTCTGTAGTCCCCACATGCTTCAAAACGTCCACCATTGTGCCTGTACAAAAGCAATCAAAGATCACTTGCTTAAATGACTGGCATCATGTTGCTCTGACCCCCATCATCAGCAAATGGTTTGAGAGGCTAATCAGAGAATACATCTGCTCTGTGCTGCCCACTTCTGGACCCATTGCATTTTGCCTACCGCAACAACCGCTCCACTGATGATGCCATTGCATCTACAATACACACTGCTCTCTCCCATCTGGAAAAAAGGAACACATATGTGAGAATGCTGTTTGTAGACTACAGCTCAGCATTCAACACAATAGTGCCCTCCAAGGTTGATGTGAAACTCCAGGCTCTGGGCTTAAACAGCTCGCTGTGCAGCTGGATCCTGGACTTCCTGTCAGGCAGACATCAGGTGGTTAGAATGGGTAGCAACATCTCCTCATCACTGACCCTCAACACTGGAGCCCCACAGGGCTGTGTTCTCAGCCCACTCCTGTATTCCCTATACACACACGACTGTGTGGCAACACATAGCTCCAATGCCATCATTGAGTTGCTGACAATACGACGGTGTAGGTCTGATCACTGACAATGATGGAACAGCCTACAGAGAGGAGGTGCACACTCTGACATGCTGGTGTCAGGAGCACAACCTCTCCCTCAACGTCAGTAAGACCAAGGAGCTTGTAGTGGACTTCAGGAGGAAAGACACAGCCCCATCACCATTAATTGAGCAGCGGTGGAGAGAGTCAGCAGCTTCAAGATCCTCTGTGTCCTCACTGAGGAACTCACATGGTCTGTCCACACTGAGGCCATTGTGAAGAAGGCTCACCAGCACCTCTTCTTCCTGAGACAGCTGAGGAAGTTTGGAATGAACCACCACATCCTCATACAGTTCTACACTAGCACTGTAGAGAGCATCCTGACTGGCTGCATCGATGCCTGGTACAGCAATAGCACCGCCCACAACCGCAAAGACCTGCAAAGGGTTGTGCGAACTGCCAGAAACATCATCAGAGGTGAGCTTTCCTCCCTCCAGGACATATATAACAGGCGGTGTGTGAAAAAAGCTCGGAGGATCATCAGAGACTCCAGCCACCCGAGTCATGGTCTGTTCTCACTGCTACCATCAGGCAGGCAGTATCGCAGCATCAGGACCCGCACCAGCCGGCTACATGACAGATTCTTCCCCAAGCAATCACACTTCTGAACACTTGATCTCTCATGAACAATATACACCAGCACTGCACTTTATTAATCTATTATCTCACACTGGACTGTCATAATTATATTCTCCACAATAAAACTACAGCATATATATATTTTTTATATACTTTTTATTAAATTATTTTTATTGTATGTGCATTCTATATTGTATATTATTATTGTGTTGTGTAATTATGTGTACATTTAATATGTAAATTTTGTTGTGTAAATATGTTGTTTATTGTAAATTGTTATATGTCTCATCACTGTCATGACTGCTATGTTGCTCGGAACTGCACAAAAGACTTTCACCTACTGTTGCACTTGTGTATATGGTCGTGTGACAATAAAGTGATTTGATTTGATTTGATCAGGGTTAAGATAAAAATACACAACATGCTCATTTAAAACAACTCTGACCAATGCAAGCACACTTAAACAACTAATCATATTGGGCTGTGAAATTTAATCCCTGTTAGTTATTAGGTTAATTAGGGATGTGCATTACCTCAATAATTCTATAAGTCAAGATACTTAACTAATCACAGTGTCAGAATGGTGTATCAAATAGATAACAATTTATAGTACACCTCACAAATGACCATATTAAAAATATGTAATATATCCAGGAGCCAGCGGCTGCGTGCCTGTTGCACACGGCGCCTCAGCCTGACTGGGGGCATCTGTAGTAACTTTGACGCCTCTGAACACCTGCTGTAGGAGGACTCCTGCCCATAGAAAACAGAGGTCTGTCTAAGGGCTGAAGAAGTGATGGCAGGAAGGGGTGTGGGTCACTGGGTATGTGCCGCAGCACCATGCCCATCTCGGGACTCAAGTCTGAGCTAGTGCCGCAGCAGTCTCATATCATCAACCCAAGTGGCACGACCGCCCCTGAGGATGCCATATTCCCCAGGAGCATCTGAAATAGTTTCAGGGGAACCACTGTGTCCAGTCTGAACGTACTCAGGCAGTTCAGTGCCGACTGCGCGTGCTCGCTTGTGAGGCTCGCTGTCATTGAGGCAGAGTCTAACTCCATGCTGAGAAAAGAGATGCTCTGAACCGGGGAGAGCTTGCTCTTTTCCCAGTTGACCCGAAGCCCGAAACAGTTGAGGTGCCTGAGCACCATGTCCCTGTGTGCACAGAAAAACTGTCGAGAGTGTGCAATTCTCTTAACTTTCGTGAAGATGCAAGGGAACAGGGACAGATCGAAGTGGAGGACCTTTTACTGATACGCCTGGCCGTCGAAAGCGAACCGTAGAAAGGGTCTGTGATGGGGTAATATTGAGACGTGAAAGTATGCATCCTTCAGGTCTACCGCCGCAAAACAATCTTGATGCCGGACGCATGTCAGAATAAGTTTCTGCATCAGCATCTTGAACGGGTGTCTGTGTCAGGCTGGTTCAGAACCCGCAACCCACCGCCTTTCTTGGGTACAATGAAGTAGGGGCTGTAGAACCCCTTCTCCATCTCCGCTGGAGGGTCAGGTTCTATCGCGTCCTTGCGTAGAAGGGTTGCAATCTCCGCACGTAGGGTGGAGGCATTTTCGCCCTGCACTGAGGTGCAGCGGATGCCGCTGATGCGGGACGGGCGCATGGTGAAATGAATCATATAGCTGAATTGGATGGTCCTGGCCAGCCACCGCGTCGGGTTGGAAAGCGTAAGCCATACGTCCAAGCTCCGGTCGAGGGGCACTAAGAGGACGATCACATGTGACGTACCTGGAGGTGAGGTATCGCTGCGGGGGGAGCAGGCAACGTCACGTTGGGGAACGTTGCTTCATCTCAAGGTGGTTGTGCTAAGGAGAAGCTCGAAGCACTTATCTACCTCCGCGTACCTGGCCTGGGGCAGGTAGGCGACTGAGGAGGAGGTTCTGTAGAGACCAACTCTAGACTTGTAACCATCTGCCAGTCTGAGGTGTGAGTGTGGTGCAGTTGGGCACGTGAAGGCGGAAGGTCCGCGCTCATGGGTGCCGAACTGCAAGTGCTCGCTAAGTGACCCAGGGAGTGAGGAAACTGCTTTTTAGTGACAATGTGGGTACCGCAGCCCATTGGGGGTGAGGCAAACAAAGAAAAGGAAACTCATTCCTCATTCATACCTCTTGGAAATACACTTTTAAAGTAAAAAAAATACAAAAAGCTTCTCTCTTTTTCCTCTTAAGATCAATATCCTCAACTCTCTTACTCAGTTTTGTATGTTCAATATCCAAATAGAAACTGGATGATAAGATAAATTAAAGTGCCTTGAAACAGGACAGTTTCTGAATGGCGCTACTATGTTCTGTCATTCGCTACTTTAAAGGGCGAGATGTTTCTCTAACATAAAGCTTCTTAAATGGACATTGCATAATATAGATCACATTTCTAGTTTTATATGTAAAAAAAAGTTTTATGTCTATACATTTATCATTTATAGAATGATTGATGATTATTTTTTTTTTATGGTAAATTGACAGTTAGTACAATTGCCACATTTAAAATTACCTGTTGGAATTTGACCTGTGAGAGTATTAAACGAAGTATCCTTTGATGGACAGCCTTCTACAACTCTATATTTTTTGGCCCTTTTATAGTTAAGCATTGATATATTTAGGGGTTCAAGTGCTTAGCGCTGAAACCCTATTGTAATTGTTAAGATTTTTATTATTATGGGTTCAAGCGCCTAGCGCTGAAACCCCATTGTAATTGTTACAATTTTTATTATTAGGGGTTCAAGCGCTTAGCACTGAAAGCCTATTGTAATTGTTATGATTTTTATTATTAGGGGTTCAAGCGCTTAGTGCTGAAACGAAATCATTTTCATTTAATTTCAAAAAATTTAATTTCCTCCTATAAAAAGTTTGGATTTTTCATAAAACCTACTTTTGCAAACTAATCCAATGTTTTTTTGTCTGATCGGGGCCAATCCAGTGCCAAATGATTCTATGGAGTCTCAAAATCAAAAGTTATCAAAAAAAGTTTGAACTTTCGACTCGAGCTAGCTAAGGTATGCAAAAACATCAGAATTTTATGTAAATTGCTATAACTCTTGAAGGAAATTAGATATCTTGACCAAACATGGCATGCTTATGTAAGATGTCAATATTTGGTTGCCTAGAAAAGTTGGCATAGTTTTGCCACATAGTGTAATGGTGTATAATACCAAAAACATGAAAACCGTTAATCCTATTGACTTCAAAATTAGCATACATTGTCTTTGTCTCAGCTGCCATCATTGTCTATATGGACATTCACGTATTTTGAAAAACATGGCCACCATCAGCCAATCAGCTATCGGATTTTGTAGGTGTTAATGGTTGTATATAATGCAAGTAATATATATATATATATATATATATATATATATATATATATATATATATATATATATATATATATATATATATATATATATAGTAATATATATATATATATATATATATATATATATATATATATATATATATATATATATATATATATATATATATATATATATATATATATGTCACCTGATGGCTCTTCTCATTCTAAACAACTTTGCCTCAAAAAGCATTGGTGTCTGTCAAACACTTTGGTAAATATTTCAGATAAAGTTAAAAACCTACTTTTGCAAACTAGTCCTAGGTTTTTCATTCGATCCGAACCAAACCAGTGCAGAAATATAGTCTGGAGTCTGATTATCAATAATTATAAAAAAAGGTTGAAATGTCGACTGTTTTTACTCAAATGGCTATAACGCCCTTATGAAATGAGATATTTTCACCAAACTCGGTACACATGTGTATGTGTCTGAAAAACGGAAACATCCGTTTCTATAACTGGAAAAAAACATGAAAAGAGCTCTAACTACGCAACCATTAGTCTGATTGAGTTGAAAATCGTCATGCAGTGTCTTTTTCCAAGGTGCCATGACTGTCTATGAGGACATTGGCGTATCTCAAAAAACATGGCCGTCATTGCAAATGAAGTTTTGCAGAACCTATAAGGTTCTCTGAGGCCGATTGGCACAAAACTTAGTGGGCCTGTTCGAATCCTGGCCCTAGAGGTCTGTTAAAACTCGTTAGCGCCATCCATTGGCCGATTTCTTTCAAATTTCTATTTTTTTTTTTAATTTTATTATTGACCTAGAGAGTCCAGAGAATTGTACTTCTGGGACTGCCAGTTGCAGTCCCAGAGACCTGAAGGTATGGAGTGTCATCAACAAACATCATTTTTAAGACATGATTTGTCTTAAAAGACAAGATTTGTCATTTTTAAGACATGATTTGTCCAGATTGACTAGAAATGCAGAAGATTTTGGTATTGTTCTATTATTCCAATAATATTCCAATATATCAAGGTCAATGTTGGTGTAAAATGTGTCAAGGGTACATAACAGAACCTCTTGATTAAGGGATGGAAAACTCTTAAGAGACAATAAAAATTGGGTTCTATCTTTAATATATGATCTTAAGTTAGGAACAAAATCATTTATTTGGTGATCCACAAAACTAGATATTCTCTCTGTAATGCTACCTAAACCAGACACAATAGGTCTGCCCGGAGGGTAGTTTTGAAACTGAAAAACTGAGACCAGCATGCACAGGACTAATGAGAAGCAATTTCTTGGCTGGAACACAAATACTTCCGCAGATACACAAGAGACTCCCATGTACCTGCATGGGAAGTCTTTGCTGTAGTGCCAGAGGCCAAAACAACCCTTGCAGTGTCTTCTCTAGAAGAAGATCATGCTTCTTCCTTTTAAGTGGAGTGATATTAATTTGTCTCGCTGAATTTTTCACATTAAGAGGCTGTAGCAGCAGGTGTCTTGCAGGGAGAGCAACAGAGACAAAGAGAGGGTGGGGCTTTAATCTGCCATTGGATGTGGCTTTGCACCATAAGAGGCAGATGAGATCATTACTATAATTAAACCCTCTGTGATGTTTATCAAAGAGCTTATATGATTTGACATTGTGAGATGAGGCATTATGAGGGGACTAGTACAGCTGCTTTTTGATCAGACTGGCATGCTCTCCTCCAGCTGGAAGTAAATGCTTTTTTCTGCTAATTTAATTTGTCTGAGCGACAGTCATTTATGTCTTCGAAAAGGAAAAATGTGTTGATGGCTTACCTTGAGATGTGTTCCCACAACATGCCTAAAATCATCTTTAACCCCTTTGCTCTGGTACATTTTTTCTACTTCAAATTTAAAAGCTCACCATTCACACATACAGTGGACTAATTGCAAAAAAATTGTCTTTTTTTTTTTTGTTATTTTACATAACATTAATCTCTGAAAAGTTTAGATTCTAAGCTTTCATATGATACCTTATGTGCCTGACTTGTGTATATGTGGATGTAGGGACTTCAAGGAGGACACAGGTTCCTTCAACTCAGGTACGTGAGCTTTTATTGGCTTTTACAGGGGCACCACACCAGCTTCACAATACATTTTAGCTTCACACTAGACTTCAGCTTCACAATAAACTTTAGCTTCACACTTGACTTCAGCTTCACAATAAACTTTAGCTTCACACTAGGCTTCCAGACCCCGACTCTCTCTCCCCTCTGCTGGCGCTGTGACTCTTTTTATGCCGCTCTCCCCGTGCTCACTTTAATTAGAGACAGGTGTTAATCATAATTTATCTCAGGTGTAAGTGCCCTTACCGCTTCTCTTTTTCCAGATGGGCAATTGACTACACTCCGCCGCCACAGAGGACTTTAAATATTTAAACTTTTTCCGTGATATAGGGCCCCCCTTTGGCCCACCGGTGGATCCATAGAGTTTAGAGTAGTTTACCCAGGGGCATCGTTAGATTTTGTGGGCACCCTGGCAACTTTGTTCTCTTTGTTCTCTATCTTATAGCATTTTTTTCATGATCATTAATGTACATTGTTGTATTATTATTAATAAACATTAAATAAGAGATACTTAAAAAAAAAAGTTTGAATAGGTTATTAAAAATCTTAAATTCTTAATTTGTTTGTGTCATTTTAGTGAGCTGATGAATAATAATGTTGGCTTTTTATGTTTTAAATGTTGATTTAAATCATATATTGGAATATCTGAATGCAAATTAATTATAATAAAGTTTTTCCCCCCTACAGTCAGAGAGCATTAAAACAGCAGATTTTACACAGGAGGAAAACTGATAGCTTGGTCCATAATTCATAGAGGTCCAGGCTTTGAATCCCTTGACTTTACGTTTTTAAGCGCATTATCACAAAATCATATAGGAAAGGTGTCTGGGTTCTGCTGGGCCCTATGTCTGTCCAGGGCCCTTAGAATCGTCCCAACCTTTATTTTGCTTATTTTTTCTTTTCTTTTTTTCTTTCCTTTTTTTTTTTTATCTTTACAGCCATGGTCACTGTTCTGTGCACCATAAAAAGCATAAAGCAGTCCATTACTTCAGAAGTCTTCAGAAGCACCATTCTTTATTTGAATATAAAGGTGAATTGTAGAGATTTCAAAGCTTTGTCAGAATATATAGGCTGTCTGCATCAGTTGGATTTTCTCTTATAAATGCTACAACAGACTTAGAGTTTAGCATAGAGTTTACACAACATACATTGTGTGGTCATGCAGCAATTGCCAGTGGATTTAAGTTTTGCACAAGTACTTTAGTGGTCATTTATTCTTAAATGTGAAGTAAGTAATTTCTGTGCTACAAGTGGCACCAAACAGATTTACAAAAATAAACTGTTTTCAAACAACCTTTGCCAACATCCATTAGACTCGTCACGCCCTTTCGCTCTCTCTGATTCCCTATGAACAAATAGGCCATACTAAATAAAAGGTGATAAACGTTTAACGTCATAACATCATAATGACCAACACTGTATACACACCAGACAGAAAGCGTGGCAGAGGAATGGGGTCGTGCAAAAACATCGCTGGATAGAATGGCAACTGGGTGTGCTGGGGATCCAGAACATAAGGTACAAAACTTCTTCTGGTAACTAGTAAGTGCAACGACAGCGCAGTTACCTGACCATTTTGGTCCCCTAGACTAGGTCGCTGTTGTTGACGGGGGAGGCTGCAGTGTATTAGTGACTTGCACAGCGATCTCGTCATTGGTAGCTCCCTCTAAGTGCCGCTTGTTCGCAAGTTGGTGTTCTTCCTGATCTGAAGACCCACAGAGATGCTCAGTCGGATCAGTGCTCTTGTTTCTGCATGAGAGGTTGGAGGGGAGCCTGTCCCCCTCCACCCTGAAGGTCTATGTAGCCGCCATATCAGCTCACCATGACGCAGTGGACGTTAAGTTCCTAGGAAAGCACAATCTGATTATCAGGTTGCTTAGAGGCACCTGGAGGCTGAACCCTCCCAGGCCATGCCTGTTCCCCTCATGGGATCTCTTTGTGGTCGAGCCGCTAGAATAAGTCCAGCACAAAGCCCTCTCCTTGAAGATGTCCCTCCTGATCGCACTCACTTCCATCAAGAGGGTTGGGGACCTGCAAGCGTTCTCTGTCAGCGTCAATTGCCTGGAGTTCGTTCCAGCAGACACCCATGTCGTCCTAAGACCGCGACCAGGCCACGGTTCCTACGACCCCCTTCAGGGACCAGGTAGTGAACCTGCAAGCGAAGCTGCCCCGGAAGGAGGCAGACCCAGCCTTGTACCTATGTGGACCCCATGCAGAGCTATAGATGTCTAGCTCTTTGTCTACTTTGGTGGACAGCGGAAAGGGAACGTTGATGCCTATCACACCCAGGCCGTGCCCTGGGTTCAAGCACACTCGACAAGAAGTGTGTCATCCTCGTGGGCACTGGCCAACGGCTCCTCCCTAGCAGACATCTGCAGAGCAGAGGGCTGGGCAACACCCAATACCTTTACGAGATTCTACAATCTCAGGGTTGAGTCGGTCTCGTCCCATGTTCTCTCAGGTCCGAGCAAGTAGAACTCAGGAATGCAGAATGTCTGACCGGGTGTTTCCGCTTGCACATAGCGCCCTTCCCCTCCACTGAGGTGATCACGTGCTCTCTTTCCCCCAGGAGAGTCCACTAGATTTGCGCTCCCTGGATGTTCCTCCTCCCTAGCCCTCTGGTTCCCCGACCAGACCCACTACAGGTACTAAAATTACTCTGTACTGGAATAGGTGCTCCACAGAATGGGCCCTTGTGGATTAATACCCCTGTGTGTATTTTCTGCGGTATGGTCCCCCCTACTGGCGGACCCGCATCTCCCTTGGGCACTACCTGCTCCTCCCCGGTCGGCGTGTTTGTAGCAACTCCTCCCTCTCAGCAGGTAGAATCTACCTCCGTGCCATTTCCACATGTGGACTGAAAACCCATGTGACGTAGTTCACCACTCTTTATCTCCCCCACAGCCTGGGCAGGTAGTGGTCTCCGTAGGGTCTTTTCTCCTGAAAGAATAGGAGTTGGAAAAGAATGCCTTCCCCGATGTGTGTGATAGCGTTAAGATGGCCCCAGGCGCTTTAACCTCTATGCGAGAAACATAGAGAGAGAAAAGCAGCCAAGCATGCTGGCGCAGCCTGCTCCCATGCTTGGCACGTCGCTTTGTTCCCCTCTTCGGGGTGCTGGGAACCTAAAAAGTCTATGGGGAAGGGTCCATGCAGGGAAGGGTCTGTGCAGTCTGACGCAGCCTGTCACTTTGGCACGCAACTGCCTGTCTGCACCTGCATCAGCAGAGCATGTACACTGTTCAGCACATGGCATGATTGAATAGGGATCCCTAGTGTCGCTTCACTCGACACAACAGCGAAGTGAGCGACAGATGGGGAACATCTAATTTACTGTTGTAACCTATGTTCCCTGATGGAGGGAATGAGACGTTGTGTCCCCCTGGCCACGATGCTGAACCGAGCCACTGTAATGGCCGATCCTTATTCTTGGCTCCTCTGAAAAACCTGAATGTACAGAGGCACGATTCCCTCCCTTAATACCCGTATGTCTGGGGAAATTACATGCAAATTCTGTCTGCCAAATTTTCATTGGCCTTTTCTCAAGTTCAGAGGTAACCGAAGCCTTCAAGAAAGTCCCCTAGTGTTGCTTCACTCGACACAACGTCTCGTTCCCTCCATCAGGGAACGGAGGTTACAACAGTAACCTGGACATTTCTTTCAAAACCATCTTTACAGAACTCAGCTGTTTGAAATTTGCACCCAAAATAAAGGTGGACCTCAAAATGTCATTGATTTAATTTTGTAATAGAAATTATGAGAAAACTTTGCTTACATTCCTGTTTTTCTCCTTCTCGGGTCACTCTCACAATCGGCAGACCAAGCATGCAATTTCTCAATAGTAACTGTCTTTCCCCTTCATAATGAAATGTACATTTCTATGGAAATTTGTCTTAATGAATCCAGACCACAATCTCTTGCTATTCCATCATCATCATTATGGATAATTGTTTGGGTTTAATGTAATAGACTGAAACAGAAAGAGATAATCAGAGAGAAAGATCAGAGTTGGAAGCTCTCATTAATGATGTCACTACCTGAATCGATCACTTTCTGTTGTAGGACTCCAACAAAAGGAAATAATTTCTTCAGACTGACACACTGGGGTCCCTCATGGATCAATGCCTATAGCCCATTGCACCTTTTATTGTCTCTTAAGTCAATATCGGGAATCATAACACTCCATTTATCAGCTGGTGGCAGCCTTCAAACATCTCTTAAAATCAACAATGTTTGCTCGATATTGATATTGCAAGAAATCTTCATATCCTGGGTGTGCATGTATTTGATTGTTTTGCTTAACTTCCAAAATACTGCCACATTTCTGAAAATGTCCTCAAAAATATACTGCAGATGACCAATCAGCTTTCAGTTTCATGCAGTGACACTCTCATTCTCCTCATTAAACTCTCTGGCCTGGATTTCAGGGCTGCCCCATTAATCTGTTATTGGAAGAGAGGGTGTTTCTGATGGCAATACTTGGCAAACAGAATGGCCCACAATCCAAGTCATGCTGTAGAACATTTCAACTGTAAGTGGCTGCAAATTAATCTAAATTATGAAATGCAATCTGCATGCTTCAAAATTAACTTTGAACAATGTGAATATGCTATATTGACATATACTATATACACACATACACAAATCTTTACACACAACCTAATATTATTCTTTGGTTTCAAAACAGGGATCTCTGCACACTATGAGTTCTGTGCTGAACTACATCTCTCTCTCTCTCTCTCTCTCTCTCTCTCTCTCTCTCTCTCTCTCTCTCTCTCTCTCTCTCTTTCTCGGTTTTGATGCCATATTGACAGATGGCACTTCCCAGGGTGTTGGTTTCATGCCATGCCACAGCCTTTAGAGGGAAGAGAAGGTAGAAGAAGAACCTTACTGTCTGTTCAAAGTGCACAAAAGCTTAACGACAAAAAACACCACTGTATTAACAGAGCTAAATGGCTTTTCAGGACAAAACACACTTTCAAAGGCATGCTGACAAAGTCAGTTCCCTTTCAATTGTTAATTGCAGGTTACATACATGGCTATTGTAGAGCATTCACCCAATGCTCGCTGGTAGTTGAATGTGCCTCTGTAGCCACCATCCGGGTTACCAAACAGCGCATGCGCAGGAGGTGGTGTAAAAGGTTTATACCAGGATAGGCTACTGGTGACTGTACAAGCAAGCTAATAAACAGAGTTCGGTTTATAAAGTATTCAGTCTAAATGATCATTATACATGGTGTCAGAAGTGAAAACGGACACATTTGATCGTGCAGTTCATTCATCACGGAGTGCACGACTGCTTGCCGGTCAAATAAGGACAATAACAAGCTTTTAACGTTGCTACCGGCTATCCTGCCAACGGACATAAAGTGCGTCATGTCGGACGGATTTCGCAGACCAGACCCCCTTGCAAATGCCTGCACGACTGCAACGCATGATGCTGCAGCTCCAAAAATACAACATCGACCTAGTCTACAAAAAAGGTAAACACATGTACCTGGCCGATACCCTGTCACGCGCACCCAGAGCGTCCACACTTCAACATGTAAACGAGCTGAACGATTTTGAGGTCATGTCAGTCAACCGAGTCTCATCCAGCCGCTTAGATGAACTCAAGAGGCACACAGCAGAAGACGGACTACTGCAAACCCTGTCATCTGTCATCAAACACGGATGGCCCGTCAAACAGCATAATGCTCCACCATCCATCAGTTCCTTTTTCCCATTCAGAGATGAGCTTACCATCGAGGAGGGCGTCGTCATGAAAGGTCACAGACTTGTCGTTCCCAAGTCACTGCAGAAAGCGTACACAGACATCGTGCACAGAGGACATCCAGGAGTGGAGTCCACCAAACGCAGAGCCCGAGACATAGTGTTCTGGCCCACTATGAGCAGTGACATTGACAGAACAGTACTCTCATGCTCTGTTTGCAACAGTCAGAAGCACCATCAGCAGAGAGAACCACTACAGTCACACCCAGTTCCGGACTTACCATGGTCTACAGTAGCAACTGACATCTTCAAATGGGATGGCAAGCATTTTCAGGTACTTGTAGACTCGTACTCTGGTTGGTACGAGATTGACCTCCTCAAGGACATCACTTCCACAACAGTCCTCACAAAACTGAAAAGACACTTTTCTGTGCATGGCTCCCCACATCTTCTCATCTCAGATAATGCCAGACAGTACACTAGCCAGAAATTCAGAGATTTTGCTACACAGTGGGACTTCAAGCATGTAACCAGCAGTCCTGAGTTCCCACAGGGCAACGGCTTGGCTGAAAGGGCAGTGCAAAGTGCCAAGCAACTGATGGAGAAGTCGAAAAGAGATGGTACTGACGTGTTCCTCAACCTTTTAAACATGAGAAACATCCCTCGCGATCGCAGCTTGGCTCACCTGCACAAAGACTAATGTCAAGGCAGACCCGTACTACCCTCCCAGTCTGCAAACAGTTATTGCAGCCAGCATCCCTCAACACCCAACAAGTCACAGCCCAGCTCCAGAAGAAGAGGCTCTCCCAGAAGCTGAGCTATGACAAGTCCAGCCGTCCTCTTCAACCACTGCTGGAAGGCTGAAGTGGTCCGGATGCAGACCCCTGGGGTATGATCGCATGGGCACAGTAGGAAAGATCTGTATGGAGCAGCGGTCTTACATCATCCAGTCTGGAGGCAAAGACTACAGGAGAAACCGCAGACACCTCCTGCCTGTAGCCGAGCGATCTCCAAATCAGCCTGACTGCGTCGACCTACAACCCCTCAACCCAGCTGCCGGTGAAACGCTTCCCATTTACGGGGAGGAACAGCGGGATCCCACGGACACTATACCACCGCCAGTCCAGGTACCCGTAGCTACTTCGCCTGCCCACGTTGGTAAGAGCCCCTACACAACACGCTTTGGTCGTACAGTCAGACCAAACCCCAAATACAAAGATTGAATATTGGACTATGAATGGACCATTTAATGTTCAGTACTGACGACACTAAAAAAAAAAAAAACAAAAAGGCAGTCATGCCTTCCTTGGTTACATTGGTTATTTTGTCTATGTTTCAGTCAGTTTAAACATTGAAGTTCTTATGTTAAAATTGAATATGGTTATATGTTGTTGATGATACCATAAGCTAAAGAAAGGGGATGTAGAGCATTCACTCAATGCTCGCTGGTAGTTGAATGTGCCTCTGTAGCCACCATCCGGGTTACCAAACAGCGCATGCGCAGGAGGTGGTGTAAAAGGTTTATACCAGGATAGGCTACTGGTGACAGAGTTCGGTTTATAAAGTATTCAGTCTAAATGATCATTATACAGCTATTATATTTTAACTTAAAGGAATAGTTCCTTAAAAAAATGAAACTTCTGTCATTATTTACTCACCTTCATGTGTTCCGAACCTCTATGCTGTTATTTTTTTCTTTCCATACAATGACAGTTTAGTGACCGTGTCTGTCAAGCTCAATAAAGAACAAAAAACAGCATCAAAGTAGTCCATATAACTTGTGTGCAATACAATTGTTTTACAGTGAAAATACAATCTTCATGCAACCCCACGTCCACATCCCCTGATAAACATTTCTCCACATACGTGGAAACTCATACTGCATTTCCTCATAAGTAGAAAAATCATGTTAATTATTTTGAAAAACTTTCAACTCTAACACATCTATGAGTCATTTAGCTTCTTTTTAATATACCTTTTGTTATATTATATTTTGTTATCTCTGTGCAATACGATTTTATTCATTAACATTAGTTAATTCATTTACTATGCATTTTCACACTGAGAATAAATGGGTTCATCCAAAAACTGAAACATTTTGCTTTCAGAGGTTTTACAGTATATGGAAAATAAGGTGCATTTTAAACTGTTTTGAGACCATTGAAGACAGACAGCACACTGGGTGTTAAGTCATTAACTTAATAGGGAACAAGGGAGCATCCTATAGCTTTCTATGCAGCTAAGTGCATAGAATCCTAAAATCCAAACATAAATTAAGTTTCAGGCTGCAGATGATGTTTGGACCACTCAACATGTGATGGATAATAAGTATATAGATTCAGAGTTTTCAATCAAAATTTTATTTTAACATGATTGGCAGTGATTGGATGATGCTGTCCATTACTTTGAATAAGAATTAATTATGCAGCTTTACAGAAAATCAGCTGTAATGTCTGTAACGTCTCAAAAAAGAAAAAAAGAAAGAATAACCAACACTCCTGGAAATATTATAACAAATTTTATGAAAAAAAAATCGGACTGTCTATAGCTTAGTGTTATTTAAAATGTCACAATGTAGTCTCGCTCACAGCAGTCACGTGGGTGCCTCAGGAGGTTAAGACACAGTCTCAGTTTAGGTCACCATTAACTGAAAATTGCATATTCAAACTAGCACCTCTTGTTTAGTTATATGATACCTGCAAGAACCAATGATGTTTGGGCTTAGCAATGTCAAACCTAGTTCAACACTTTGGTTTGCTATTTTTTAATCTGAACACAGAAGTACAGTATGGTTTAATGGTCATCAGGCTTTATTATATTGTACAGTATGCAGTAAACTGTGAATGAGTTTGAAGACCAAAATGTTTTATTTTTTTTTTGGCATATAACCTTAGGTAATTAGGACTAGGTTATTTAAGACACAGCTGGGTGTTAAGTCATTCTTTTGACATCAACATAACAAGGATAGTGACAACACAAGTGAGTCAAGACCTTACATTTATTAATATAAACTCAAAGTAGACAGCAAAATTATATAATCCCTCCTTTTAATCTCTCTATGTTTGCTGGATTGTGATATAAATCAGAAATTATAGTATAAAATGTTTTTGATTAATGTAAGTATGAATAAGTATATTCATTAAGCATTTATAACATGTAAGTTAATAGTCCTTTTTGGAGCTTGAGAGATGTCGTCACTGTGTACTTTTGTTGTATGGAAAACTGCAAAGATTCTTGGGAGAAACAACAATGGGAGTGAAAAATTATGAGGGTGAATAAATATTTTAAAAATGAAACTTTGTAGTGTATTCCTTTAGTAAATTATATATGCCTATATCTAAAACCCTCTAAGGACACTTTGGAGAAAGATTCATTATTGGCTAATATATTTTTGTTTTACTTGCCAGACTTTTGACAACAGATATAAGCGTAAAGCAACTGAAAAGTATAAGTATTTAACATTCGTATATACGTATTTCTTCACACGCTATATTATGTGAGAGTGTTTTATATCAAATTCTTTTTAAATAAAACTTTTTATCATTTTAACATTTTAGCTTTTTAAAAATGCACACATTTCAAATTGTATCAATTTATATGATGTCATGAAATTCCATTTATAATAATGATACAAGATGTTGTCACTGTTTGAAATTTCAAACACATTTTTAACACAATATATTCACAAAGTTGGAACCTAATAATGAGAATAGAATTCCATATATAATTGCTACTACTGTATAATACAATTTCTATGAAAAAAAAAATAGGGTTATGAACTGATCGGTTTCATGTTAATTGTTGCATAGGTTATCTTTCTATATGACTTTAACATGTTTATTTAACATGCTCTTGTTATGTTTAACATTTTGTAATAATTTGTGTATAAAGCTGTTCATTTGTAGCTAAACTTTGTGGAATCCATATTTGAAATTTCAAGTGGCATGCTGTAATATATACAAAGGAAAACAAATTGCTATCAAGAAATGTTTATATTTAAGCATAAAACTAAAAAATTTAAGCAAAGAAATAGACCTAAAAGTGCACCATGATGTTCTTATTACTTAGCATTTTTTAAAGCTACACTTACCCAAAAATAAAAATGTGTCATTCTCTCTTCCATGGAACATAAAATTAGATGTTTGGCAGAAATGCAGTTGCCCTTCAATTGTATTTTTTTTTCTCTCCATATAATAAAAATTGCATGGTGACTAAGGCTTCAGTCCCTAGTACTTTTTTGTCTAACATCTCCTTTTGTATTTAATGAGAAAATCATATGGGTTTGGTACATCATAAGGGTGTGTAAATGATTGGCCATTTTTAAGTGAATCTCTTTATTATTTTCCTCTTTGACAAGGTAAGGTGCACAATTGTAAAGCAACTATGCAACATTATTTCAGATGGCTGGATAGTGTTTCATACATTTACATTTACATTTAGTCATTTAGCAGACGCTTTTATCCAAAGCGACTTACAAGCGAGTCACATTTTTCATACTTAAACCTAAGTTTAATATCCAGTAGTTTAGTATTATTATTTAATATGGATGCCAAGTTTTATACCCATCTTTGCATGATTGCAAAAAAGCAAATATAAACAATCAAATATTGACAGAAAACTCCTTGTTAAAATAGGAAGCAGACATGGTTTATATTGATAATTTTCTATATTTGTATTCACTTTCCACTTATTTACAATATGAACATTCACTAAATAACACAACAAGCAGCATTCATGTAGGCTATGTTCTGAATCTATGAACAGCAACAATAGGTTCAGATAGGCAGCATCTTCTTTTACAAGGATCAGTTAAAAGAAAATGTCCAGGAGCAATGCTCTTGATGTCTGTGAAAGTTAAACCATGTAAGCACCAGTTAAACATGATAAATACAGTATTAGCAAGTACTCTACCAGTCAAATTGTGTACTCAAAATTAAGCGCATGACAATTACAGTATTGGCAGCACCTTAAAGATGTAGCATGATTGTCCGTAGTCTTGTGAGTTAACAGCTGATACTATAAGAGAGAGAAAGACAGAGAGAGAGAGAGAGAGAGAGAGAGAGAGAGAACAAACCACCACTTACTGTAGATAATAGTTCACATAGCTAAAAAAAAACAACATAAAAACACCATCAAGTAACCATCAAGTGGTACATACAACTTGTGTGCTTTATTCTAAGTGTTCGGAAACCATCTGATAACTGATATTATGTTTTTGAAAAATAACAGCAAACAGGTCTGGAGCAACATGAAACACAGCATGCAGTGAAAGGATCTCGGTGCTAAAGTTGTTCTTCGCCACTACACAACTCAGTCTGAATTGAGTGAATATTTAAAACTGAATATTTACCAGCCAGCGGCTAATAACAGACATTTTTAGTTGCCTATAGCAAAATTTGGTTGCATATGCAAGTGATTTATTTGCAATGATGAGGACTGTTTTAATGCCACTGAATATCCTGCATCCATAACTAGAGCAACTGCTATGACTAATATTTTATATAAACCTTTCATTATACTGGATAAAATAATGGTCAGCCCACAGTGTCATTCAATGCCTGTTCTTCATGTTAGAATTGACAATAATGATGTGGCACGTTACTGTGGTGTTGTTTTATTTGTAATTTGTTTTGGCTGCCTTATCAAGCATGTCATTTTCATGAAAATGACCTTCAGTGTAAAGCACAATGTGAAATTGGATGAAACAGTCCCATGACCGGATATGAGGATTTGACAGAGTGAAATTGCCAAACGTTACATATCCATGTTGTTTGAACAGGATTAGAAAACAATTTAAGGCTGTAATCATTTGGAATCCCATTAGCTGAAGAGAAGAGATTACAAAGAGAGTGAATTTTTAACTTTTGTGTTATGCATAGAATAGACAGTGTCATAAAAGCACAGAAATATATTGCACTGTGCCACTAAACAATTTTATACAGACTAATCATTTTATAAAGTGCTTTATGGAGTTTTGTTCTTTGCTCTGCCTCAGCGATAACACTGAGTTTATTAAATGGAAGGTAATGGGGATTCACTCTGCAATATTTTATAATGAAAATTTACACTTGATTTCTTTTGTCATTTTGCAGTACTCTGCAATCATTTTTTATGTTTTTTTGTCTGCTTAGTTAGCTGTCTTTTAAGTGTGAACATGTCACAAAATGTCAGAGACACATCTTTCTTCTTGAATTATTTCCACGGTAAGATATTTTTCTTCACCATTGTAAATCAGTCCCTGTCACATTCCTTTGGAAATGTATTTATCATTTAGTTTTGCAGATGAAAATTTTGTTACAACCAATTTGTCTTTTGAATGTAATTGCTTTCTTTTCTCAAATGTAAATGTAACTCTGCAAAATGAAAGGGGGCAATTATCATTGCATATTCTTGATAGCTGCATTTAGTATGTATAGGTCAGGGTTTAATTTTACTGCATCAAGTGGTGTCAGACTTCCTCTGTGAAAAATAATATTAAATGTTCTTTGATGTTGAGGGGATCACTGTGGATCTCTAAACAAACCAATGCACTTTAATTTCCACTTGTCTCAAATAAGTTTGAAATGAATGCTTATTAATGCTCTTGTGCAAACCATATTGAATAGTAATAGATTTTCATTGTTGAAAGAATCCCCAGTTGTTGTTAAGGAGTATGCTTAGGTCTCTGGTTCATCATCTATGTCTTCTTGTTGCCACACACGTCAATCCTCTCCTTGTTATGATCAAAGTCAGAGGCATGAGTTGGACATGAATGGCCCCAATTAGGTGGAGCCAGACTCAACAATCATCCTGTGCACCATATCATGTAAAGAATAGATATTTGTATTCCTTTTTCAAAAGGCACTACATGCTGCAACATTGCTCAAAGCATTAGCCTGTTGGATAATGCTTCTGTTTGGAACCAAAATAAAAATTCAGACAGTTTCCTAGGAGTGGGATAACTGGTTAAACTATGTTGAATACACGCTTCCTTTAAATGATCTTTATACTTCATAATCAGTGATGCATTTGACTAATTTCATCTATGAGATGTGTCTCGTCAGGGAAGGAGCAAGAAAATATTTGGTAGCCAGTGCTATGAGGGTGCCAGATCATTGACAAGGGGAGCTGAGCTGTACTCAGTACAGTAAGGATGTGCAAATTAAACTAGGCATGGACACATGATTTTAATAGCTGTGTTGACAAGAAATCACTGCACCACTACCTGTCTGTAGCTCAATATAACAGCCAACACATTTCTAGAGGAAGAGCTCCCGCATAAGAATATAGTGTACCACTATTGTCTAGGGGGATACACTACTGTTTACCGTATGGTTGAGAAGTCAGTTAAAGGGATACTATGTCTATCTTTTTTCATTATAGAAGGCTACAGAAGTCATGTGCTTAATTGTCATGAAAATAATGTCACAAAGCTTAAAAATCATAATGGTCTTAAATATAGATTTTTAAAAAGACCCATAAACTACAGACCCATTAGACTTTTAAATATAGACCAGAAATAATATTGGTGTTTCCTGATTAGGGTCAAGACAACATGTACATTTTGGGTCATTTCAAGTTAGGATTATGTACACTAGGGCTGCACAAAACATCTAAAACAAAATCTAAAACTTTATATGACCTTGTGCGATTATTTAACCACAATGAACTGGGATTTAATTACATAAATAAATAGTCTGCTTGTGCTGCTCACTTTAAAGTTGTATGTTTGCTGCTTTGTCCTGTCTTTATTGTGTTTATTGCATTATAGCAGTGTTTTCAGAGTGGTTCTGTGCTCCACAACGCCATTTTGTGCTCAGAGCAACAGATTTGCTTCCAGTTTGGTTCCATTTGCTTACGTGCACTGACTGTGTTATATTTAGAGTGCTCTAGATTCACTTTTGCTTAATTACAAATATGTTTGACTGCTTCAAGAATATACAAATAATACACCCCATGGCACTGGATATTTGTGGACAGAGGAGGAGATGATAAAATGAGGAGCACATTATATTGCTGTTTTAAATGTGAACTCAGATACACACAAACTCTTCAGGCAGATGTCGGCAAAATAAAAACTTGATGGTTTAGAACTCACTGTTTTAACTGAACCGCAAAGCAATGAACAGATTCTCAGTGCAAGTTTTTTACAGTAATATCACATAATATTACAGAGAGATATTACAATTGTATAGTAATAATAGTAATCATTATCATCATCATCATTATCTTCATTAATATAGTAATATTAGAATAATATAATATTAAAGTTGACTGGGTTTCCAAAAATAATGATGATGAATAGTGGTATGTGTATTAATGCGTTGGCAATATTGTATGTAAACACAATCATGCCAATAAAGTACTTTCAAATTGAAAAATTTAAATAGTGGGCTAAGACCCTATCACAAAGTAGACTAAAACAGCTACACAGTGGAAAGTTATAATGTAAATATAATATAAAGAAGACAGTGTTTTATTTTGTTTGTTTTTTGCTTTGTTTGTTTTTTGCTTTATTTATTTATTTGTTTGTGGCTGAAGTGAAAAGGTCCAAATTTGGTTTGTTTTGTTTTTTTTGTAAGAGGACTGAAGTGTGAAAGTGTGAAAGAGTAGCCTTTTTATTGGCAGTAGAACATGGGCAAAACAATAAAAAAAAATTGTTTCAAAAGGAATCACTTTTTATAATATTTTTATAATATCAGTTTAAATTGCAATATTTTTCGCAATCTGACTTTTTGTCTTAATCGTGCAGCCCTAATGTTCACTAACAAAACATTTACAATGGTTAGATAATAAATGTCCTGTAATTCATTCTCCAGATGTTTGTTACATTCCAAGCCTAAAGTCATTAACCATCATGCATTGGAATTGGTGATCAGTTGACTGTTCAAGATGCCAAGACATCTGTTATGCTTGTCTAGCTTACTGCAATAAATGACTGAACTACAGAACTGTGTTCCCTTGTTGTCCATTGTAATATTGCTTTCTCTTAATTGTAATTATCTAATTATTATGCACTGAAGATGATCTTGAGCACAGAGTGTCAAGAATAATCTTTAAAAAGGTTTGACCCCGGACAGTCTTTCTCAATACTAATTACTAAGCAGCCTTTGGCCTAATGATGTTGTCACAAACCTCTTGCTCTTAGCAAGAATGAACTAGACACCAGTTTTGTTACAAAACCTAGTTAGCTTCCATGCTGTCTACTGCCTTCTAAGGCAGCATCCTAACTGAAATTAAACCTCATATGTCCCAGAATTGCGACACTCTACATAACCAGCAACTCTTATACAAATAGTGCTCCTCACACAATCCACACAAGAGACTCAGCTCATGACTGATTCCAAAAATTTGCCATTAAATATACACAAACAAAGATATTGTGAAAGATATATGATGTGTTTTTGTCTATGCAATGTAAGTCAATGGGGTCCAAAATTTTGAAGATCCAAAAAGGACATAAAGACAGCAAAAAAGTACAATTTTAGGGGTTTAATCTCTTCTCTTAATGTCTTCTGAAGTGATACAATCGGTCCTCACACTTGACACATGTAGAGAACATGTGCACATGCGTAGAGCACATGTACAGCAGTGCTCTGTGCATGCGTCAAGTGCGAGGAAGTGTGAACAAGCTTCTCTCACAAGGAGACTGCGAATGTCAAGATTTATAGTGAAAAAGGACTTAAATTTAGGTCTGTTTCTCCCCCAAAACCGAATGTTTCACTTCAGAAGACATGGATTAAACCACTCGATTACTTTTATGCTATCTTTATGTTCTTTTTGGAGCTTCAAAGTTTTGGACCCTAGTGACATATTGTATAGACAAAAATACTTTTTTATACTTTAAAAAAGACAGTCATATGACTTTGAAATTGCATAATGGTGAATAAATGATGAGAGAATAATGATTTTTGGGTTAACTATTGCTTTAATATGTTGCTAAGCTAATGTAGCAAATGAAAGGTATATACATTACACATGTTCAGTTACATTTGAACACACATTCTGAGAATATTTCCCTTTTATTATTATTTGTCTATAGCTCTATAGACATATAGAAAAGGGAGTGCTTCAATTAATACTATTATTCCTTGAAGATTCCTATAACTATGTTTTATGGGTTATAAAAGTCCATATAAGTACAGTATAAGGGTGTTCAAGAGTGTATGCCCTTTAAGAAATTTGACAGTCTTTACCATCATATTTGGTTTCTTTTTATTTCATTGGATGTAGTGTTTAGACCGGCCCTCAACCAGGTTCTTTATGTGGGTTGAAGGTAACCCCCAGTTTCCTAAAGTCTCATGAAAGCCACATTTAATGTTCACACGCTGTGTTTTTTGTGTGTTTTTTAGAGTCCTACAGAAACCCTACACCTAACGCTAAACTAAATGAGACTATCATGAGACTTAGGCTGCTGGGGTGTTACCTTCTAGACACAGCCATTATTGGTTAGAGTTTTGAGATTCAGTCAAATGAGAGTGAAGAACAGATCAGAACAAGAAGCAGAATCATTCCGCCATGGAAAATGGGTTAATTAACTGTGTAAAAAGCATGGGTGTAAAGTAACAAATTACAAATACTCTCATTACTGTAATTAACTACTTTTTCCCAAGATTTTCATTTTTTAAGTAGTTGGTATACATTTAATTTTAAGTGCTGTAACTTTTAATATGCTATTTTCCCACCGTCTGTGTTAGCTAATTCCCTGTCCTGATTTTATTTTTATGATTGGCTAGGAAGAGTCTCATGAATCTCATCAAATCAAATCACACCTTAAAAACTTGAACAGCAGCTGTAGATCTGGTGCCAACTGTGGAGAACCCTCAAGCACAGTTCAACATCTGAACATCACAGCTGCACCTGAAAGGGCTTTTCGCAGTGAAAAAGGCCAATTGCTTGACTGTGTCATGTGAGTTTAACTTGCTCAAGCCAGATATCAGCATTAATCCTGCCTCTAATTTGAAGAAACATATCGAGGTAAATTTCATATCTCTGTTTACTAGATTCTGTGTCTATAATGTGGCCTGTAACTTAGATTTCTATCACTGAGTCTACATGAGATTATTGGGTTTGATGTGAGAGATTAAGCCAATGTTATTAATGGGGCTGCGCGATAAAACAGTCTTGATGTTTATCTGGAAAAATAAAGAGAGGTGTCCGCGATATCGATGATACATTTTTGAGTAATTTTCTATACTTAGCCTATATTCTACATCTATATATGTAGAATATATTTATACATAAATGTCTATAAATGAGGGCTCATTTGGCTTTTCAGTGCTTCTTGTAGCACAATGGCACAAAAGCCTTGAAAATCAAAGTGCTCAAAGCGTATGTTATTCATGTGAGGACATTTCTAATTGGTTTGATTTTCCTCTTCTGTTTGATTGACAGGTGGCTGATGTTTCAGTGCTATTGCGAGTTTGTGCCTAAACGATCAAATACACTTTATAATTGTTTATAATTAATGATGAAGCATTAATGTAAACGCAGTCGGTTTGGTCGAAAGTGAACGCATGTTGTTGGACATATCAGATGTTGGACTTGAAGTGTACATGTAACTGAATAGAGGACTGTTTAGTAGGCAATGTCATATAAAGGCTATTAATCAAACAACAATAACAAGGAAAAGAGAAAACCACTCACTAGATTTGGCTGAATAACTTCAGTAGCTTTAAAAGTATTAATGTAATATAATACATTTATTAACAATATTTTTATTAATATTGTTATTTTTTTTTTATATAATGCTGACCCTTGATATAGAGAGTGTGTTAATTTGTATAATAAATTTATAATTATGCTTAGCCTTTATCAAGTTTTTTCTAATGCCTTAACATTTGCGGAGCAGTACTTCAGGTAGAACATTCTACCAGTCATAAACTTCAGAAATTTGTTCATCATGCATTAGAATGAGAACATAACTATTACTGGGCTTAATATATTCAAGAACTAAGTCAATGTGGAACATTGCATCTCAAAAGGAGGACAAGGTTGCCCCCCATGTGCTACTTAAAGAAATAAATCACTAAAAAATGAAAATTTGAGTGATAACGCAGTCTTTGTAAGCTTCCGTCTGCACATTTACTGCTTATCAACGGACTGCTTGTGAGTCATGTCTACTGATTGCTTTGAAATCAGTGCGTGTTTGTATGGCACAACTTATTCCTCTAGAGACGTAGAGGCGTGAGCAGAGAAACCAGATAGCACTCTGAGGCTCAGCTGCCTAGAGGTTTAGAGTTCCTCTGGCTGTGTGGGAGAGTGACGAGATGCCCCAGATAGCACTCCGAGTCGGTGAGAGGCTGGGGGTTCAGCCCCATTCACACTGCCAGTGACATTGTGCCTGGCTGTTGCTAGTCTCTGTACTCTGTGTCGCTAGTGGGTGTTCCTACTGCTGTCGCTTTAACGTTATTGGTTGACTGCACAACTGGCCATGGTTTAGAAAATCTGATCACAGATAAAATGTACTGCCAGTAAAACTAAGATATCATTTGAATTTGACAAGGAAACAGTTCTCTTGCCACTAAAAATTATCATTCTGCAGCGGAGACTGTTTTATATAACCTGCAGCAATGCTCATTGCATCAAATTATTCACAAGATGAATGACAAGGGAGTGTTTTTTATATAAACTGAAGCAATGCTCAATGCATCATATAATGAACAAGATTAACAATCTTTCAACATATGAATTAAACTCACTCAGAATGTGGACAGTTTCTGAACACATATCATAGCTTATTATATCCATGCTTGTGGTTACAGACAAATGATTCAGAACAATGAAATCCATTACAACATTTAATCATCTGCACTCGAGACCAGTCAATCAAAGGGGATGGATGATGCAAGCTTCTGCCTTCTCTTCCATTGGTAGTCACTCCCGAATTTCGCTCGTCATTTGCATTAAGTTATATGTTTCTCAACTTTGTCATTTCGCTAGCCAAACACACACCCACTTGTTATCAGTGGTCTCTGCCGCTCGTGCCATGACATGAGAACAGAATGGGGACAAAACAGGATACGTGACTATGTGGTAGTACATGGTGAATCACAGTGTTTGTGTACAGCTTTTACTCCTGTTTTTAAGGGCATATTTAATCATACAGAGAATTGCAATACAACATTATTACATTGCTCAGCAAGATTGCAAGAAACAACATATACACTAAAGGGAACAGGTAGCATACATTATTTTGTATGAACTTTTTATTGTGGCTTAACTAGCTAAGTACTATAACACTGGAATCGTTATTAACATTAGTGTAGTTGATGGTTACATATGGATTTATCCCATAGCATATAATATTATGTTTACGTCTTGATTGAGAATTCTATCAATTTACTTTTTATGTTTTTGTTTTATTATTTATGATTTGGTCAATCATCAGGTTAAAATCAGCATTCAAATTTTTTTAACATATCTCCTCGTAAACTCTTTTTTTCCCTTTGCGAGCTCTTTAATTTATCTTGGATCTCCATAGAAGACCCTGTCGCAAAGTAAGTGTTGGTTTCCTCCATTGACCACTGCTGAATGCTTTTGTGGTTTTTGTTGTTGTTAAAGTGTGAAATAGTAATCCTTGATGCAGATGATAGCTAGCAAAACTGTTCTTGTTTGGAAAACTTTACCTGGTGACGACACATTATTCTGCACTTCGCCCCCTGGCATAATTGGTTCCTGCTTAAAGAACAGCCAGCTTTTGGGGTTGGTGCGAACCAGTTTTTGCACCTCGAAACTGTCTTTTTTGTGGTGGAATTGCACCAAACGGTTCAAGATTTTGCCCTGGCCCAGGGTTTGAGTGTGTGTTGGCCCAGATTGAATTGTATTATTGGTTAACCCCATTCATTCCAGTAAGAGTTTACTGTTATATTTTTCATACTGTGAAGTTGTGTTCGAGGGTTCTACTATAATATTGTCACACTAATTATTTATTATTATTATTATTATTATTATTAAATAAATGGGAATATTATATGAGAATATAATAGTAGGGTGTTATCATTTGAGGATAATACAGTATATATAGTCAGGAGACTAGTCAGGAGTAATAGAAATGGTGCTTTACCCTTAGAGCTATGGGTGGTGGTGGCGTAGTGGCTAAAGCACAGGTCTGTTAATCAGCAAGGTTGCTGGTTCGAACCCCACAGCCACCACCATTGTGTGCTCGAGCAAGGCACTTAACTCCAGGTTGCTCCGGGAGGATTGTCCCTGTAATAAGTGCACTGTAAGTCGCTTTGGATAAAAGCGTCTGCCAAATGCATAAAATGTAAAATGTAGAGCTTAAGGTAAGGCATGTGCAAAGAAGAGGGAATGGGCACTACACAGCCATGTGATAACAAAGGCTTTTTAATAAGAGTGCCATTGATATTTTGCTTTTTTGGACTAATTTGTACCTTTGACCATAGTACAACTTGACTTTAAACCCCACTTTTGCAGCAGTACTTTTGGATATTTTTTTAAGGCAGTAGGCCTTCCTTTTAGAACAGCCTTTGCATCAGAAAGATGACTATGTTACCTTTAAATAGGCAGCTCACTAGGTTTGTAATAGAGGCACTTTAGTCCCACTCATGCTGCAATGATGAACTAATTTTAGCACAAAATACATGGAATTATGTAAAATATATGCCAAAATCTGGAGTTTTTAACTTTGAAATCTGTGAATGCAAATTAAAAAAAAAACTGGGTTATTTCTGCCATTAGAATTAATTCACTTATACAATTATTGCATACATATTTCAGAGGAGGTTTAGCAATTTCCTCCTGAATCATCGCTGTGTTGTTCAGGTGTTGCTTTCGTGGCTATAAACACTACCAGAGTTGTCATAGATATCTTCCTGTTGAAATGACACCCGATCCGGGTTTTTGTTTCCACAGCCTTGTGACAAACCTGAATAATATTGTGTAAGCTTCAAAGCACTGTGAGCCGCTGCCAGGAAACAAGAATTGTGATATTAGTATTCAATGTGTTACCCCCCTCTCGCATGTAAAATGAGTTCAAACACAGCTCCCACCGGAAGGAGAGCCACCTCAGTAAATACTTCGAAATTAGATCTGTTTAATAATGAATTCTTACTCCATGCCTCCCACTCTGTAGATTGGAGAGAGCTGCTGGAGCCGAATCAAAGGAAAAGTGTATTTCTCATTCCTATGGTCTCCTCTCTGCTCCAGACTCTAAAAGCTGACTCAGTCTGAAGGCTCATTTGGCTTTTCAGTGCTTCTTGTAGCACAATGGCACAAAAGCCTTGAAAATCAAAGTGCTCAAAGCGTATGTTATTCATGTGAGGACATTTCTAATTGGTTTGATTTTCCTCTTCTAATGTTTTACTAATATGGTAATCAATTAGCTTACTGGCTCTCTTGACTTGCAAGTGATCGTACGGCGGTTAAACGAGGTAAACACTCAACAATCATGACATCACAGGCAGCACAGGTCTCAAATGATGACTGTTGACAACTGCAGTAAATCATGTTTTTACAAAAAAAAAAATGTAATTATAAATAATTATGTAAAAATTTTATGTTTAAACAACTTTACAGAACATTTTAGTTTAAAATGGTTGTAATTTATAAGGCCAGGCTGGCACTGTAAAAAAAAAATATATATATATATATATATATATAATTATGTTAAATTGACAGTACAAAATTTCATAAACTTGATATTAGTCTTCTGAAACTGTAAAAATCTGTTGTTTACTTTATATGGTATTTCTTAATCACTGTAGTAACTACAGAAGGGCACATGATGACACAAAGTTCATCAATAGTGGCTCTTCCAGGAGCAATGACCAATAAACATGTAGAGACAGTGCTCTGGGTAACACATGTGAAATTAAAATAATGCAGTAAACATAAACTAAATTACATCAAATATAAAACAGAATAATAAAAAAATAAGATGAAACATAACTACTCCCATAAAATATAATGACATGTAATGGGTCATGCAGGGATTTCTGGGAACACCCGATTGTTTTTTTCTGTAATTTTAACAATAATTTACTATACATGTACTCTTTTGTTAAACATAATGTACATTTTTACCATTAATTATACAGGAAAATCTTAGTTTTTACATCTAAACAATGTCATTTTTAAACATTTTATTTGAAAATTACTGTATAGTCTTTTAAAATATATTAAAACATTTTACTGTATATTTTACACTTAATATTCGTTAATCAATTAACATTTTATTTTTATAAATACTACAAAAGTATATATTACTGTTAAAATTACAGACATTTTTGTAGAACATGGTGCTCACAACACCAAGCTCATGGGTTTGATTCCCAGGGAACACATATATTGATAAAATGTATACCTTGTAAGACGTGTCTGGCAAAACAGAGGTATCTCTTTACATTTAGGTTCCCTTTATAAGGGTTAACAAAGAGATTTATTGAGGACTAATTAATTAATTAATGCATTACAAATCATTGATATGCAGTGATAAAATGTGTATGTAATTTCGCTACAGTCCATTTTGTTGTTTATATTCCTTACTGTATTATATCTTCACTCCTGTCACTTTCTTTGTTGCGTTGGTGTCAAAACAATAGCAAATGGATTGCATAGGTTCATGCACTAGGTTAGTAAAATTTACTTTGGCAAGTATAAAATGCTTGGTGAGATAAAATTTTGATAATATAAAATTAGTTCAGTTCAAATCAAACGTCTGCTAAAGAAAACGTCTAATGAAGAAAATATATTTTGCGACTTGCGAATCGTCTAACAATTTTGTTAAACAGAACACAGATCAAAGTGTTTTGTATTTGTCACATGACCAGTTCATTACAATCACATCCAGTCAAAACCATTTACCTCTGGGAATCACGCAGACAACAGTAGACAAACACAGGATGTGGTTTGCAGAGATTACAGTGATATTAGTGTGATCAAGAACATGCTTTGCCAATTTGCATAAGAAAAATTGTGTCAGGATCCTGCCATCTTGGTTTGTTTTTTATTTTTGTAGTAGGATCCTGACAACTCTAGTTTTGCTTAATTTTTTTGATTGTTTTGATTTCCTGTGATTATCCCTGTCCCCCTTGTTCTTGGTGTTATGTGCTGTGGTGTCTTTGTTAAGCAGGTGGATATGTTTTTGTTTTGCCATGTGCACTTCTTGCTCTTCCTGCTCCCAGGCCACACCCCCTTGTAGGCCCCGATTTTTCAATTGTTCCTACCTGTTCCCTATTACCTATTGTTTAATATACCAGTTTTCTCTCTTGGTAACCCACTCTTGTTCCTTGTCCAGTAGGTCTGTAGTTTTTGTTTCCCTTTTGGTTTGTCACTTTGTATTATTTTTCATTGTATTATTATAACTTTTGGATCCCGTTTGGGTCTCCATGCCAAGGTACCTCAGTTTTGTTTAGACTTTCAGAGTGTTACAGGAATATAGTGACATTGACAGTCAAAGTGGAAGTCATTTAGTTTAACTGTTATAATTGAGCTCACTGTGGACATAGACAAGGCTGATGACCCAATTGCATGAACTGAGTTTTAATACTCTTATGTGTTTCATGGAAATTAAATGTGTGTGCTTAAATGCCAGCAAGTGCACCCCACAACAGAATACGTTAAGGACAAGGGTAGAAAAACATGGCTTCAGCCAATCAATAAGCATTGTGCACTGGGGAGATGTATCCATGGATACATGCATTGTTTTCAGCAATTATATACATCTGCAAGCAACCCAACCGCTAACTACCCATCAAACTAATGACACTAGCCAGATTGCTTCCCCTGCACTCTAGTACAATGCTGGCACTAACGAGAGAGAGAAGATGAATCATTACAAATGGAAAGCCAACATTCAGTGTACAAATATATTGCATAACAGCAAAACTGACAGATAAATTGTAGTTCACATATTCCTCAATTTAAGGTGAAGTGCACATTGTTAAAATTTAGGGCTGTCATTTTGTGTGGCACTTCGGTAAACCATATTTTTATGATTATTTAATATCTTTATTAGTTTACTATCACAGAATATATATTTCTTTGTTTATTTCAAGACAAACGATACTATATTCATTCAAATTACTATATCATGTTGAAATTATCAGTATCCCATATGTGTGAATACACATATTATATTTGTTGCTTAAGGTGGCACTGTTGTTTCCGTGATTTACATTTGACATGGAAGTAAACTATAGCAAGTACAAGTTTGTCTATTTAGACTCAACAAGTGCCTGAGAAAATGCACATGTGTAGCTTATGTGTTTGTGATGAATTTGGTTATTTGGGCAATGGAGTCAGGAGACAACAAAGCATTAACAACACTCAATTCACATAGATTCTTCACATCACTCAGTAAGACAACATAAACTTTTAATGCACTCAGTACATGCAGTCACTTGATGTCATGCAAGGTTTGGATGTGTGAAAGGCAAGCTCTGTGCACTTTGTTATTTTTAACACTATTAATGACATAAACAGGTGAGATTTGATACACTCTGTTCCATAACTGTTCTAGGAGGATAATATGTCAAATAATTAAAAATCCTCGGGCACTGGAGACATAAAAAGACACTTATGTGCTCATGCTGACACCCCATAACAGGCCCCAATCCAGGGAGCCGATTTTATTGGAGAAAAAAGGGAAATTCGGTGAGAAATGTTGAACATGTCGGCAATGCTGAAGAAGGTCATTGCTAACATGGAGGATCTTGCTGTAATACGTTGATCGATCAATGCCATGGAGGGGAAATTCTCTGAGGTGGTTTCCAGATTGGGTGATTATCTGGAGTGATCGGAGAGGGAATTATCTGCTAATTCGCTATCGACCAAGGTGGATTTTGAGCATGTCTGGAAGAAGTTGGAGGACATGGAGAACCGTAACATCAGTGGAATAACATCCAAATCATCAGAATTCCTGAAGCAGTTTCCGAATCTGTTTAACATAACAGGCCATAATCTGGAAATCGAGCGAGCTCACATGGTTCTGGCTCAGTAATCTGCTAAGACTTAAGAAATTTCTGAGATCATCCGATACAGATCTTGGGTTACGCGAGGCGAGGAGTAAAGGAAGGTGAAGGCATTTTTGGAAGAACCACTGCATTTTCTTGTTCCTAGACTTTGCAAATTCGACAAGAGAGAAACGTGATTGAGTCAAGGAATGCAAGAGACACTTACATTAACGGAAGTTTGCTTTTGCACTGATATTCCCAGCCAAATTGAGAATAGATGCTAAGAATGGCCCTAAAACATTCACATGCCCACAGCAAGCGATGTCCTTCACATCAAGTCAGTGGAGTAAGTTATTTTGTGGTACTCACATCGCAGCCGAATGAGCCGGCTCACTGAACATTCATTTGATTGCCTGAGGAAACTGAGTGCCTATTTTTCTTTTTGTGCTGGTTCACCTTTGGGACAGTTATGTGGATGCATCTACATATTCTTTGTGTTTATTCTGCCTCACAGGATGTGTAAATATCTTGGTCTTACAGATATTTGGAGACTTTTGAACCCACCTGGTAGTGACTATACATTTTTATTCATCGGTCCATAAGATTTATTCTAGAATATATTTTCTTTTTATATCCAAGTCCCTCATTTCATCTGTTGTTGATTACTCAATTGGAAACATTTTAGTTTCAGATCATGCCCTGTTGAGTTTAGAGGTGTTGCCATATATGGAGAAAAGGAAATCATATAGTTGCGCTTTAATGTATACATGTTTAATGTAAACAAATGTTAAAGGCTGAAATCAGTGTTTAAATGGATATGCAACTGTTGGCGTCCTCTGGACTCGTCTGAACCAGCCGGCCGGGGAACAGTCGTGGAGCTGAGGGCGGAGGTACCACGTTTAGGAAGCTGGAACTGTTGAGATCTGGAAGCAAAGTGCTGTGAGAATGGCATTTGCGGGCCAGGTGACCCAGAGACAAAGGAAATAGTTCTATTTTTGAGAATGAGGGTACCGCAGCCCCCGCTAGGAGGTGCGGCAAATAAAAAAACACAGGATTCTCCTCCCGGCCCTCCAACGGGGGACGGAGCGATCTTACCACCTCCGGAGCTAACGTCTTGGACTCTGGGTCAGATGTCTCAGGAGCGCCTGGGAGCCTTCCGGGTCCGTGAGACAGGGGGCTTGTGCCTCCTGCAGAGTGCTCGACGCTGGGGCTGGGAGCTGGGCCCGGGTTGAGGCGGAGCAGGGTGTTTCTTAGCTACAGGGGGACGCCATCGGCGAGCAGATGGGGCATGGCCCTTGGCGGCAGGTTTGCAGCGGGGCATGATGTGAGAGATAGCATAGGTGGAGCGCAACGGCCCACCTGGGGAATCGCGTGTATCCGTGGCGCACTCCGCCGTCGAGGGTTGCGAGAGCGGATGAGCGAGTGGCGCTGTTTGGCCACGAACAAACCGAAGAGAAGTGTCACAAAATTGGTGTAAGCCGAACAGAATGGAATATGCTGTTTTTTTTCAGGAGATTGGAGTTAAAGGGATCTGCCAATAACACTTTGTTTAGTCCAGTGTCAAATAAAATTGAGCCGTGCTCAACCAATCGAGCAACTCATCAATCCGAGGCATTGGGTACACGTCAAATTTGGACACCACATTGACTTTGTTATAGTCTACATAGAACCAGACCGACTCGTCGCTCTTAGGTACCAGAACCACCGAGCTGGTCCAATCGCTATGCGACTCTTCTATTACACCCATATCAAGCATTAACTTTAATTCTTCCCTAACAACCTCTTTTTCATGTTCAGAGACTCTGCTTCGCTGCCTCCCGCAAACGCCATCATGTTGTCCTCTGCCAGCTGGATGGCCTCTTCCAGAGATGCCGGGCGGTGGCTCTGGATCCACTTGGCCAAACCACGAGGATACTGGGAGATGAACTGCTCCAGTACCACCAGGTCGATGATGTCCATGGCGCCTCGGGTCCCCTCAGCCAGCAACCATTTACTGCACGCATCCCGGAGCTGTTGGGCAAAGGCAAACAAGTGTCTTAATTAAGCCTTATCCATTTTTAAAGCTCAATGAACCATCTTTCCATTTAAAATTCAGCTCATCATTTTGTATACAGTATGACTAATGCTAAAAATAGTATAAATCACTTAAAATAAAATTGCCTTCCAGGATCACTGTCAGTTCAAGTCTTTTTACTGTTTTAAGCAAGCATGCATGGATTTTTATTGGAGAGAAAATGCTTCACATGAAATAATGTGTTTTTCCTTATATGTAGTGTATCAGAAAGGAAATTAAAGAAAATCACATTAACCATTTTAACTAAGCCTGTACTGTATTGTTCTTTTGTACTAAATGCTGCTGTTTTTCTCACCGGCATTTAGCTCAGTCTTTCCAGATCGAGCACTGATCATGCAATGTCATGAATTACTGGTGTTTTACTGGTGATCTTTTCCCCCAGCCTCTTCTGTCAAGTGTGGTGTCCGTGTAACATTTAACATCTAACTCATGAGAAAGTTGTGTGTTTGGGTACATTTCTCTCAGTTTAAGAAACATTCACAGCAGTTTGGTTGTGAGATGATAAAATATGGGACAAACGGCATCCCGTATGGATTTCATACGGAAAGAATCTTTGTTCCCTCAAATACGGGACGATTCATTCTGCGATATACGATTCCATATAATACGGGATGGTTGGCTACCCTATACGCAAACAAAGTGAGACGCTCGAAAAGTGCCCATCCGATGCATGTGTACATCTTTAGAAAAGCCCTTATAATAAGTCTGTCTCGGACAGATTGACAAATTCAATTGCAGAATGAATTGCTGTGGACTGGCTTACAGTATATTCAGTGATATGGAAAAAAATATATTGCCTTTTAAAGCCACTACTTGTATTGTCTAATTAATGCTCTACTCGACTGCCACAATATTGTAATTTATTTTCATTATCTGAATTATTATTTTATATATATATATATATATATATATATATATATATATATATATATATATATATATATATATATATATATATATATTATATTTCTAATTATTTAATCTTTAATTATAATTATTTTAATTTCGGTCCTTTCTCTGTAAATATTGATATTTGATAAATTATTTAATTAATCGGCATATCATCTAATTAATTTCATTAACATTTTTTATAGATTAACAGCCTTAGTTAAATACTTTCTCCTAATATGCAGAGACAACAATAACTATATGTAATAAGTCATTAGGTTGATTTTCCCCTAAAAGTGCCAATACTGTGGCTCTTTCACACAGCAAGATTGGAGCATCCAATGATGTGAATTTGGGCTGGACTATCTGTTTAAATGACTGATGGAAGACAGGGGAAGTGTTCAGGAAACCTGTTAGTACCTGTTTTTTCCATTTGGTTCAGCTTTAAGCTGCATGCATAATAATTGTAAAAGCAAAATGCTATTTAAATAGTTTTAGATGAGGTATATTATTTCACACCGCAGGACATGACAACAACTACCCATATGCAAATTCTTAAAGATTCACTTTTGTCATAGAAAGGGTCTGTCTCCTTTGTTGCACGTGTTTTTGAAATGATAACTCCACTGTCAGCCTGCATCAATCACTGATATTCATTTCTGAAATGAACTGTAAAGAGAGTTTTCGGACTACTGGTCAGGAACAGCAGGGTGACAGAATGGCTGTAGTGTTTTCAAGCATGCACAGACAGCGGAAAAAAGGATGAAATGAGAAGACACAGCAGCTTGAGTCCCTCAAGACTCTATGATGGACCAGATACGGTGCTTAGAACCCTGAAATAAATGTAAAAAAGCACAAATATATGTGTTATTCCCAGAATAGTAACCAATGGCACACTGCATTCCACAATATTGGAATTTTGAAAAATAAAGGAATAGTTTGCCAAAAAATGTAAATGTTATCATGTACTGTCATCATGTACTGAATGACATAGAGGTGAGTTTTAAATTGGTCATGAATGCTCTTTTTTTAATAGTTTTATTATGTTCCCTGAGGTCCACTAATAATGTTAGTAAAGTTTTTTTTTTTCACCAAAACTAATTAATAATCATTTTCCACCCTTTCTCTGGCCCTCTGTCTGAAATGCTTGGTTTTGGCCCAAGCGCCTACTTTATACGTCATTGTTAACACCCACCATAATGATTGGCTAACAGCGTGCAGCCACTTGAAATCAGCCATTTTTGAAACTCATTCTGAAGAGAATGAACAAGAACCAAATCTATAAATGTCACGGTTTACATGTAACGCACATCCAACACATTGCATCCAAATATATTAAACTTTTCATCTCAAGCGCCACTGTTAACTCCTGTTCCATTTTGTGCTGGCACTAGTTCTGCTGTAACCAACAACACAAAGAAACATTTTATAAAGTTTGTGTCGATTTGCCCGGTATAGACAGCCTCAAGCCGCTGTGTTGCGACAACGGACATGCCTGATATAGACAGTGTGTCAGCATCATAAATAATTAAACAAACATGACGTTTGAAATTTTAAAGAGTCCATATTATGCTAATTAACAGGTTCATGATTTTATTTTGGGGGTCTACCAGAATAGGTTTACATGCTTTAATGTTCAAAAAACATCATTTTTCTCATACTTTACAATTCTGCGAAACCTACTTTCATCATCTGGCTCAAAAGATATGATTTAGGTCATGTCTCTTTAAAGTCCACTTTCCGAAAAGCCCAGTCTGCTCTGATTAGTCAGCTGGCCTAGTCTGTTGTGATTGTTCAACCACGTAGAGAGTGTCGGAAATGTTACTCCCCTTACCATAACTTATTTTCAGGCTTCCCAAGCAGCTGTAAACACTATTGTAATTATGGTAACAATGGTGTCGGTTTTTGCCATACCAGTTCTAGCCCAATCAAATAATGAATGTTTGGAAGAACAAGCTGATCGACCCGAACCACCTTCGCAAGCACAACTTGAGCAGGACGTTTCACAGTGGTAAGTTTTAATTTTGTAGCTTTCTTACAAGTACACTGTTGATAATTGCAAACCTAACAAAGCTTGAAGTAAAAGATGCATAGTGCATCAAAGTTAGTCATCTTTTTCTGGAATGGGTGTAGCCAAACTTTTTCGCCCGAGCTATGAACAGAGAATGTCTTGGTTATTGGTGTAACCCCTGTTCCCAAATGGAGGGAACGAGATGTTGTGTCGATGTAGTGACACTAGGGGTTTGATCTTGAGAGCCCCAATCACCTATGCTTAAAATAGAAAAGGCCAATGATAATTGGTGAGTGGAATTTGCATGCCACTTTCCGCCCCGGACATACGGGAAGAAAAGGAGATGGCGTGCATCACTCATTCAGATATGCTGATGAGCTGATACAGTCCTGGCCATGTCAGTGGCTGGTTCAGCACCGCAGCAGGAGGGACACAACGCCTTGTTCCCTCCATCAGGGAACAGGGGTTACACTAGTAACCCAGACATTCCCTGTCTGTCACTCACTCGAAGTTGTGTCAATATAGTGACACTAGGGGATCCTATAAGAAACACCATAGGCGCTGAACTGTGTCATGAGGTACAGAAGAGTGGACATGGGCAAGCTGCTGCAGTGAGCGTTCGACCACATCGTGACCTTCCAGCGAGTTTAGGTAAGGCATCTCCCTATTCCCATTAAGGGGGGGAGCCACTTACCCAAGGAGGATACAGCGGTGGCCTTTCCTGATATTTGCTGTTTAGCAATTTCCCGCTGAGCACCTTCTAGAAAAATGCTGGGAAGTGCTCTTTCCTCTCCAGGAGGGAGGGCACTATGGAGACTACATCCTATCGGAGGGAGGTTAACATGTGGAGAATACCTCACATGGATTTACCAGTGGGGAAGTTAACATATGAAATGATACCACGGGAGAACCCTATCTATGAAGAGGGCACACAACAACAGTGGCCGAAGCAGAGCAAGGCTCTGATGAGTGGAAACACAGGGTTCACCAGAGGGGAAACCTGAACAGTGGAAATGAGTCACACAGGATTACCCAGAGGGGAATCACCACATATAGTGGACTGAGCCCAAGTACACAGGCTCACCTGAAAAGGGGCATACCATGAGTACTGGGCACTCCTCCGCTGAGTTTGTCACTGAACAGTGCTTAAGATTTAAAGAGGTGTCTTGGGTTCACAAGTTATGGGAAAATGTTAAGGACAAAATCACGCACATTATCACCTTGAAAAAGTGGAAAGGCCTAATGCAAGTGGTACACCCAACTGGCTGCCCAGCCAACCTGCTGTTACACCGTAACACTCGGGATGAAACCGGTTCTATGGGTAGGTTGTAAAACCTTGCAAAGGTATTGTGTGTAGCCCAACCCGCAGCTCTGTTAGAGAGGCCCCCCTTGCCAGTGCCCAGGAGGACGCAACACCTCTAGTGGAGTGCGACCACACTCCCAAATGGCACGGCAGGTATTGTGATTGGTAAGCCAAGGATATGGCAACCACAATCCAATGGGCGAGCTTTCCCCTTCGCGATGAGTACATGACCCCTCCATGAAAGCTGCCTCGGCATGCTGGGGCCCCAAGCACTCGAGACAGATCTCATGGTAATCTGGAGGGGAGAGATAACGGCCACATCCACCTCCTCGTACACTTGAGGAACCTGGTGATCAGGTCGTGCTGCTGTGAGTGTCTCCCATCCAGTGTATCGTGATATGCTGCTATTGCAGCCACATATACCTTCAGGGTTGGAAAGACAGCACAGACCCAGCCGTGCACCTCTGTGGTCTTCCCCATGGGAATCACCGAGCTGGTGTATAATGAGTGATCATATTTACCACTGCTTGCAGAAGATTCGCTAGGTCTTCCGTGTCCCATCCAGGAGCCAGACGTGGAGATTCCAGAGTTCTGGATGTGGGTGCCCGAGTGTGCCCTGCCCCTGAGTGAGAAGGTCCTGCCTTAGGAGAATGTGCCATGGAGGGGAACATGCCAGGAGCACCAGGTCTGAGAACCAGGTCAGGTTGGGCCAGTATAGTGCAACAAACAGGACTTTCTGCCCATCCTCCCTGACTTTGCACAGTGTCTGTGTATTAAGGTTCACTGAAGGAATCGCATACTTGCATAGCCCCCGAGGCCAGCTGTGTGCCAGGGCATCCTTGTCAAGGGGGGCCTCGGAGACGGAGTAACAAAGGGTGCAGTGAGAGGTCTCTCGGGGGCAAACAGGTCTACCAGTGCCTCCCCGAATCTCTCCCAAATAAGCTGGACTAAGTGGGGGCTCCACTCCCCGCGGAGCGTTACCTGTCGTAAGATTACATCCGCTGTACAGTTGAGGACACCCAGATGGTGAGTGGCTCGCAAAGACTGACTCCAAAGGAGGAGGTGGCGGGCATACGCCAGTCGTCGAGATAATTGAGGATGTGTATGCCCTTCTCTTAACAGGGCCAGGGCAGCCTCTGCGACCTTGGTAAAGATGCAAGGGGACAGACCGAAGAGGAAGAACTTGTACTGGTATGCTCGTCCCTTGAAGGCAAACCAAAGAAATGGTCTGTGTCGAGGAAGGATGGATACATTAAAGTATGCATCTTTTAGGTCGATGGCCGCGAACCAATCCTGATGTCGTACTCACGCCAGGATGCGCTTCTGCGTTAACATCCTAAACAGAAGCCTGTGTAAGGCCTTCGTTCAAGGTACGCATGTCCAATATTGGGCACAACCCTCCCCCTCTCTTGGGCACAATACAATAAGGGCTGTAAAAGCCCTTGTGTGACTCGGCTACGGGGATAGGTTCTATTTCTCCCTTCGCCAGAAGGGTGGAAACCTCTGCCCAGAGGACGGAGGTACCCTCAACCCACACCGCAATAGAGAGGATGCCACTGAACCTGGGTGGGGGTCTGGCGAATTGGATTGTGTAGCCAAGGCAATCGTCATGATGAGCCACTGCGAGGGGCTGGAAAGCTCTAACCAGGCCTCCAGACTCCGTGCCAGCGGCACCAAGGGGATGATTGGATTTATCGTGCCCGGTAAGGGTGGTTCATGGCAAAGCAGAGCAGGTGCCCCACCTGGAAGACAACACAGGGGGGAGGTGCTGCGGCCCCAGAGAACAGCACACTTACCTGTTCACCAGTCATCTCTCGACGGAGAACGAGGGAACACGAGATACTTATGTCCGACTGGTTGATCGGAAAGTCTTCCTGCGCTTGGCCATTGTGAGCACGATAACCCAGTGAATGAGTAAACTGCTCTTTTATTGACAATGTTGGTGTCGAGGCCCAGAGGGCACCCGGCGAAGTTATACTCACCACAGACTGGTCAGATTCAGTTGTCTTGAAACCCATCCGGGTTCTTGGGGGGGCGGGTGGAGCCGCCTTCCAACGGGAGTATCTTCCTCGCTGTGCTGGTGCCCCACGCACTTGAGATCTCATGGGAATCTGGAGGGGAGAGATAACAGCCACATCTAGTGGCACAAAGGAGAAAGGTCATCTTCAAAAAGACTGCAATCGTTTGAGTGAGCTCTTTTAGAAGAAAATATTTCTTTAGAATAGACTCAGATGCCGAAGCGCCCAGGGGAAGCACAACACTTGACCGTGCGAGGGTGACTGCTGATATGTGGCGTAAATCCAGCAGTGTAAGCAACGTAATGGGACGAACACACATGCGTTCGGGCGGATATCCGGGCGGAGAGTGGCATGCAAATTCCACTCGCCAATTCTCGTTGGCCTTTTCTATTTTAAGCAAAGGGGATTGGGGCTCTCAAGATAATTGTTGGTAATTTAAATTATTGTACCAATATTTTATATTACAGAGTTGAGAGTAAACAACTGTTTTGGGATATAGATAGTTTCTCCATATGGGTGTTTCTTGTTTGTTTAGTTTTTTTGCCCTTGCTTTGCACCCTGTACTGTACATTAACATATGACTGAGGCCATCAGGGCTTCTATTGATTGAAGAGGCTTGACTCCTTTAATATTAGTAGGTTCCTTATGACAGTGTTTTTACGATTTATATTTTGTTTGTACTTTTCTTTTCTAGTTGCTGCATGAATGAAAATATAAACATGAATCACAAATTCATTAAATTACATTGCAGAATGTAGAAAAGTCACGGGTACAAGCAAAATTCCTCAAAATGCCCTACTGCTCTCTTTACAGTTGGTTCTGCAGACATCTTTATAGCTCCCCATATAGATGAATCTACAGTATTGATTTCAGCCGGTATCTAATAAGAGTTTATTTTATTCTCACTACAGAATTGTAACTGGCTACATCAAGGGCATTTTCATACCTGGCTCATTTGAGCATTTGTTTTGGAACCTGGTATGTTTTCTCTCTTGGTTTGGTTTGTTTAGGCATATATGAAAACAGCAATCACACTCGGATTCACACCAAAAATATTGCCCTGAGACCGCCTGAACGAGGTGGTCTTGGACCGATTGCAAACGAACTCTGGAGTGGTTCACTTGTGGTGAGAATGCAAACCGATCCAACGGACCAATGAACCAAACAATATTCCTATAAAAACCATGAACATAACTGAGGGATCTTTGGAGAAGACATGCAGATCAGCACTTCTCTATAATTCATCATCAAAACGTGGATGTAGTCTTTTGGCATTTATATTATATACACTGCAAAAAATGATTTTCTAGACAAGTATTTTTGTCTTGTATTCCTGTCAAATTATCTACGAGAAAAAAAATCTGCCAATGGGATAAGCAAAATAAACTTGTTTTCCTTTTAAATTAAGTTTATTTTGCTTACCACATTGGCAGATTTTTTCTTGTTTTGAGTCTAAAGTTCACAAAATTTAGTCAGATTTATCTTAAAACAAGACTTAATATCTTATCCCATTTTGCTTGACAAGTAAATAAATCGTGTTTTAAGAAAGTTTAGATAATTTGACAGGAATACAAGACAAAAATACTTGTCAAGAAAATCATTTTTTGCAGTGTATAATTGAACATTTAAAATAGGAGCTTTATTAATCCAGAGGTAATTTTTGTATGATTGTTTTTCTCTTTTGGATAGCGGCAGAACACAGTTAGGATGGCTTTAGCAACTTTTTGACAAATAAAAAACATTTTTACATGCTTTACTCTGCTGTTTGTGTGTGAGCGCATGTGTATGCGCGAGAGAGGTAAAGAGAGAGATCTGTGAGAACAGGCATGTTTCAATGGAGAAATAATGCAACAGCAACTAATGATGGATAAAAAAACATGATGGAAACTTTACAATTCATCCATCCAAGTTATGGATAATTTGTTTTTGGAGCACAATCTCTAATTTGTAATAATACAGGCATATAATTTTAATCTGTATATCAATGGATGAGCTTAATCCTGGAACAGCGAACAAACATAGTGACCAATAAGGGGACAGCTTGCTCACATGTGACTTTTATTGAGTTTTGG